>NC_138980.1:98105456-98705456 GCF_964341445.2 Mesoplodon mirus | reverse complement strand
ATCTGTGTTCAGTGGGATAAGCAAGCATGAAAAAGGACAAAGCATTTACCCTTAAACAATTTACATTCTAGAAAGAGTATCAATATAGAAACAGAGTACTGTAACAGTATGAGGAGTTTCCTGTTTCTGGTGGGCTAAATTACTTGTGTTAATCTTCCTGCTGAATATACTACACAAAGATAAACTGTGTTTTTGTCTTTTTTTAAACCACAGAAGCATCAAAAAGCTGTCAAGTCCTAACATTTAGTGAAACAAGAATCCAGATGCAGACAGACAGGCATGAGAACCATTCTTGCCATAAGAGTATTTCTCTTCTCCATATATTACAAACTTATTTTGAAGGAGTTCTATAACAAAAAATATCAAAGCTCAGCTTACATTCAAAGGGATGAATAAAAGATAAGACCTTTTCTCTCAAACACACAAAGTCAAATGTAGAAACTTCAGGGTAAAGCTGGCCCATGCAAAATCATAACCCAGTTCAAATTCCCTAGGTAATACCAAAAAATTCAAATTTTGAAAATGGCTTAATGTGATCTTTAATTGAAAAAGGCACCAGATGCCTCACAGAAGCAAATATAAATCACCTTTGAATGGAAATAACTTTACTGCATTCCTCAAAGTATCTATATAAATATATTTCAAATATTATGTTCAGCAAATGGTCAAAAACAAGCACAGGAGGAAACTAGACTCTAAAACCTAGAGCCAGCCAAAACACCAGACACACACAATTTCTATTAATTCTAGAAACTGAACATATAAAATACAAAAATACATTGAAGTAAGAATTAAATGAATGGGTTTAAAAGCAGAAGAGGAAGAGCAGGAGATCAGTGATGTGGAAGATATCACAACAAATTCTTGAGAATGAACTGGAGGAAGAGAGAGAAAGATGGAAAATACAGAAGATACCTGAAATCTGGCATAGGCAAAAAGAGCTCTCTGATGAAGAAACAGTAACTTTTTTGTTGTTTTGTTTATACAGGTCTAGGTGGAGGAATGACAGGATTTGAATACTAATAAGTTATATTAGGGATTTAGAGGAAGGGACAGGTTTTAAATAATTATGAAATAGAATCCACTACAAATGAATGTAAGTGGTGATGCAGAAGAATGAATTGAGCATCACTCCAAGATTTCCAGCTTGAAAGACTGGACAAGCTCCAAAGGAGGGAAAATATGTATTTTTCCCTTGTATTAAATATAAGATATCTGGGTATCTAAACAGAGATTTTGAAAAATGAGGAAATAAGGGTCTGGGAGTGAAATGCAAATTTAGGCATTTCCAGTGCAGGCTACTGTTGAAGTGATGAGAGCAAATAAAGCAATTAAGAGGGAAAAAAAACAAAAAACAAAAAATATTGGCTAGATGATTCTAAAGGGGGAATCAGGGAGGTAAAGAAAAATACTGTCAAAAAATTCAAAGGAGAAAAAGGTATCAGAAGGAACAAATGATTAAATATAAAATACTTAATTTCTGAGAAGGAAAGAAGATAAAACATTATAACTGGTCTTTATATTTTAGAGGAGAGTTCTAAAGATATATATATATATATTATGTAGACAGATGAAAATCAAAGATACACGTAAAATGAATGGAGATTGAACACACAAAAACAATAAAAGATCCAAGGGAAAATGAAAAAGCAGGGTATCTCTCAGCATTCTAGGGACCTTTATTTTTCCTTTTATGTCAGAGACATGATAAAAATATATGACTTTTCCCCAGATAAAAACAGCAAGCCTACAATTTCTTCATAAAATTTAGAAAAACCCTTAACTTGTTTTCAGTTTATTTCTTTGATTCAAAGATGCCTATTTTTCCACATTTGCTTTTCTCTGAAATGTAGATTGACCTTACCATTGATGTGGTAAGAAATCATTATACTCTAGTTTGATCAGCAGGTTTGCTTTTTTTCTTCTTTGGTGACACCTAAGATGATGATGAATTTTATAACAGATGCAGGTTACCTTTGTTAATTATTCTTGACTCAATCAAATATGCCAAATTAGTAATAATACGTATGTATTACTCACATTTATCTATTTAGATCCCAAATTCCTGAGAAAATATTTCTATATCTATTGATTTCCAATTACAAAATTACTGATAGAATGTAAAATGTAAGTCTATAACTGATAAATATTATAAAACATTTTGCTTTAGAAATACATTTTAAAATTCAAAAAATTGATTTGATGTAGAAAAGAATATAAAAATCATAAATCAATGATATCATGTACCATGAAAAGTTGACATACGTACAAATTCCATTATCTATGTGCTTCACTTATTCCCTATAGTTCTAAAACCATAGAAAAAATTGTTATAAAATATGTATAGCTTCTTGCTTCCCCCATTTAATTAGTGTATGGGTTAAACCTCAGTCATTAGGTAATTCTGCTTTCTAATTTATTTGTTACGTTTCAGAAATTACAGCTTCTAAGTAGATCTTAAGCTAACATTTTTGGTAAAAACATAGGAGTTAATACAATATGCATTATCATTGTCAGAGATGTCCTTTTCATCTTTAAGGAGATCGGTTGACTAAAAACTGATTTTATCAAGATGTGTTTGACTGTCTATTAGATACTTTAATAATACAAGTAGAATTCAGATGTCAAGGGATACTATACTCCCATCAAGCACCAAAAAATGATTTCATTGTTCAGCATATGTAGTTTTACTGGCACCATAAACTGTTCTGCAAAACCTGAAAATAAATGTCTTTCACTGACATTGAACAAAGGGGTATAAACCTCAGGACATCTAAAAAACACATTTCACCAAGCACCTGATGTTTATTATTTAGAAGAGAGGATTAAATAAATGGTAATAATTTCTAGTGCTTACCCAAATGCCTCTTTATATTACATTTTACAGGTGCTAAATTTAACATTTCAAATAAAAGATTTTAAATATAAATTCTGGAAAGCATAACTCAGATAGCCAATATAAAAGGTCTGAAAGAATTTAATATACACTAAATTAAACATGAGTGCTTTAAATTAGGATTGATGATATTTGTTATTCTGAGGCTTAATATAACTGAGACATACATTTTCCCAATATGCTGAATTCAAGAACAGGATTTTAACATAAAAGCAAATGTAAGAAAAAAAATAATTCACCTACTAATTTATTCATCTCAAGGAAAAGAATAAAGAAAAATAATTCGTTTAAAATCTACTTTGAAATGAGAAGTGAAACATGTTGATGTCAGTAAGTTACTGATTTAGTGTATAACAAGCCAAGTGGCACTGGAGAAAAAATATGAAGTGGTGCAATTAATAGCTCATTGATTATCAAACATGCCTAAAATGAAAATTCCTTTATTGTGGCAGTGTTTAAAAAGGAAAAGTGTAATTATCCATCACAAAACCCCAACATAAAAATCAATCATTCATTTAATAGACTATTCTTAAAGGGTTTTCTATCCACAGTTTAATCACTATAAAAACAGTCTTATCAAGATACTATTTTCTATTTTATTGTATCTTTCTAATACCTCAGTTACACTCATTACATACCTTAAAGGGACTACAGAAACTCTAAATTCAGGAAGAGAGGAAAATATAATTAGGTAGTATAATTATGCATTTGTGCCTCTATGTTATGCTATATAGATAGTCTACGCACTTAGGAACATCAGTACTTATATTGTTGTGTAAAATGAACAGCTACTGAGCTCTAATGGGCTTCATTCTGTGTTTTAAAATTCCTCCAAATAACTTTGAGACAATTAGCTCAATAAGCAATAATGCAGGCTGCTACTCGTAAAGGAGTGTAATAAAGAAAAACATGAGTAGCTAACCTCGACATTGCCTTAATTCTGGAAAGATGAAATGTGTACACATATTTTTTTGACATCAAAGCAAGGATTAAAAGACATATCATCCCTTTTTTTATATTTAAAAACATTAAAAACATAAAAAGGATAATTGATGCTTAACAAGCAGATTTTTCCTGGGTTAGTTAAAGGAAATATTCCTCGAAGCTTTGCTTGAACTTTATTTGGACTGCAGTTTAAATTACCTATCCAGGATGAGGGTGATCATTACCTCTAGTGACTGGATATTAGTTTACTCACCTTTTCTAAGTATCAGTTTATACATATTTTTATTCATAAAAACTAGCGTTTGGGGAAACTCACACTTACTGGTAGATCATGTATCACTTTGATCTAAGCTCAAGTACCCCTCCTCCTCTACTAGCAATATATTAACTTTTAGTGCGGCCTTGAAAGTTTTATTCAGTTATTTGAATTTTCACATCACACCTATGGCAATGGAAATAGATAGCTGCATAATGTATATAATGATTACATTCCTCAAAACTTGTCAAACGGCAGGTATTTCAAAAGAAAGGAAATAAAGTCCCTTCAACATTAAATCCAGATGATATGCTAACTCTGTTTCCACAGATTGCCATGCATAGCCTTGGACTGCTTCATAAAATATAAATGACTCATGAAAGTTATTAACTCTATAGGCCTGAATTAAGTGATATTCTTTTTCACTGAATAACATGACTAAATTAAAATTGCAAATTATTTTAGTAAAGTTTAAAATTAGAACATGATTTTCTGTGACTGAAATGGGCAAGGATAAAATTTCTAAATTTCTCTGACAATAAAGTATAAAATTATCATATCGATACAAACGCAAAACATCTTCAAATTTAAATATTTTGTCCATCAAAACTTTAGAGAGTTTATTTGTAAGAAATTAATTTTCCCAAATTTGTTGGCAAATATGTTGCATGCACATATGTGGCACTGTTAAAAGAAAAACAGTAATCAATATTACAACCTAAGGTTAAATAACTGCACTAAAATATATTGTCTGTTTCATTATTGTTACTATTCATCCAAGTGAGTACAGATTTATAGTTTATTCTCCTCCTTCTTCCCCCCCAAAATAATCCCCCTGTCGATGACTAAACAGTAGAAACATTTTAAAATGTGCTTCATCATTGAGCCAGTAGAGAGTGTCATCAATACCTAAAAAGCGCCAACATAGTTCTGCTAGATCAATTACACATTTGATATATTTTCATTAAAATGGAGAGGACTAAATCATACATTCTATTCCTTAAGAAAATTTACCATAATTAAATAGAAGAGATATTAGTAGAATCTTTGTATATGCTCTATTTTGAAGAAGTGATAGTTGGAAATCAAGTTAGGTCATGAGAAAGAGATTTTCATCTTCAATATTTTTTCACACATTTCAAAACCAACTTAAACGAAAAGCCTATGGACAAGTAAGTCCACACCAAATAATGCAATTAGATGACATGGACTATTCCTCCTCTAGATTCTTCCTGAAGCAGTAGGTTCTTTTTTATATCATTTAGAACCACATTAGGAAGACAGTGGAATGTACCACAAAAGGAACCTAGAGGGAAGAGTGAATTACGAAAAGCACAGGAATCAAGATGACCCCTTCTGTTAGTATTCACTGTTTACTTCTGAATATGAACAGCTAAAATTAAATGGTATATTGGGCAGAGAATGACTGGTTCTTTTAGAAGCTCTTTGTTTTTACAGCTATGCTGAAAGTACTATTACAAAGTTCATCTTAACAGTTTTGAAAGTTAAATAAGTTGTTAAATCTGAGTCATATATAAGATGCCACCAGAGTGCAAATATATTTCTACATTCATTCTTTTGGAACTCAGTGCATGAAGCTTATTTGGTAAAGACAACATTAACTTAATGCTACAGTTTTGAATATTGACCCATTTAGTCATCTACAGTAAGTCCCCTACATACGAACCTTCAAGTTGCAACTTTCAAAGATGCAAACATGAATTCGCATGTCCAATCACATTAGTTCACGTGCCTGGCGTACATCATGACGTGTGCGCATCCTCTATAAGCGGCTGTACTTTTGTGTACTTTACCGTACAGTACTATATAGTGCTCTAGTTATATTCCACTGTGATCTCCAACTATATTCATAATTATTTTGGGGGGGGTCTGTTTAGACACATTATAATGATATATCTCCTGTATGCTTTTTTAAAAAGTAGTTTTTCAATGTTAAAATCATGTTTTATCATTGTTAATAAGGATATACCTGTTAACCATGTTGTATACCTCTTTAGAGTGCCCATAAATTCTACACTAAGCTCCCCCTATTAGCATCTTACAGTAATTAGTATGGTAGTTTTATTATAACTTATGAATGAATATTGACCTATTATTAAGTACTTTCCATATTTTATTTAGGTATCCTTAGTTTTACTTAGTGTCCTTTTTATTTCATGATCCCATCCAGGAATTAAATTACATTTAGCCATTTTATCTCCTTAGTTCCCTCTTGACTGATAGTATCTCAGGCTTTCATTTTGATGACCTTGACAGTTTTGGGGTATACTGTGTACTGATTTTGTAGGTTTCCTCCATTTGAATTTGTATGATGTTTTCCTCATGATTAGAATGAAGTTATTTTTTTTTTTTTGGTAGGTAAATCATTGAGGTAAAGTACCATGATAATCACGTCATATCAAGGACAATGTCTATATATTTTTAATCGATTTTATCTTGATTGTTTTACATGTTACATGTTTTCTTTTTTTATTTTCAATGTTCTACATTCTTATATTTAAAGGTATGTTTGTAAACAGCATATTTTAAAAATCTTTTAAGATAATCTTACTCATTTACACTTGTTTCGTTCACTTAAATTTCTATAAGGGATTGTTATATCTACCATAATATGATTTCTCACATGAATTTTGTGTTTTTTCTGCTATTTTATTGCATCTTTTGGAATTGGTCATATGTAAAAGTGTATATTAGACTAGGAGAAAGGTCTTACAATATTATTCTCAAGTTCCACATCAACAATCTAGATTAAAAAGACCAAAATAAATATAGAACAAAAAAGGAAGAAAATAAAGTAGCAGAAATAAATGGAATTTAAAAGAGAACACAGATTTAGAAAACTCAACAAAGCAAAAAATTGGTTCTCAGAAAGAACATTGAAATTGATAAACTGCTACCCAAACTGACAAAGACACAAATTACCAATATCAGGTCTGAAATATAAACAGCAAAAGTATAATAGGGAATATTATCAACAATTTTACACACCTAAATCTGATAACTTAAATGCAATGAACCACTTCCTGGAAAAATATAAAATTACCAGAACATATCTAATACAAATCAGATAGGATTAGCCATTAACTAAGGAATTTGAATTCATAATTTAAAAGTTCCCCCAAATAAATTCCCAGACCCACATAATTTCACTGAAGAATTCTACCAAATGTTCAGTGAATTAGTATCAATTCTATATATTACCTTGTAGAAAATAAAAGGAGGAAACACTTCCAATTTATTTTAGGACCCTATTATTTTCTCGATTCCAAATCAAAGACAGAACAAAAAGGAACAATCTAGGCTTATATCCACAATCAAATAGACGCAAAAGTCCTTAGCAAGATATTATCAAATAAAATTCAACAATATATAAAAAGGATTCTACACCATGATCAAGTGGGATTTATACTAGAAATGCAAGTCTGGTACAATATTTGAAAATCAGTATAATCCAACATATTAACAAAGATGTCCACTCTCGGCCCTCTTATTCAACATACTGCTGGAAGTTCTAGATAGTATAATGAAGCATAATAGGGGAGATAAAAGGCACATAGATTAGAAAAGAAAAAATTAACCTGGTCCTATTTTCAGATGACATGATTGTCTACATGGAAAATCAAGGAATATACATTCGTAACTAATTAGCAAGTCCATTCAGATCACAGAATACATGATATACAAAAATTTATTTTGAAACACCAGCAAGGACCACAAGTACACCAAAATTAAATACATTATTATTGTATATGCCTATGAAATACTTTGGTGTGAATATAAAAAAACATGTACAGGAATTGTATGCTGAAAAATCATGACACTGATGAATAAGTCCAGAGATCTAAATTAAAAGGCACACTATTTTCATGGATGGGAAAACTTAATTTTAAAATTGTCAATTTTCTCCAAAGTAATAAAGGTTTAGAATAACTGCTCTCAAAATCACAATTTTATTTTTACAGACATAGACAAGATTATTCCAAAATTATATGAATAGCAAACAGCACTAGAATAGCTCATACAAGTCTATGCAAATTGAAGACATATGTTCATAATAATCAAGATTGTGTAAAATTGATGGAGAGGTAGACGTAGACCAATGGAATTAAATAAAAAGCCTAGAGAGACACTGAAACAAATATGCCCAACTACATAAAAGCAATTCAACAGACAAAAGATAGTCTCAAAAGTAAAATGTGCTGGAGGAATTGTACCTCCACAGGCTAAAAAAAAATTAACCATAACCTAAGTCTCACCTTACAAAAATTACACAAAATTGTTCATGGACCAAGATGTAAAACATAAGACTATTTCATTTTCATGCAAAAATGGGAAATATTTGAGATATAGGGCTAGGCAAAAAGGTTTTAGATTTAGCACCAAAGTGCAAGATATAAAAGGAAAAACTAATGAATTGAAAAAGAAAATAAAGCAGCTACAAAATGGGAGAAAACATTTCAAACTATGTATTTGACAAAGACTAGTATCTAGACTACGTGAATAATGTATCAACAAAACTTAATAAAAGAACAAGAACTCCAATTAAAAAATGGGCAAAATATATGAAGAGACTTTTGACTGAAGAGGATATATAAATGACAAATAAGCACATGAAAAGATCTTCAACATCATAGTCATTAGGGAAGTGAAATTTAAAATACCACAATGAGATAGCAGTATATACCTAACTGAATGGTTAAAATTAAAAAAAAAATTAAAAAGTGTAAACACCGAGTGCTACCAAGGGTATGGAATAAAACAGATCATTCTATACTGCTGGTGGGAAGGTAAAATGGTAGATCCTCTCTGGAAAATATTTTGACTGAGTTTTAGGGTCATTTACTGTCTAGATTCCAGAAACAATCAAGGCACCCCTTGGCACTTATCCCCAAGAAATGAAGAATTACTTCAGTAATTAAACCTGTACCCAAGTTTTTTTTTTGTTTTTTTGTTTTTTGCAGATTTATAATGTCCCAAAACTGCAAACCACACAGATGCCTTCCAATGAATGAATGAATGAATGGTTAACCAAACTGGTACATCCATTACTTACATACATTTCAGCAATAAAAAGGAATAGATTATTGATATGCACAAAAAATAAGATGACTCTCCAGAGAATTATACTGTGTGAAAAAAGTAAATCCTAAAATATTAGATAGCATATTATTATTTTTTTTAATCTGTTGAACTGACAAAATTGTAGAGATAGAGAACAGCTTAGTGCTTGCCTGATGTGGCTGTAAAAGAACAACATAAGGGATCCTTGCAGTCATAGATATATTTTGTATTCTAATTATGTTAATGCCAATATCCTGGGTGTAATATTACATTACAATTTTGCAAGATATTCTCATTGGGGGAAAGAATATATGTGTTCTCTATTATTTCTTAGAACTGTAGTTCAATCTATGATTATCTTAAAATTTTAAGAATTTAATTGAAGTCAAATCAACTGTAGTTTTTGACTCATTGATATACACCTTGATTGCACACAGGGTTCAAGCAATAAGACCAGAGTAAGTGTCCCATATCATGTGCAGCATTTCTAGTTCCATTTATCAGGAACTGAACTTTCAGCTGCCACTGCCTATTTCACACCTACGGCACAGCAAGCCCATGTGTTATCCAGTGTTATGTTTCAATTTCTGTTCCTTTTTGTATGAATACTGTTTTTGAGCCCTACTCTTTTAGTTTATGCTTCTTAAAAATTAGTATGCTGTCTACCTGTTTCTATATTTTCATGCATACCTATGTCTATTTATCATATTATTTATTTACTATGTGATCTTCATGAGAAGTATCTCAGTAAGAAAATATTTAGAAAATTTCTTGGCCCAACATTCTAGCTCAGTGTGACATATAAAGAAATGTATGTTGTGGCTAATAATTATCAGAATAGAAAATGTGTTTGCAATCGAGAGTTTAGAAGTTTAAAAGTTAGTTGCTTGAAATAAACAGTGGCTACCTGAGATACTGAAATTTTTTTACCTGTTATCTATGTTTTATCAGTGTGGGGTAACTGGATGCAGAAATTTCCATCCTGAACAACTGCTATAGACCAGGCAGGGAGCCGGATGAGCATAATTTTAGAAAGACATAGACCAGAAGCACTTGCAAGATTATGGAAGCCAGAATTTGCCAACCATATGGCTGAAAAAATTCGCAGCGATAGTCGTAACATGGATCATCTCCACTGGCATTGGAAGAAATCCTACCCTTCTCTTTCTGATCAAATATAATCTAGACAAGGTGAAGGCAGGGTACACCAGTAGAATAATATTAGATTTGCTACTCTTTTGCTGATATTTATTCAATAATTAAAATGTATTCATTCAAAAATATTTATAGGGTAGCTACTTGATATTAGATATCGTTATAGATAATGGAGATGCAGGAATAAACAAAGAGGTTGTTTATTTATTTTTGTTTTCTATTATGGTGCTTAAGTATTATTTTAAGGAGATAATGGAACAGTGGTTAGAGTTTTTAAGGATTTAGGGGATAATGTGATAAACAGTGTCTTGGTTGGGGAGGGAGAAGAGAGAGATGTTTTATCTAGTTTCTTGAAGAATTCTCTAAAGCGTTGGCAGTTTAGCTGAAATCTGAATAAGAAGAATGGTCTCTTGATGAGCTCATTTGTGCTGAGTTATTTTCAAACAGAAGCAGCAAGTAAAATGTCTAACAAAAATTACGATTCTATTTGCATTCAGAATGTATTTTCACAGGGTAAATACAAAATACCATTCTTGTTAAATTGTTAATTATTAAGAAAGATGGACTTTTCTTCCATTTATAATAGTTCCTCAGATATGTTTTTAGATGTGAGAATTCCTAATTGTGCCTGAGAAAAGTGGAAAGTTGCACTATTGACTTGTCATCTCACAATGTATAAATACATATTAAGCTGCTATGTTTATTTCTGCTAAACTTATAGCTTAAATGCTAGAAACATCTTAGCAAAAAATGTGGAAAATTTGAGGCCTATGTAATATCTATAAGCAAACTTTTTATATTGTGTATTCTAAACTATGTTAACACTTGGAGAGGGAAGGAAAGAAACTTGAGTTGTCAATGTCAAGTGGAAAATAATTAAAAATTAAGTGCTGCAAACTTGAATGAACACATTCTAGCTGTAAAAAGAAATTAAACACAAAAGGGTATAAAATTAAAGAATGCAAAATGTCCTGATCACTATCCTTTTCATAGTTATGATTGCTGTTATTTTCCTAGACATTTATATTTCATATTTCACATTTTTTAAACTCAGGAGGAATACACATATTTTCACTGTAAAGGTATTCTAACAGCAAAAGATGAAAAACAAAACTAAACACTGCCATAAACCCTTAATCACCAACCCTTAACTTAAGTTTCCTCATAAGAGGTAACAACTGACAACAGTTTGGGTGTATTATCCATAAGCTTTTCTATTCAACATGTTAGGGAATTTTGGATTTGGGGGATGTATAACTCCACATCTTTTATGTCTCCTTTCATACTTTATGTTTCTGGATCCTTTTTTTCTCCTGGATAATAGTACTAGTTAGATATAAACTCTAGTTCATCTGGCCTGAAAAATTAGAAGTTGAGAGAATCTATTCAGTTTTCACTTCACTACACCTCTTACAAAGTGGAGAAAAAGACACTAATCTAGATACTCATATAAAAATATAAATAATCTAAAAATAAAACATAAAAAAGTTTTACATAATTAATATTTTTAGGGAGCCATGAATACCTGAGTCTCGCCTTTACTCATATCCCCTACTCCCTGACTCTAGGACCTTCAGGACTATCAATATTCACAAAGAATAACAACATCACAATAATAATTTTGGAAATAGGTTGTGAGCTCACAGCCAAAAGCTGACATCTCCACTGAGCAAGGAAACATATGTAAAGCCCCCATTTTTACTAAAGTTCATTAGACTAAACTTCATTGTAAGACATTCATACTCCTTTCTCCCTCCTATCTAACCCATACCTTAAATCATATTTCATTCTGGCCACATGACAGAGCTGTTGTTACGAGGCCGGATGACCAACTAAAAAATGATGGTCCTCAGTAGGCCTCTTTGGGCTTAATGGTTAAATCTATGAATGATCCCTGGGAGGTCTCTTGTCAAAGAGGAGATTAATTGCATAATAGGGAAGGCATGTCCAAATACTACTCTTTAAGTACTTGTTACTATAATTTTGGAAATCTTGAGCAAAGGCTTGGGTAGTCCAAGTATTGCTTCTCGAAGCATATACTATGTATCAAGGTATGACTTTTAATGTATTAACTTAAAGGATTTTACTCTATTTTACTGTCTCTCAAATTATAGCCAACTAAATTTAATATAGAGGGGTTTATAAGATAAATATAATGCAAAAAACTGAAAAATGACTGAAATTGTGAACAACTCCTATGAATGTTTAAAGATGCAAACTGAAATACTCTTCTATTTTAGGTAATCAAATTTATAGGTCCCTTTCATCAAATTTCTTCTTACTCTATTAGTCATAGTCAAAAGAGTCAATAAAGGATATGACTTCTCAGTAGCTGCACTGTGAATCATCTCCAAATGGAAATTATATGGTTTCTTCAACATCTCTAAGGAAGGGTTATGTAGACTTCTGTATCTTGACATTTTGAGAAGCATAACATAGAAAATTTGAAGTTATATTCTCTGAAAAGTATCTAGATATATATTATAGATTTATATTTTAATAGTAACTTGAGCTATGCTAAGGAATGAAATTTGCCTGTCAAAGTATAGAAACCTATCAAGACTTGCTTTTGCAATGTGTAGAAGTAATGAAGTATCCATTAACTGAAGATATTTATCATGAAATTATTCTGTTTCAAAATGCAGAAAAGACAAACACGGATATTTGTCACTGAATATGACTATAATGGTATTTGCTTGGAGAAAATTTTGGATTGACTAAGACATATACTTACTAAAAAGAAAATCACACTAACAAACCTTAATAGAGTTATGCTTTATCAAAATGCATTAAGTAATATAAACTCCTGGTAGATTATCAAAGGCTCTGTAATCACAAAATACTCCCTGCATAAGCAGTTGAGTTTCTTTAAGACTTTTTAGCTAAAGAGTTTTAGCATTCAGTCTTCAAGACCACATTAAATATATTCAGATTACTGTTGGAATAGTTGGTTCAACACCTTCCTAGCAATGGTGAGATGACAAAAACCAGTAGTCCATCAGTGATACTCCTTGTTCACAACACTATGTAATGGAGTTTATAGGGTAATGCATTTCTCTCCTCTAAAGGGGAAGGCAATGGATCAATAATATAAAACTTGAAAACCTAAAATTAAAGTGTCATTTGAACTGAAGGTTTTAATTAAGTGCATCACTGGATTAGCCTTTTGAAAATCATTGTCTGATCACAAAGGCCATGACTCTTCATGGCCTTGAACTGCCTATGCCTCTTCAATACATATTTTCCCCAAATGCTCTGGGACACATGGAAGCCCAAGTTTCACAAGGGCAGGTTTTCAGTATCTTGAGATGAGCAAAATAAGTTGCCTATTGATTATTACCAGTTGAAGCTCCAAACGTTGTATATCTAAGAGAAGACATTCCTACGTGCTATATGCAACAGATGACCTTAAAAAATCCATGAGTGTAATAAAATGTTTTACAGCACCATAATTTGTTGTGTAGCAACAGTATATAGAACAGAAGTGTTGCAAGCATGAAGAAAAAAGCATGAGATAAATTCAGGGTTACATTAGAAAAACCAAGGGCAAACAGAGGACAGGATTTATATAATCTCCTTACATGTCTTTACAATGACTGAGAGTAAAATGTCTGTGATATTATTCATTTTTAGTAATCATTAATCAGCGCTTTAATATTTTGAATATTTCTCCTTCACTTGACTTATCCAGGTAATTAGACACATTTTAGGGGTAAAGCTAAGAGGATATTGTGCATTTCTGCTTCCCTTTATAGGTACTGAGATGAGTCAATTTCAATTTGACTTCTTTCATCAGCATCTCCAACCAAGAAAGAAGAGCCACTACCAAGTTCTTTTATGCTTTTGTAACAGATGAGCAGGTAACTCAGACTACTTTTTCCACTGAGGACAATTTAAAAAGCTGGGGGGGGGGCTTCCCTGGTGGCGCAGTGGTTGGGGGTCTGCCTGCCGATGCAGGGGGTGCGGGCTCGTGCCCCTGTCCGGGAGGATCCCACGGCCGCGGAGCGGCTGGGCCCATGAGCCATGGCCGCTGCGCCTGCGCGTCAGAAGCCTGTGCTCCGCAACGGGAGAGGCCGCAGCAGTGAGAGGCCCGCTTACCGCAAAAAAAAAAAAAATCTAGGCGGCTGACACTTAAAGAAATTGGAAAGTGAACCATGCAGTGAAGAATCACCATGCATTCTACAAAACATTTAGAGAAGTAAATTCAAACAAACTTTTTCAGGAAATCAAATAAAGCAAACATTTCCTAATACTTCTATAAGACCAGAATTATCCTGATACCAAAACCTGACAAACTATAGACAAATATCCTCCGTGAACACACAAAAAGTTCTTAAAAACCATATGTTTATCTCAAAATGTGCAGAAAAAGGTTTTTAGCAAAAGTCAACATCTAATAATGATAAAGAGCACTAGGCAAAACAGGAATAAAGACAGTTTCCTCAACCTGACAAAAGGCATTTATGAAAACTCTACACCTGATTTCAACCTTAATGATTATACTCAGCTTTCACCCCAAAACCAAGAAAAAAAGGCAAAGATGTTGACTCAGTTTTCAATAGCTGTGACTCATAAGAAGTTTCTTCAAGACACTGCATAACATGATTAAGTTCAAATAGACTACTGTCCCAATAAATCACTACTGAGAAAATTTCCCTAAAGAAAAATGTCCCAAGTGAAAACTTAGGTCCTAAGACCATTGTTTGCATCTGAGGTTCTGTGATTGGTAGAAAATCAGAAACACGTGTAGAACAGGAACAGTTCCTCAGACAAGTTGGTACCGAGCAGGCAAATATTAGAGATGCTGAGTCCATTAAGAAATAACAAAACATGTATTCAAGTTTCAGTTTTGTCTGTAGTTGGTTGATTTTGAGTAAACCACTTAGGAGAATAGTATCCAAGCCCAGACTACCGAGACAAGTTTGTACCAGCTAACATTTATGCTTCCTTACTGCTCTAAGATTCTGTTAGGTAAGTAATTGGCATTTACATATGTTGATGGAACTAATTTCCCTTAATCAGGCCTAAAGCTGAGTAGATGCTATTTCTCCTTTTCATTGCCTTTTCTCCTATGAAAGCATGTAATTCTGCCATGAAACTATGCTGGAAATATGTGGATTTACTACTTTAGAGTCCACAGTTGACCTTGTGACACACATAAAATTGCTTTTTTGAAAGCACTGAGGCTGCATAGATGAGGAAGGAGTTCAGCTCACCTAACTCTCTTTATGTGAAAAGTTTATGGCTTTAAAAAATGTCCTCTTTAGTTTTCAGGAAAAAGTTTTTCCAGAATCAAGCTTACATACAAGATCATATATATATATATATATAATTTTACATTGATTTTGTTTGTTGTGCTATTCTATTTTTTTCAGAGCAATATGCAATCATATCTTTTGTAACCATGGCAAAAATTTTAAGAGCTATAAAAGCACTTTGACTTACTAGATATATTTACATTAATGAATTTCAATCGTTGTTAATTTGAAATATATAGGATGTTTATGCATTGTCCAAACATTTCTAACTGATTCTAAGGACTTCATACTATATAAGCACTTTATACTGTATTTAAAATTAAAATAGTATATTTCTTTAAACTGTTACTTTTCATAATTCATCTAATTCAATATCTTTATTCTATTACCTTATTGGGTACATTGATTAGTGTTATGCAAAAATTCATATAAAATTAAGTAAGAACTAAAATTAAGTTAAGACAGTTATGATCTGTATGAGAGGATTTACCTTCATGCACCCTACTCCATGTTGTGGTTATTTTTTCTGTTTCTTGAGCTTCTCAAACTTAGACTCATTTTCATTTTAGAGAAAATACAGCTGCTCATCTGAGCTCTATCCCACCAAGTGCCCAGCCACTGTATTTTGTCTTGACCCAGTGGTACCTCTCCACTCTATGGATAGCAGCAGACCTATGACCCATAGGGTTCTTATGCAACACATGATAAACATTTCCTAGGAGGCCCATATGGCCATCACCATATTCTTTTCCTAGGGGATTTGGAACCAAGACTGAAAGAACTCTTTCAAGTTTTCAACCTGATAAACACTCTTTGGATTGCTGACTTTAGGAATTATCTGAGGTTATTTGTTACAACTTTCTTCACTGGAGGAAATGCCATAGGAGTAGTCCAACACGGCTCTCTTAAAAGTGTAACTGATTTTCGGGAGAGTTCCCATTCCTCTCACCTGCCTTTAAAAGTAGCAATTACAAATGGATGGTTTTTCTCATCATACCTACAGCACACTTCAAAGTGAGCTACACATATGGTCATCTCCTTTGCAAGTCCCAGGTGAGAAGAATCACTTCATTCTCAGCACAAGCCCTTTATAGAAGGGCATCTTTAGTCTAATTGTTTACCTTAATACACCTGAAACCTTACCTATTGAAGGGCCCAATTACCAGTGACTTATGTTTCAAACAAGATTGTTATCTGCTGTTCTACAGTCTTCTATTTGCTGTTTACTCATTTTATGTTTTTTCGCTTAACCTTACGACAAAGAAAACTGTTGCAATTTCATCTATCATGATTCAAGAAAAATCTGTGAGGATGTCAGCAAAAACTCTTTAACCCTAACAAAAAGTGGGCCAGAATTAGAAGACTAGATTTTCCAACTCTCACCCAAACCTCTATAACATTTTTAAAAAATCACCATCCATTAGCCCTGAAATTTATGAGATGATATCATTCGGTTTTAAATTCACCAACCCATTTCTAATAAGTTGTTTATGCACATGGTACAATATTCAAATTTGCAAAAATTTATTCTTGAAAGTAATTAACCCTCAGTTGTCTCCATCTGCCAAGATGTCTTTCTTTGAAGCTATAGCTATTACAGTCTATGAAAGCAACACCACACAAACAGAGGCATAGGAAGCAATTATTTGATTTGTATTTCATTATTTCAAATTTTTAAGTTAAAAAATTATCTTAAATCAACATTTTTGTGCACATATTTTCCATACATGTAAATACAACTTTAGAATAAGCTTCCAGAAATGGGATTATAAAGACAAAAGGCATATTTGAAATTTTGGATAGTATTGTAAAATTGACTCAACTAAAGTGAACTTCACACACACACACACACACACACACACACCTTGTAAACCCATATATTGTGTGTGTATTTTGCCCTTTTGCTCTGATACGAAAAGTATGATGTATTGCATTAGTTTTCTATTGATGTTTTAACAAATTTCCAAAAACTGAGTGGCTTAAAAACAATGAAAAACAACTTACAGTTCTGTAGTTCAGCAATCCAGCCTGGGTCTCACTGGGCTAAAAGAAGATCAGGGTGTCAGAAGAGTTACATTCCCTTCTGGAATCTCTAGGGCATAATCTGTTTCTTTGTCCTTTCCAGCTTTGAGATGATGCCCACAGTCCTTAATGCACGGCCCCCTTCCTCCATCTTGAGTAACAAGAGTTACATCTCTGCGTGCCTTCCTTCAACACTCACATCTTCCTCTGACTCACTCTCCTGCCTCTCTTTTCTACCTTTAAGTACTCTTGCAATTAAATTAGATCCACCTGGATAATCCTGGGTAATCTGCCTATATTAAAGTCAGCTGAGTAGTAAGCTTAATTCTATCTGCAACCTTAATTCCCCTTTGTCATGAAACAATATATTCAGATTCTGAAGGTTAAAATATGGATATCTGTGAGGCAAGGGGCATTATTCTACTCACTGCATAGATAGATTGAATTTCCATTTATCTTATTTTAAATTAGATTGATCACATTTTAAAGAAATATTTTGATTCTTGTTGCTTCTTTAATAAAAATGAGTTCCCCATGTATTTAAATGTATTTTATTTTGAATGTTATGTAAATGTGGAAGTATAAGATTGTTCATCGAAGTAAAAATCCTTCAAGAGGCATATCTTTCATCTGATCTTAAAATGAGAAGTTTAACAAAATATTTTAATAAAAATGTCTTGAATATATTATTTATTCAAATATTGACTATAGAGAGTCATTTTGGTGCATTTTCTTTCATGGTTATTGAATAAAACCCATTTTGCCTAGTCATTTATTGGCTTTTCAAAGTTGTTTTAAGTCCGTAAGTTTAAGGGAAAAGAATTTTCTGCTATCGATCCCCTTAAGATTAGATAAAGGAAAATTCAGCTTCAGCTGAACTATATCAGCTTCAGCTGATCTATATCAAATTCAGCTAATTTCCTTCATCCTGGTTTTCAATCGGCTGCAAGGATGGTTTGAGGAGGAGATGAAAATAACAGCTATCCTCTCGTCATTTGCTTTTAAGTAGACTGAGAATAAATTCAAATGCAAAAGTGGAACATATTTTGAAAATAAAACATTAAGATTTATTGCTTGTATCTTCTATATTTTAATACTATCAGAAGATTGAAATACTGAAAACTGGTAATATGGTTTATGTTAGGTGAATATGGAAGGTTGATGAATGTGAAAGGTTCATTTATAAATTACAAAGAAAAATATATGCACATTAAAATTCATCTAATTCTTCTGAAAACTACTAATCCACAAATGGTCTAATGAAAAACATATTTTGTGGGGAAACTTTTAGCGGGAAAAAGATGTGTGCTAACATCAGTTTAGAGAATACAAATGTATGACCATTTTCATAGCTTGCTATGAAAACAAAATAAAACAAGTAAACAAAGAAAAATAAAATGTAGAAATAGGAGTAAGGGCATGTTTTATCCACATAAGTACTTATATTCTGTGCAGTTTTTTGTTTAATCCTCAACACAAACCTGAAAAGCAAATATACATTTTGTAATATATAATGTCATGTCCTGATTGAGGTAAAAACTTTAAATAAGGATAAACCATATCCTTATTTATTGGACTAATAATTTTCTGTTCCCTTTAATTTTATAACATTTATAATAAAATATCACATATTTGGTTGATAGCAAATTCAGGAGATTCTTTTACTAGCCAGATAAATCTGTTATTTTCTTGGTGTAACAGGCAAAATATTCTTCTTTGATTTATAGTATAAAATTGCAACTTATTATGATAAGTGGAATCTAAAGTTACATTACTGACTACAACTATAAAAAGGGCTAGCAGTATATATTAATTGTATATACTTTAAAATAGTTTACCAATTTGGACTGGGTTCAATTTCTTTACAAACATTATATCTTAGATTTATTTTCTTCATTTTCTTCTGACAAAAAACTAAAGTTTAAAAACAAAAATTATAAAAATTTGATTATTTCACTAAGCTAATCTTTGGTTCATGTCAATTTGAATTAATTCACACAATCAGAAACTAATGTGTGTATTTTAAGATTAAAACAGTGAAGGGTGCCAGAAAGAAAGAGTTAATATTTAGGTACAGTTGATTCTACCTATAAAACCACATAGGAAAGCTTCATTATGGATTCTAATATCTCTGTCAATTTTTTGCTAATGCCTTTATCAATTTTCATAATAAACGAACTCTACATTCACTTACTTTTAATTACTTTTATAATAGAAAGAGGGTAAATTCCAAACATCTGGCCTACAACATTGGATAAAAAGATCACAAAGGCATTGCTTGCTATTATTATATGCTTGCAAGATATCTTTAAAATACTGGCAGAACTCTGAAAAATGAGTTGACATGCAGAACACATATAGCACAGTATTTCAATTAGTATTTTAATTATGCTCTGTGAAATCTAGGGATACTTTTTATTTCTTAAAAGTAAATGAAGTAAATCTCATTAGAATGACCTACTCCTATGGACAGCAATTTATATGATAAACCACTTTGTTCTACAACTGTGTTGCAAAAACCCAGTTGTCTCACACTGTTCATGGAAGTCAGTAATAGGACACAGACTGTGAGCTATTAAAGCAATAACAGAATATTAGGATGTCTACTAAAATGTCACAAATGAGTACCAGAATTTTATATAATGCTTGTAGAATGTTATAATATTGTAGTGTTTCCTTTTGTTTTACTGTTTAGGCAGTAACTAATATTGCTAATGTAATTATGTTTCCTACCATAGAATCCAAGTTGAGCCCCAAATCATAGTATTATATTCATCATACAAAGTGAAATTTTTTCCTATTCTAGAAATGGCTTTTTACTTCTGCATGGTTTTCAAACTGAAAAATTTTGTTAAAGTTGTATGTACTACATCTTGACAAAGGACAAAGTAATAAACCTTAGTAAATTTTGTTAAACTATCTCAAAATGTCAAAATCAAAGCAGCATTTTTATTGTTAAAAAATTACATAAAGCAATATTAATGTCAGAAAATGAAGAAACTATTATTTCACATGGCCATGAAAAGTTTTTCTCTAAAAACAAGTTATCTATCATCTTCTTATCAGAAAATTCTTCTTTGCTTTTTCAAGTTCATCACCAGTTAAAGTCATTTGAGCACAACAAAAATTGTTTTGATTTTAAATGTGAAAAAACAACAATTAAGATTCAATAATTTTTCAAAAATCAAACTCAGTTTTGGACCTACATTAAAAATAAATTCTAAATGTTTCCTTAGCCACTAGAACAAAGCCACTATTTCTTTTTGATGGTACAGAAATATTTCTGTGATGCTTAGATTACAAGATATTATCAATTCTATGGACTTTGGTATTGATCAAATTCATGATCAAAATTATTATTATGGATTGTGGGGTGAGCATGAGAAAGTAAATAATTGTGAAGATGGTTGGGGAGAAAGCCTCATAAGAAAAATTAGAAATATTTGAATAAATACATAAATATGTGTAAATGAGGTAGAATGCATTGCATTCCATTAGAAGAAGAAAATAAAGTTTAGTTCAATAGACATGGTAGAAAGTTGTCACTTTTGGTATTTACAATCTTCTACAAAATAATAGCCTTTGGTCATTTTGAACACTATCTGCACTTTTGCCCTGATAAAATTCATGAGAAACTGGACAGACAAGCTCCTGAAAATAGACTGGGACAGTTGACATACTGCCAATAAAAGCTTAATGAAACTTAAAACTATCTCATAAGTCCATATGGACTAAGGTTATACTATAATTCTTGCTGTTTCTGTAAGTTACCTCAGTCTATGCTTCTGGCTTCTGCAGAAGTGTTATGTCAGTGTGACATGCCTTGTGGCAATGTATGATTTCTGTAGAAATTAAGAGTGTTTACCAATGAATCTTTTGGACTCAAAAATACATGTGGATGATTACCCGATGTTATTTTTGTCACTCATAAAATACTCAGGAAACTTCCTTTCATATGGCAGGATCTACAACTGCTTGCCTTCTTCTCTGGACAACACAAGTTTCCTCTGTATGCAATAATATACTTGCTTAGCATTTGACTGTGTACCAGAGCAATCTAAGTCATACTTGCACAGCTTACCAGATCTTTTCTTTTCATGCAGGAATATATCTTAAAAGCCTAAGCTGGGCTTCCTTGGTGGCACAGTGGTTGAGGGTCTGCCTGCCGATGCAGGGGACGCGGGTTCGTGCCCTGGTCCGGGAGGATCCCACATGCCGTGGAGTGGCTGGGCCTGTGAGCCATGGCCGCTGAGCCTTCGCGTCTGGAGCCTGGGCTCTGCAACGGGAGAGGCCACAGCAGTGAGAGGCCTGCGTAACGAAAAAAAAAAAAAAAAAAAAAAAAAAGCCTACGCTAAGGTTTCTATTCTATATGCATAATGAAAACTCTGTACTCCTGCTGGGGGTCATTTTCTCAGCTTATCCTACCCAGTAATTAAATGACCACCAGTAAGCATATTGCCCATAGAATTTAAAGAATCAAAACATTTTTCTGAATAACCCTTTTAGCAAAAATGATTTTATCATTTTTCTTCCATTTTCTTAACATTTTAAATAAATTTACTACTGATTAAAGCCAAGGTTATTTCTTAGCACTGTTTAATCCTCTTTACCTAGTTAATTAGCAACAGGTGTTTTTATTTTCCTGTGCAAATTTGTTGGAGGATAAAGCTCTGGGTGTGTGGCTTATATGCATATGATAAATTTTTGATAGTAAAATATATGGATTAACAAAATAAGTGTCTTTTGGGCAAACCATTTTTGAAAAAGAAAAAGGGTGTGAATCAGTTCACCAATCTGAAATACATATATTTTTTACAATTAAGTTTTATTGGAGTATAGTTGTTTTACAATTTTGTATTAGAATCTGCTGTACAGCAAAGTGAATCAGCTATATGTGTATATATATCCCCTCTTTTCTGGATTTCCTTCCCATTTAGGTCACCATGGAGCATTGAGTAGAGTCCCCTGTGCTATACAGAAGGTTCTCATTAGTTATCTATTTTATACATAGTAGTGTATATATGTCAACCCCATTCTCCCAATTCATCCCACCCCCCTTCCCCCCCACCCCCCGATATCCCTACATTCGTTCTCTCTGTGTCTCTATTTCTGCTTTTCAAATAATTTCATCTATATTGTTTAAAAAAAATAAAAAATATATAATATTTAATATTTTTCTTAATGTAATAGCATGTGATGAAATCACATCTTGCAACAAAATTGAAATTATATTTTCCGTATTCTGTCTTGCCGAAGAGTTATCCTTTACACCTCCAGTGACTGTGCACAAATTTGTATGTGATGAACCTAAGAAATACTGTGAGACAGCTATTAAACAAACGAAAGCCTTTATCTCAGACGCTATGGGAGAAAGAAGATAGTTAAACAAATTTTAGCCTAGAAATTTAGTGGAGTAAGGACAGGGGAAAGTGTCTGTGTAGTCCTGAGGAGATTTAAACATTTGTATGAGAAAAATGCATAAGAGCTAGAGTGACCCAGATACTTAGTGTGGTAAATGTTTACTTGATATTGTGCTTAACTGTCAACATAATGGATTCTTCCAAGGGAATCAGATAAATGCTTAGCATCATCAAGAGCAAGAGAGACAGACAAGATATAAAACTTGGTAAAGAAACATCACTTCTCAGGGAGGAGGCAGGCTGACTTAAGGAACTCTAGGCTCTAACAACATAATTTGCATTTAACTTACTAATGTTTATATACTGTTCACTGTTTAATATCTGAAAAAAGTACTTTTAAAATCCGTATAACTCTTTGAATACTATAATGCCAGTAAACTGCATTAGAGCAGTAGAAATAGAACACAATAAAGAAGCAAAGAGATCACTAAGAGAAACCATTCTCTTTAAACTTAGAATAGAGAGAGTAGAGGGATCAGAGACAAAACACTGGCTGCCTATGAAGCTATCACAGGCATTTTACCTCACAAAGCAGGGAATATAACTGTGGCATTACTTAATAATTCTACACAGTTAAATTTCCAAACTAAAAATTAAAGTTTTGAGAAACAAAGAAATATACGATTTTTAACTTACCAAATTCAAATAAGTTGAATTTTAACTCAGTGGTTCTCATAGTACTTTATTATTAAGTAGATCCTTTTAATTTAAAAATCCCTAGAATAAATACATTATATTAATTCTCAATTAAAAAATAGATTTAGACTATCTTTGATTTTTTATTGAGAGTCTAGTGAATAACAATTAAAGACTTGGATCAAGATTGTTTTTTTCTCGTGTGGACTTTTACATTTAAAGATCCTTTAACATTAAACACATTTTAAGACTTGTTTACTATATATATATTTTTCTCTCCTATTCCAAATATTATTTTTGAATGTGATTTTTCAATTATTTTCTACACAATTTAACATGTTTGCAAACCTACTGCCATATTTTAATAAGAGTTTGTACCAACCTTGATTTCAAGCTTTGTTGGGAAGTTTCAAAGTATTAATCATAAAGATGAGCCCATCTTTAAGGACATTTTTATATATCCCAAAGAGGAATAGTCTAGACATAGCTATGGGAAAGCAAATCTACATACTTACACAGTTTCATTTTCTTATGATCATTTAAAAATCATCCTAGCAATATTTTTTTTCTGGCAATCCTGTAATATTCTTTTATTTCATGGGTTCTCTGCTATCTTAACAAAGCTAAGGAGAAAGCCTTCTCTTAATGTAGTGGAATTCTCATCATCTCTTAAAAGAAAAAGAAAGAAAAGTTCAATTTGAGTGACTTTTTAGTTGTTTTTCTACTTTATTCACTTTCTTCTAAATCACTAAAAGTTTGGAAAATAGGAAATTTCAAAGTTGCACAGTCACATGAATCAAGTCTTCAGACTTAATGGTGAAATAGTATTGTGTATGAGTCTGGGTGCTCTGATGAAGGGTTATTTTCAGTAAACGTTGAAAGGTTGACAGCAGTTGCTTTGTAGATGTGGAAAAAAACCAAGTTGATACCAATCATATAAAATTGCTCGTTTAATGGGAGGAATTTTTTAAAAAGAAAGAATTTCTTTGGAGTACTGATTTTAAGACAGAGAATACAGTTCCTGGAAACTTCTTATGAAGTTATAATTGACTCAAAAAGTGTCAGAAAAGAGAATAAATACAAAATTTGCTCTCCTTGTGTTCATAATTGTATACTATCCTTTCTATCTGTTAACTCTATTTTGCTCCTGTGATAAAGACGATAGTTTGAGAATTAAGTAGCCAAACATCAGTCTATGTTAATACGCTTTTAGCTTGTTGCATGTAAAATAGATTGACAAACCAACCTTAGACTATAAATTGGTTAAGATTATGATGCCAACTAAGACCTACGTTCAGAAAACTCAGCATTAAAATCAGTGTTATTTTCGGGAAAAAACAGATGTGATTTGTAACTAAATTCTATACTCACTGAAAGATAGAATGAATTCTCTAACAGATAGAATGCAATTTATAACTGAATTCTATATTCTCTAAAAGATAGAATGAAAAGATGGAAGAAGTAACATTGGCATATTCGAGAATGAGCAGTCATTCTAACATTGTGCGGTCTGAATGTTCCTCTTTGTTTACCGTCTTCACTCAGAGCAGGGCTTTGGAGATCCTTTGAAGTGATAAAAGATGGAAATGGAAAGGGAAAGAGGAAGTGAAGGGGAAGTAATACAGAATCCAGAAGTGCTGTCTTTAAGCCTACTTTAATGACTACTCTAAAAGTTCTTTGAAATAAAACAGTTGTAATCCATATTTTTCTCCTTTGCCTTCATAATATATTTACCTATTTCTCAAACTTGTATTATACTTAATTAAAATTTTTTATGTCTTCCTCTTTCAAATAAATAATTTTTGCTGAAGTAAATTATATCCTTTTATTTTTCAAGAAAATAAAGAAGCATATTGAATTAAAAGTGAATGATCTCTTTACCCTTTCCATATTTTTAAATTTAAAAAGTTATTCCATTTAAAAATTACCCCAGTGTAAATGATAGCTAACAATTCCATACTTTTTCTTCTTTAATATGTAGCATAATATAAATACAGGTAATTTAGGTTTGGACTCTGGCTTTATGTCAACAGAATCATACTGAACTATTCTTTAACCTCTTTTAATCACATTATACAAAATCCTGGAAATTTTCCCATGCACATAATTATGAATTGCACCCTTCTTTTTAACTTATGACTTGACATTAAATGATGATTTTTTTTTCAAATTTGTATCTCACGTTAGTAATGTTTGGCAAACCTAGTTGTCTCCTTGCTTGTTGACCTTCTGCTCTTGGATATCCTATGAGCTAGTCAATTTCAACATCTAGGCGTTCCTCAATCTCTTACTGTCACTTCTGCACTGCCGAATAGTTTACAAGGCCCTATTTAATTGCTCATGACTAAAACCTTGTTGTCTTCCTTGATAGATCTACCAATATTTTTCTCTCATATCATGACCCTGCAATATTCAATAGATCACATTTTATTAATGAGTATATCATCTGTAAGATTCTAACATTTCCTATCTCTCATATCACTTTAGTGATCTTTTTGCAGTGGCAATAAATTGACAGACGATCATCACAAATTTTAAACAATATTACTACTCCCCATACTTCCATACATCAAATCTGATTAATGCTTGCCATGGCCCTCAGTTTAAAAAAATCTATCACATTTAATCCAGTGAATCCATTCTTTAAAGTGTTAGCAATAACAGGTCACAGATACAGTGTCAGGACAAGTAGGGACATTTTCCAAATTGTAATTAATACCAATACTTATGACAAAATTTGATTTTATTAACTGTTATCTTAACATTTTATGCTTAGTTTATACCTGTTCTCATAGTAATTTCAAAAAGGCCTAAACCATTATCCTTAAGCATCTGATGTCTACGTATATATTCAGGGCAGCAATAAAGCTTTCAGTTTAATGTTCCTGAGATACATTAAAAAATAAAAATAATTGGGCTTCCCTGGTGGCGCAGTGGTTGAGAGTCTGCCTGCCGATGCAGGGCACACGGGTTCGTGCCCCGGTCTGGGAAGATCCCACATGCCACAAAGCGGCTGGGCCCGTGAGCAATGGTCACTGAGCCTGCGTGTCCAGAGCCTGTGCTCCACAACGGGAGAGACCACAGCGGTGAGAGGCCCGCGTACCGCAAAAATAATAATAATAATAAAAATAATTTGTTAAAAAAATCTTTAAAAAACAATTATACCTTTTGCTGTGAATAAAAATACAATCATTGGAAAATGGGTCCAAATAAGTTAAAGGAAATTTTTTTTAATTTGAGGTTCCTACACAGAAGTCAAGATTCAATAGGCTAGAAAATGACCATTGTAGATTTCTGAAGAGGATATCATGGAGATATGATTTTACTTAAAGTACTCAAGTATCATTGAATAGATTGATTGATATGGGCAAATGTTGATTCAATAGATCATTAAAGTAATACAGAGATGATACACTATTACAATTTACAGAAAAGGAGAAAAAGTGGGAAGTTTAAGAAGTACTTCAAATAATAAAACAACAATAATACATTGTTGCAGAAAAGGTAATTGTCAATGTCTAGAGAAGGAGGAAACAACTGCAAGGGTGATATATTTGCTGTTCATTTGCATCAACTGGACTCTATCCTTTTAAAACTGGTTTTCCGAGGAAAGGGAATTGATACCTTGCATCATCTCTTTGTGTGCCCTTCCTGTCTATCCTGGGGTTGATACTGGGTTTGATTCATTGTTATTTATATTAGCTTATTCAATTAGTTTAGACTCTAATTCCCACAGATTGTGGAAACAGCAAAGTAAAATAGGGAGGGGGCAAATTATCTTTCTTAAGCTAATAACCATAGTAGCCCTTTATATCTTAAATATTCTTTCTAAAAATTGTTATTTTTAAGTCAGATGTACATAGAATGTATTTTGCATAAATTTGTAAAGACCAGGGATTGTTTTAAACAATGTTGAATGATAAAGTTAATTGCTCAAAGAATGTTCTAAAAGGATTATTTTTTTTTCTGTTATTAGATGTAGGTTTTTCTATAAAATTAGTCAAAAATACTGTTTATATTCAAGGCCCATTTGTTTAATAAGTTATTATCTTGCTAATGGAGTTCCTTTAAATGTATAAAACTAGAATAGTGATTGGCCACAAGTTTAAAATATTGTTATCTTTATATAAGCTACTTTTTAATGAACTTAGGTTCATTTATCTTTTCTGCAATGTTAAAGATGTAAATACACTATAACTGATATGCAAGGAAAATATTACTGTATTTCTTGTGGATATTGAAAATGACTTGGTTTTCAGATGTTTATTAGCTCAAAATACTGAAAGTATATGCTGATCTTCCAGAAACTCTTCTATTTTCACATTTCAAAAGATAAATAAGGACTAATGTCTGTGAGTAAATATGTATATATATATATATATATATATATATATATATATATATATATATATATATATATCTTTTGTTTTTTTCCATCTTTTTTTTTCCTTAAGTTTTTACTCATAGCTGCATGAGGAGCAAATGAAAACTTGCTCTTATATATAAGCTTATATATAATATAAGCTTTAAACTTATATTGTGTTCAACCTTAAGGATATTATCTAAATCTTCCTCTTAGGTTGCTATTTTCACATCTCAATTTCTAATGAATAAAAGCATGTTTACCCATCCAGAGTCTTTTTAATATCCTTAGCCTTTTTGTGGTTGTTGTTTCAGTTTTTATTTAATAGCTGCTACTACTCAGTGAACAAATAATTTCTAGTTGTTACAGATGGATGTGTTTTTAATTGATAAGCAAAATGATTGCACGTTTCTTATATATATAGTGCAAGACATGAATTTTAAAACTGTCTCATGAAAAGTAATATATACAGTAAACACATAGGAGCATAGAGTGTCATTAGGTTTGATCATTTATATACATGAAATTACCAAAAACAAAATTCTTTTTTTTTAACATCTTTATTGGAATATAATTGTTTTACAATGGTGTGTTAGTTTCTGCTGTATAACGAAGTGAATAAGCTATACGTATACATATATCCCCATATCCCTCCCTCTTGCATCTCCCTCCCACCCTCCGAATCCCACACCTCTACGTGGACACAAAGCACTGAGCTGATCTCCCTGTGCTATGCTGCTGCTTCCCACTAGCTGTCTATTTTATAATTGGTAGTGTATATATGTCCATGCCACTCTCTCACTTTGTCCCAGCTTACCCTTCCCCCTCCTCATGTCCTCAAGTCCATTTTCTACGTCTGTGTCTTTATTCCTATCCTGCCCCTAGGTTCTTAAGAACCATTTTTTCTTTTTTAGATTCCATATATATATGTGTTAGCATACAGTATTTGTTTTTCTCTGACTTACGTTACTCTGTATGAGACTCTAGGCTCATCCACCTCAGTACAAATAACTCAACTTTGTTTCTTTTTATGGCTGAGTAATATTCCATTGTATATATGTGCCAGATCTTTTTTATCCATTCATCTGGCAATGGACACTTAGGTTGCTTCCGTGTCCTGGCTATTGTAAATAGAGCTGAAATGAACATTGTGGTACATGACTCTTATTCAATTATGGTTTTCTCAGGGTATATGCCCAGTAGTGGGATTGCTGGGTCATATGGTAGTTTTATTTTAAGTGTTTTTAGGAACCTCCATACTGTTCTCCATAGTGGCTGTATCAATTTACATTCCCACCAATGGTGCAAGAGAGTTCCCTTTTCTCCACAACCTCTCCAGAATTTATTGTTTGTAGTTTTATGAGGATGGCCATTCTGACCAGTGTGAGGTGATACCTCATTGTAGTTTTGATTTTCATTTCTCTAATGATTAGTGATGTTGAGCATCCATTCATGTGTTTGTTGGCAATCTGTATATCTCCCTGGGAGAAATGTCTATATAGGTCTTCTGCCCATTTTTGGATTCAGTTGTTTATTTTTTTGCTATTGAGCTGCATGAGCTGCTTGTAAATTTTGGAGATAAATCCTTTGTCATTTACTTCATTTGCAAATATTTCATCCCATTCTGAGGATTGTCTTTTCATCTTGTTTATGTTTTCCTTTGTTGTGCAAAAGCTTTTTTCATTAGGTACCATTTGTTTATATTTGTTTTAATTTTCTTACTCTAGGAGGTGGGTCAAAAAGGATCTTGCTGTGATTTATGTCACAGAGTGTTCTGCCTATGTTTTCCTCTAAGAGTTTTAGTGTCTGGGTTTACATTTAGGTTTTAATCCATTTTGAGTTTATTTTTCTGTATGGTGTTAGGAAGTGTTCTAATTTCATTCTTTTACATGTAGCTGTCCAGTTTTCCCAGAACCACTTACTGAAGAGGCTGTCTTATCTCCAGTGTATATTCTTGCCTCCTTTATCAAAAATAATGTGACCATATGTGTGTGGGTTTATCTCTGGGCTTTGTATCCTGTTCCGTTGATCTATATTTCTGTTTTTGTGCCAGTACCATACTGTCTTGATTACCATAGCTTTGTAGTATACTCTGAATTCAGGGAGCCTGATTCCTCCACCTCCGTTTTTCTTTCTTAAGATTGCTTTGGCTATTTGGGGTCTTTTATGTTTCCATACAAATTGTGAAATATTTTGTTCTAGTTCTGTGAAAAATGCCATTGGTAGTTTGATAGAGATTGCATTCAATTTGTAGATTGCTTTGGGTAGTAGAGTCATTTTCACAATGTTGATTCTTCCAATCCAAGAACATGGTATATCGCTCCATCTGTTTGTATCATCTTTAATTTCTTTCATCAGTGTCTTATAGTTTTCTGCATACAGGTCTTTTGTCTCCATAGGTAGGTTTATCCCGAGATATTTTATTCTTTTTGTTGCAATGGTACATGGGAGTGTTTCCTTAATTTCCCTTTCAGATTTTCCATCATTACTGTATAGGAATGCCAGAGATTTCTGTGCATTAATTTTGTATCCTGCTACTTTACCAAATTCATTGATTAGCTCTAGTAGTTTTCTGGTAGCATCTTTAGGATTCTCTATGTATAGTATCATGTCATCTGCAAACAGTGACAGTTTTACTTCTTCTTTTCCAATTTGGATTCCTTTTATTTCTATTTCTTCTCTGATTGCTGTGGCTAAAACTTCCAAAACTATGTTGAATAATAGTGGTGTGAATGGACAACCTTGTCTTGTTCCTGAAATTAGAGGAAATGGTTTCAGTTTTTCACCATTGAGAGCAATGTTGGCTGTGGGCTTGTCATATATGGCCTTTATTATGTTGACGTAAATTCCCTTTATGCCTACTTTCTGGAGGGTTTTTATCATAAATCGTTGTTGAATTTTGTCAAATACTTTTTCTGCATCTACTGAGATGATCATATGGTTTTCCACCTTCTGTTTGTTAATATGGTTTATCACATTGTTTTATTTGAATATATTGAAGAATCCTTGCATTTTTTGGATAAACCCCACTTGATCATGGTGTATGATCCTTTTAATGTGCTGCTGGATTCTGTATGCTAGTATTTTGTTGAGGATTTTTACATCTATGTTCATCAGTGATACTGGCCTGTAGTTTTCTTTTTTTGTAACATCTTTGTCTGCTCTTGGTATCAGGGTGATGTTGGCCTTGTAGAATGAGTTTGGGAGTGTTCCTCCCTCTGCTATATTTTGGAAGAGTTTGAGAAGGATAGGTGCTAGCCCTTCTCTAAATGTTTGATAGAATTAGCCTGTGAATCCATCTGGTCCTGGGCTTTTGTTTGTTGGAAGATTTTTAACCACAACCTCAATTTCAGTGTTTGTGATTGGTCTGTTTATATTTTCTCTTTCTCCCTGGTTCAGTCTCAGAAGATTGTGCTTTTCTAAGAATTTGTCCATTTCTTCCAAGTTGTCCGTTTTATCAACATATAGTTGCTTGTAGTAATCTCTCACGATCCTTTGTATTTCTGCAGTGTCAGTTGTTACTTCTCCTTTTTCATTTCTAATTTGTTGATTTGAGTTTTCTCCCTTTTCTTCTTGATGAGTCTGGCTAATGGTATATGAATTTTTTTTATCTTCTCAAAGAACCAGCTTTTAGTTTTATTGATTTTTGCTATTGTTTCATTCATTTCATTTTCATTTATTTCTGATCTAATCTTTATGATTTCTTTCCTTCTGCTAACTTTGGGGTATTTTTTGTTCTTCCTTTTGTAATTGCTTTAGGTGTAAGGTTAGGTTGTTTATTTGAGACATTTCTCGTTTCTTAAGGTAGGACTGTATTGCTATAAACTTCCCTCTTAGTACTGCTTTTGCTGCATCCCATAGGTTTTGGGTTGTCGTGTTTTCATTGTCATTTTTTTCTAGGTATTTTTTGATTTCCTTTTTGATTTGTGCAGTGATCTCTTGGTTATTTAATAGTGTATTGTTTAGCCTCCATGTGTTTGTATTTTTTACAGATTTTTTCCTGTAACTGATATCTAGTCTCATAGCATTGTGGTCAGAAAAGACGCTTGATACTATTTCAATTTTTTTTTAATTTACCAAGGCTTGATTTGTTACCCAAGATATGACCTATCCTGGAGAATATTCCATGAGCACTTGAGAAGAAAGTGTATTCTGCTGTTTTTGGATGGAATGTCCTATAGTATCAATTAAGGCCATCTTGTTTAATATATCATTTAAAGCTTGTGTTTCCTTATTTATTTTCATTTTGGGTGATCTGTCCATTGGTGAAAGTGGGGTGTTAAAATCCCCTACTATGATCGTGTTACTGTCGATTTCCCCTTTTATGGCTGTTAGCATTTGCCTTATGTATTGAGGTGCTCCTATGTTGGGGGCATGAATATTTACAATTGTTATATCTTCTTCTTGGATTGATCCCTTGATAATTATATAGTGTCCTTCTTTGTCTCTTGTACTAGTCTTTGTTTTAAAGTCTATTTTGTCTGATATGAGAATTGCTACTCCAGCTTTCTTTTGATTTCCATTTGCATGGAATATCTTTTTCCATCCCTTCACTTTCAGTCTGTATGTGCCCCTAGGTCTGAAGTGGGTCTGTTGTAGACAGCAAATATATGGGTCTTGTTTTGAATCCATTTAGCCAGTCTATGTGTTTTGGTTGGAGCATTTAATCTATTTACATTTAAGGTTGTTATCAATATGTATGTTCCTATTACCATTTTCTTAATTGTTTTGGGTTTGTTATTGTAGGACTTTTCCTTCTCTTGTGTTTCCTGCCTCGAGAATTTCCTTTAGCATTTACTGTAAAGCTGGTTTGGCGGTGCTGAATTCTCTTAGCTTTTACTTGTCTGTAAAGCTATTAATTTCTCCATCGAATCTGAATGAGATCCTTGTTGGGTAGAGTAATCTTGGTTGTAGGTTTTTCCCTTTCATCACTTTAAATATGTCCTGCCACTCCCTTCTGGCTTGCAGAGTTTCTGCTGAAAGATCAGCTGTTAACCTTATGGGGCTTCCCTTGCATGTTACTTGTTTTTCCCTTGCTGCTTTTAATACTTTTTCTTTCTATTTAATTTTTGATAGTTTGATTAATATGTGCTTTGGCATGTTTCTCCTTAGATTTATCCTGTATGGGACTCTCTGTGCTTCCTGGACTTGATTAACTATTTCCTTTCCCATATTAAAGAAGTTTTCAAGTATAATCTCTTCAAATATTTTCTCAGTCCCTTTCTTCTTCTCTTCTTCTTCTGGGACCCCTATAATTCGAATCTTGGTTCGAATGTTTAATGTTTTCCCAGAGTTCTCCAAGACTGTCCTTGATTCTTTTCATTCATTTTTCTTTATTCTGTTCTGCGGTATTTATTTCCACTATTTTATCTTCCAGGTCACTTATCTGTTCTTCTGCCTCAGTTATTCTGCTACTGATTCCTTCTAGAGAATTTTTAATTTCATTTATTGTGTTGTTCATCATAGTTTGTTTGCTCTTTAGTTCTTCTAATTCCTTGTTAAATGTTTCTTGTATTTTCTCCATTCTATTTCCAGGATTCTGGAATCCCCATGATCTCTAGAGTTAAGTAGATGTAGCTATGAGTCCCGGAGGCCACAGTGGTACAAGTTCACAGGACAATGTATGAAAGAGAAGGGAGCTGAACAGAATGAGAACTCCCAACATCTCATGAAAGTCTTCCTCATGGCATCAGACACATAATATTAGTGCATATATAGAGGAAACTAGACATCACTGAGTAAAGAACCACCTGAATGATTAGAGGGAACACTTACAGGTCTCACACAGAATCAGGAATAGTTCCTCTTCCCAAAGGCCATAGTGGAGAACCTCAAAATTCATAGGGAGATGTGTAGAGCAGTGGTCCCCAACCTTTTTGTCACCAGAGACTGGTTTTGTGGAAGACAGTTTTTCTATGGACCAGGGGGGAGTGGGATGGTTTTGGGATGCTTCAAGCACATTACATTTATTGTGCACTTTATTTCTATTATTATTACATTGTAATATACAATGAAATAATTATACAACTCACCATAATGTAGATTCAGTGGGAGCCCAGAGCTTGTTTCCCAATTGATTTATTATGGTCTCTGTGCAGTCAAACCTCTCTGGTAGTGATAATCTGTATTTGCAATGGCTCCCCAGCATTAGCATCACAGCCTCAGCTCCACCTCATATCATCAGGCATTAGATTCTCATAAGGAGCATGCAGCCTAGATACCTCACTTGTTCAGTTCACGGTAGGGTTCTTACTTCTATGAGAATCTAATGTCACCACTGATCTGACAGGAAGCAGAGTTCAGGTGGTAATGCGAGCAATGGGAAGTGGGTGTAAACAGAGATGAAGCTTCACTCACTTGCCCGCCACTCACTTCCTGCTGTGCATCCCAGTTCCTAACAGGCCATGGACTGGTACTGATTCATGGCCTGGGGGTTGGGGACCTCTGGTGTAGAGTACTCAGAAGATTATGCCTCAACAGTGGGAGAAAATATTCCTAGAAGAAATGTTGCTTTGTTTCTACCTAAGAAACTTATAAGTAGACACAAAAAATTAAAGTACAAGAATTACAGGATTACAAAAAATTCAGTTTCCCAGAATAAAGCACAAGAATATGCATAAGAATACAAAAACATTTAGCTCCCAATAATGTAAATTAAAACATCTGATATCTAATCAAAAATTGCCAGGCTTGTAAGGCAATAGTAAAAGCTGACTCATAGTGAGAAAAATAAATCGATTAAAATCATCCCAGAAATTTCACAGAGCATAGAAGTAGTAGACAGGGAGAGTCAAACAGTTATTATAACCTAATTCTACAAATTCAGAAAGCTAAAGGAAAGGTTGAATATGTTAAAGACATAGAAGACATAAAGAAGACCCAAATCAAAATTTTAGAGGTAAGGACTACAACATTTGAGACTTTTAAGAAAAGAATTAAGAGTAAGTGAGACAAAATTAATGAGGATGAAGACACAGCAATAGAAACTATCCAAATGAAAATTGGGATAAAAAAGAAAAATTTACTTGTTTATAGTGGTATAATATACATGTAATTGGAGTCCCTGAGAAAAAAAGAGTTATAAAAACTTTGAAAAAACAATTTTGAAATACAAAAGTTATTTTATTTCTTAAAAACTTGTTTTTGAAAAAAAATTGATGCAAATTATAAGTCCATAGAACTAAGGAACTAAATGAAATACAGCATATTAAATGTGAAAAGAATAAACAAGGTGTTTCATAATCAAATCATTTAAAACCAATGAAAAGAGTAAAATCCTAAAAGCATCCACAGAAAATGATACTTATTTACAGAGGAATTAAGGAAAGCATGACAGCAGAATTTTGTTGGAAAAATCATAAACCAAAATACAGTGGATAAATATCTTTAAACATCTTGAAAAAAAAGAAAGAAAAAAAAGAAACTTAAAATTCTAGAAAAAGTGAAAATATCTTTCAAACTGAAGGTAAATTGAAAGCTTTCAGATACACAAAAGTTGCTTAGTTAATTACCAGAAGACTTGAATTATAAGGAAGGCTGACTAAAGCTCTTTAGGCAAAATAAATGATACTTAAATTGGAAACAACCTGGAAAAACACAAAATATGTTCGTTGTTATTATTTACATCATATTATAGTTAATTTACTGTTAAAAGTAAAAATAATAACTATGCATTATGAGGTTTATAAAATATGTAGAAGTAAAGTGAATGATAACTATAGCACAAAAGTCAGGATGGGAGAATCTTATAAGCTTTTTATACCATACATGAAATGGCATAATGACTTGTAACAAAAATCAGTAAGGTCAAGAAGATAAAGAGCTGCCTGCAGAGTGTAAATTAATATGCTGCATCTGTCACTGAAATTCTTGATCTTAAAAAAAATCAACAGAATTAAGCAGTGATGTAGTAAATTTACCTTTTGGAGCAACTCATTATCTCATCACATGATAGCATTCTGAGTATTACTTGTAATTAACAGAGTTAACAAGGAATAAATTTTAAATAAATATAATTAATGTGTTCAAGAAAACAAAGAAAAAATATAAAATATCAGAGATAATTGGAAAATGAAGAGTCCTCACTGTGCATCGCTGTACTAACTGAAACGTGTCCTTGTTTTGCACAGTTCCAGTGACTAGAGAGTTGGGCAATGCAAAGACACAGTTCCAATATGCAAGAGTTTAGTTAACCATACTGTGTAAAATAAGGAATGTCTGCATATAAAAAAAGGATTCAAATGGAAATTATAAAAGTAAATAACATAATGCATCAGGTTATGAACTCAGTAGATGGGTATAAAAACAGAATATACAGCCAACAATATTTTACTGAAATGGAAGATAAGTCAGTTAAAAAATTACAAACTGAAGCAGAGAGAAACAGAGAAAAAATAATAAATAGCAAAGACCATAGAAGACATGTAGATCAGAGTAAAAGGTCTAACATGATTAATTGGAATCAAAGAAAAAGATAAAACAGAATTGAGCAGAACAATATTAGAATAGGTAATGCCTGTGAAGTTCCCAAAATAGATGAACAATATCAAGAAGCTCTGCGGATACCAATCAAGATAAATACAAAGAAGACCACATGAAGACACATCTAAAAGAGTATTTTTCAAACTTTACATTCTTAAAAATATTGAAGTCCCCAAAGTGCACTTTTTTTGCATGAATTGCATATGTATACATGTTTAATGTATTGGAAATTAAGGCAGAAATATTCAAAATACACATTCATTAAAAAAAAACAATATATTCATTATGCTAATGTAACAGTATATTTACAAAATTATAACTATATTTTCCAAAACAAAATATAATTACTGCTATAATTGCTTCACATTTTTGTAAATATCTTTCATATCTGGTTTATTAGAAGATACCTGGATTATTATATCTACTTCCAAAATCAATCTGTTATATTATTTTGGTAGAAGTATATGAATAAAATCTGGGCTTAAACAATTATGTTGTAAGAAAATGGAGGAGAATTCGATAAGAATAATCTTTTCAGATAATGGGGATATTTTCCCTTAGTAAACAAAAAATTGAAAAGTATTAGTTTTATAAAGATAGTCATAATATGGAATGTGAACGAATATTACCAATTTTTTTGTATTCTATTATATTCAAATCGAATGACCCAATTTGCACTTTGAATGGATCTTATATCTATGCATTCATCTTGTAAAATCAAGCATTAGTCACTTTGGAATAACAGCCAAGAACCAAAGACAAAGAGAAAAATCTTGAAAACAGTCAGGAAAAAACCTTCATTGGAGAAATAATATGGAAGAAATCAGAAAACAGTGGATTGGCATCTTTAAAATGTTGAAAGAAAATTTAAGCACATTCTTCAGCAGAGGTAAAACAATTCCAGATAAAAATATGAAAGTGCATGAAGGACTGTATAAAGTGCATAAAGAGTATTGTAAAGCTTAAATACATGGGTAAATATAAATGGATACTGACTGTTTAAAATAATAACAGTAGTGTTTTATATGGCCTCAAATATACGTAAGTTAAAATTCATGGCAAGAATGAAACAAAAGAAGTGAGTAGAACCCATGGGAATAAAGGCAAAAAAAAAAAAGTACCTGCATTACACTTGTATTACTCTCAATATTTGTATAACTGTCATAATGCAAAGATGCATATATAATATCTAAGTTAACCACTAAAACCAATTTGAAAACATGGAGGGAAACATTACAAATACAAAATAATTGATTAATTCTGAAACAGGAAAAAAGAATCTTGAGACATGTGTATCAAATTAAAAACCTGTTATAAGATGATTAATTAAAATATAAATACAAATGAACTGAATAATCCAATATCTTATATATGAAGCTGAATTTATAGTTATTCTGCCAAAGAATAATAACATTTATTTTGAGTCTTGCTCTTTTTCTTCCAAAGGTAGGGTTTATTCAGTATTTCACTCCTTACTTATTTACACATTCTTACGCACATGAGAATATACAGCTATTTATAATAATGATCAATATATTTAAAATGCCATGCTAGATAGTTGGAGAAATAATGCATGTACAAAAATAACTATGATATTACAAGGCAGAACATGTTAGATGCAGTAAAGATTGCATCAATATTTTTTCTACATATAGGTTAAGACTAGTGGCATCCTATACAAAAAAAGGTTGATGAGGTTAAAGGTACAATCTTGCCTTGAACTAGAGTTCTGTTTTTTTATTTTTTGCGATACGTGGGCCTCTCACTGTTGTGGCCTCTCCTGTTGCAGAGCACAGGCTCTGGACGCTCAGGCTCAGCGGCCATGGCTCACGGGCCTAGCCTCTCCGCGGCATGTGGCATCTTCCCGGACCGGGGCACGAACCCATGTCCCCTGCATCGGCAGGGGGACTCTCAACCACTGCGCCACCAGGGAAGACCCTAGAGTTCTCTTTTTTGCAACAAATGTTTAGGTTGACTTGGAAGCTGAAATTTACAGCTTTTAAAATGGCTTTAAGTTAACTAAGTGCACTAATGAAATTAGAAACCGTTTCAAGAAAGTATCAAATTTTACTGCAAAGCCTAATCATGCACTTTAATGCAGCTTATTATTTTTTGTTGTTATATTTTCACATTTGTTTATGGTCAGACATTTCAGTAGCCAACTCCTTATTCATCCTGATTATCTTATCCTCTTCTGGAACTAAATCTAAAATGACATATGGTCAGGCGAATTTTCAACTTCAGTTGCAAACTTGTTCACGTGAACTTTAAAAAAAACACATGAATCTTTCAGAGCAAATTAGAGTCAAGAAAAGCTTCACCAAAACTGCTGCTAGTAAAAAGTCACTTATAAAGAGATCTCACTGCAATAATTGTGTATGTAGAGATTAAAGAAGATCCCTTATTTTTCCCAGGAATAAATAATACTTTATAAAATTGCTTTCACATCTGGCAGTATTAATATCTTTTCAATTAAATGAATTTTGAAATGTTTTTATTTTGCTAATCACTTATTATTAATAGTAAGAAACCAATATTTACTAAGTACTGTCTGTCAAAAATAACCAAAAAATTCACTTTTTTATATTGTCTATGTATTTTTATGCCATTGTAAGGAAAGTATCATTATTATCATTTTATAGGTGAGGAAACTAGGGCTTAGGTACAGTAAGGCAAATAATGTCAGCTTCCTAATATGTAACCAGAGTGAAAATTCGAACAACAATCTGAGTTCATTGTGTTGATTTTTACCTGTCAATTAAATGACATGTATGAAGAATAACAAGTCTGTGAGCCAGAAAATAGCAATAGAAATTATCAAAATAATTCACATTTTAATGATAGAGAGAATGTGATGTATCTAAAATAAAAACTAATTTTTACCCTATAAGTATTATAGAATTCAGTTAAATAAAAAAATTAACAAGAATGAAAACACATTTTTTCAATAAAAAGCAAGGAAATAAATTTATAGCTACCTCTTTTTTTCAAATTCAAAATTCATTTATTGTAAAAATTAGAGAACTAAAAACAAAGAAAACCTCTTTAATCTGATAAAATGATAGCAAACATCCTGTTTAATGGGGAAATACTAAAAGCTTTTCCCTGAAGTTAGGAACAAGAAAAGGATGCCAGCTATCAACCTTTTCTATTCAACAGTGTACTAGAGTTCTATGATGTAAGGCAATCAATCAACCAAAAGAAAATAAAAATATAAGCAATGAAAAGGAACGGATAATACTGTTTTTATTTGCAGGTGTATGTTATGCTAAAAATCCAAAATGATATACAAATAGAAAAAATAAAATTAATAAATGAATTATACAGCTACCTCTTAAGTAAGACATTTTCTGGATCACTGGTGTTGAAGGGCACAGCTTTTGATAAGTCACTAGTTGAACATGTAGTACATTTGTAATGTAAGAATAAAAAGGAAATAAAAGTAGAAATTCCAGGGAATAAGTCAGGGACAAAAAGAATCCTCTTTCTGTAGTTCAATCAATGAAAATCTTAATGTAAAGTAGATATGCATGGAGACATGCAAGGAAAGAGGTCTAGGAATTTGAGACTACAGTAAACTCAGGGATATGATACAGTCTCAGGTATTTCTGACATATCTAACAGTCATCATGATCATGAAAATAATGATAAAAATAACTACTATTATGAGGGATACCTATCATTGAACCCAACTTAATGCAGTGTTAAGAATATAGGTTCTTGAGTCTGAAGGCCTAGGTTTGAATAAAGCTCTGACACATATTATTTCTGCAACACAAATAAACTTTCAATTAAGTTAATTCTGAATTTTTTTATTTTGATAATCATTTATTATTAATAGATAAAAAATATTTACTAAGCATTACATATCTGTCCAAATCACTTCACTTTTTCTGTCTCAACTTCCTAATTCTTGAAAGCATCAATCCAGCCAAAGTACTCAGGTGATTTGTCTGGGTCTCTCTGGAAAAAACAAGACTCTGTAAACATTTACAACAAATTCACTGTCTTCGAGACCTCACCCTAGTATAAAAGGAAGAAAGCTTGAGTAATCATTTTTAAATTTAGACTATAAAAATATGTTTATACTCAGTAAATTGTTATACTACAAAGTGGGCCAATATCTAACTAGAAGTCAGAAAGCTTGTTTTCTAGACTTTCTACTTCTAGTCAACTTCTCTGACTCTGAAGAAATTATCCTGCTTGAAATGATAACAATGCCCTTATTTCTCATTCTTCAAGAATCCCTGTTTTTCTCCGTTTTCTTCTCTCCTACTTAAGAGAGCACAAGGAGAGTTGTGTTTTATCTACACTCTGTGATTTTGTGTCTAGAAACATCTGTGGAGATGGTAGACATTGATTTGGTTCCATTTCTGAAGCAAAAAATGTACCTTTTATCTGATCAAAGGGAATAAGGTATTCACATTGATCCCTGCTGGCTTTGACTCCAAATTATTCATGCAGACAAAAGGTAATAAAAGGTTCAGATACTTTGTAGATTACTTAACCTAAAACTTTCATATTTTAAAAGAGAAAAACGTCGCCCCCAGGATTAAGCATATAGAATTTCTGAATGGTTAGTGAGAAATCAAGGTCACAGCTATTGAGTAGAAGGCCTGGAAAGGGTCTCCTGAGTTTTAGTTAATAATGGTTCCATTTTTCTCAATGTATCCTAGTTACTGATAGTAGAAACATACTGCCACAGACTAATTTTAAAATAAATTAATATGTGTGTATGTGTACATACTGTAAAATGATACCATAAATTATAAATTAGACATTTTTGAATTCTAAAGATCCACCACTATTTGAATATATAAAATTGAAAAAAGATAGTATGCATAATAAAAGCTCCCTAATAAATATTTATTAAATGAATGGAGGCACTGTGTATCAATGCTTCTTAGTAATGATGTATGCAATACATGGAGGAATTTGGAAGCATATCAAGATTTCATAAAATGTGAATTAAAGACATATGTTCTATCAGCATCATATTTTAACATGAATAGAATAGAACCTTTACAAAATTCAAAACACATTATTTGGGAAAACTTCATATTTTTCTTAAGTAGATTATTAAAAGTTAAATTATAAAATTGTAAAGCCAGTCATTTAACTTAATTTAAATAACAATTGTAAAAAGTTATGAAGGGCTTCCCTGGTGGCGCAGTGGTTGAGAGTCCGCCTGCCGATGCAGGGGAAACGGGTTCGCGCCCAAGTCTGGGAGGATCCCACATGCCGCGGAGCGGCTGGGCACGTGAGCCATGGCCACTGAGCCTGCGCGTCCGAAGCCTGTGCTCCACAATGGGAGAGGCCACAATAGTGAGAGGCCCGCGTACCGCAAAAAAAAAAAAAAAGTTATCAACATTCAGATACATATAACCTGTGGAGTTGTGTATATTTTGGCTATATAGAAATAATAGCAGTTAAATATCTTCTATTATAGCCATTTAATTTAAAATAATCCACAAGTATAGAATTGTTTATATTTTAATTAAAATTCTTAGTAATTAAGATATAATAGTTTCCAAAATATATCTTCTATCTGAGTCATCACAAAAATAAATGAATATTAAGACTACTTTTTAAAATTTATTTTTAGTTTTCCCACACTTGATAACATATTTAATCTCTGATATACTTTAGAATTTCCTTTTCACATATCTCTACCACACATTATTTAAATGAAGTAAATAAAATTTCAGGTAAGATTTTGGTTATAGATTCTTTCACTTCCCATTGAAAAGTTTATTAAAAAGATAATAAGATGGAAAGTTAAATACCTTTGAAACTAGAAATATCAATACAAATCTTCCTGTTTTTGGTGGACTTTCTACCTTCCAAGGAATGATGAAGAAGTACTGCCATTTAGGAGGTGAACAGGCAAGAAGAAAGAATTTTTATCTCTATCCATACTTTAAATTATTCACAGAGCACATGAAATTATATCATGTCCCATAATGTGCAAGATAAGATTTAAAAAATCACATATATTGGTCCCAAATACAAAAAAGTGTTTTTATCCTTAACTTTCTTTCTTTCTTTTTTTTTTTTTTTTTTTTTTGCAGTACGTGGGCCTCTCACTGTTGTGGCCTCTCCCATTGCGGAGCACAGGCTCCAGACACATGGGCTCAGTGGCCATGGCTCGTGGGCCCAGCTGTTCCGCGGCATGTGGGATCTTCCCGGACCAGGGCACAAACCCGTGTCCCCTGCATCGGCAAGCGGACTCTCAACCACTGTGCCACCAGGGAAGCCCCTTAACTTGTATTTTTAAACTCTAAAAAATCAATAAAAGATTTTGTCATACAAAAACAGGTGAAGACCATGGCCAGATGATAATCTGAACAGAAACGCAAATTGCTAGCAAACATGAAATATTCAATCTGCTAGTATTAAAATTATTCAAAAGTAAGGCAAAATGAAGATAATTTTTTAGGGCTCTTTTTTTTGTTGTTGCTTTTATGAAGGCATGATGAAACACATATTCTTACATACAGATACTGGGATTTTAAAACATAACTTTCTGGAAAGCAATTAGACATGTATATCAAAAATCTTGAACTAGATATTTTTTGATTCAATAACTTCATCCTCTAAATCATTTAAAAAGTCGTTTCAAGAAAGTGAAAGGGATTTATATTCTATAATATTCCTACATGTTGGAAAAACATCTAAATGAATGAAAGAAAGAAAGAAAGAAAGAAAAAGAAAGAAAGAAAGAACGAAAGAAAAGAAAAAGAAAGAAAGAAGAAAGAAAGCTAAGTAAATTGTTATTCATGATTGATAATATCAGTATTTTCAAAGAATTTGTGTTGGCATTGGTAAATTTATTTAAAAATGAAATGTAGACAAGAGAAGAAAGAGAGAGAACAGCATTTCAGATTGGATACTAAGTTTCTTAAATTGCATTTTTTATAAAACATTTAAGCACAAGAATGATAACATTGCCCAAAGCAGTATGGTATTGCCATAAAAAACAGACACATAGGTCAGTGGAAAATAATAGAGAACCCAGAAATAAATTCACAAATATATGGTCAACTAATTTATGACAAAGTAGCCAAAAATATACAATGTGGAAAGAACAGTCTTTTCAATAAATGGTGTTGGGAAAAATGGACAGCCCCATGCAAAAGAATGAAACTATACCACTACCATAAACCATACACAAAAAAATAACCCAAAATGGATTAAAGAGTTGAATATAACACCTGAAGCCATAAAACTCCTAGAAGAAACCATAAAACTCCTAGAAGAAAACAGAGGTGGTAAACTTCTTGATATCAGCCTTGAATATAATTTTTCAGATTTGACAAAAGCAAAGGCAAAACAAAAGCAAAAATAAACAAGTGGGACTACATCAAACTAAAACTTCTGCACAGCAGAGGAAGCCATCAACAAAATGAAAATGCAACCTATTGAATGAAATAAAACATTTGCAAATCATATATCTGATAAGGGGTTAATATCTAAAATATACAAAGAACACATACAGCTTAATATCCAAAGAATAAACAATCTGATTTAAAAATGGGCAGGGGATCCCAATAGACCTTTTTCCAAAGAAAACATACAGATGGCCAACAGGTACAAAAAAAATATGCTCAACATCTCTAATCATCAGGGAAATGCAAATCAAAACCTCAATGAGATATCACTTCACATCTGTTAGAATGTTAGAATGTGGAGGAAAGGAAACCCTTGTGCACTGTTGGTGGGTATGTAAATTGGTGCAGCCATTATGGAAATCAGAATGGAGGTTCCTCAAAAAATTAAAAACAGAAGTACGTTTTGATCCAGTATTTCCTCCTCTGGGTATTTATGTGAAGAAAACAAAAATACTAACTCCTAAAGATATATTCACTGCTACGTTCATCACAGTGTTATTTACAACAGCTAAGATATGAAACAACCTAACTGTCCATTTACGGATGAATGGATAAATAAAATGTGGTATGTACACATGATGCAACATTATTCAGCCATAAAAAAGAATGAAATCTTGCCATGTGCAACAAAAAGGATGGACCTGGAGAGCATTATGTTAAGTAAAATAAGTCAGACTGAGAAAGACAAATACTGTATGAATTTACTTATAAAAGAAAACAATGAAAAAAAATGAGTTCAGAGGTGGGGGATGGGGGCTGAACAAAATGGGTGAAGGGGATCAAAAGGTACAAACTTCCAGTTACAAAATAAATAAGTCATGGGAATGTAATGTACAGCATAGTAACTAAAGTTTATAATACTGTATTCCATATTTGAAAGTTCCTAAGAGTTCCTAAATCTTAGAAGTTCTCATCACAAAGAAAAGAAAATTTGGCAACTATACATGGTATTGGATGTTAACTCGACTTATAACAGTGATTATTTTGCTAATTATACAAATATCAAATCATTGTTGTAGCCCTGAAATTAATATGTCAATTATATCTCAATAAAAAATTTAAAATATAAAAATAAATAAAACAGTATCTGGCATTTAGTAAGCCCTCAAAACAAAATGAAACATAAAGAATAACATTGCTTTTCTAGTGAAAAGCTTGTGATTTTAATTTATAGAAAACTTTATTTTTACATTTATTAAATTTATTACAAGTATTTGTATAGTTCAGTATTAAAAAGTTAATAAAATTAATGGTACACAGTTACGGAAACAATGAATTCATGAATATTCATTTTAATGAACATTAACATCAGTTGTAATGAAGTACAAAAATCTGTTTTATATATAATTGCAAAGAGAATATATTAAAATAGTTTTAATAATAATACATCCTTCATCTTGATTTATGATATAAATAAAACTGGAAAAGTGATTAGATAAGATTAGTTGAAAATACAGATATAATATTGCCTTTGCATATATAGAGTTTGGACACACTTTAAACATTAAACAAATAAAGAAATAGTAAGGCACTATTTCATACACAAAAATCCACAGGATTTACACTTCCTATTCTCTAAAAAAGATGAAAGCAAGCAAGAGAGGAAAAAGAGACTGAGAGAAAATAATGGAAATATGGAGAAAGCATAAAACAAGGTTACAGAAATACGAACATATCAATTAACAAAATAAATATACATTCAAAAAGACTGTACATTGAAATGACATCTGAATACTCATGAGTCAGTTTCTTCTTCCTACCTATATAACTAAAATCTCAAGGGAAAGAAAAATGCAAAGAAACATACTAAGAATCAAAATGAAGATGAAAAATTACATGTCCACATGGGGACATGTGTGGGTGTGTGTGTGTGTGGAATAACTAACACCTGTCTCTAATAACCTACCAGTCTAATGACATACCAGTCTATGTTTGTTGTTCTAGTCTTAATTTTTGGTGTTTTCCAAATGTTTAGTAATGAGCATATGCAATTTTTTAAATCGGAACAAAACAATCCTATAAATATAAATTTGTTCAATATCCCTTGGTGTAATAAATAGGTATTTCCCACATAAAAATCAATCTAAGCCTGATAGAGATCATTTACAGGGTGGAAAGATGTTCAGTATCTGTTAATATTTGGGAGATCTTTGGACTCTGAAGTCTAATCCAGATTAGAGAAATTTGGGAAGGTCATACTTGTGTTCAGTTTTTTCTTAACTATTGAGATTCTTTGTCTAAGATTTTGTGGTCTCTTTTGAAGAAGGGTATCTTCACTCCCTCATTCTAAGTTTGGACTGGGAAGTATTCTGCCATATATATATAGCCTCCTTACCCAAGACACATGGCTTTACCATGAGAATAGGGCTTAAATTTCCCAAATCCAAAACTTCCCATGTTAGTATCAGGGAAGCTAAACTTTGTTTAATTTACTAAGAGCCACTTTGCCCTTATTCAATACACAATGCCAGTTAACATTCAGTCCCCAACCCCAGAGTGGGGGATGTTTATAAACTTAGGAAAGGGAGACTCACCTGTCAGATGGATGAGGGACACAATATGGTTACAGAGTCAGTCATACAAGGCATCTGCAAGTCAAAGTCCTGTAAGACCCCTCTATTTGATGGAATTTGGGGAGGTCCTGGGAAAAATGGGCAGGAGAGAGGCACTCAGGGCCTTTGGAGTAGTGACTATTAATAATACCTGTGGAAATACTTTCAGAATGTAATACCCAGTATCCACATGTACTTGTTGGAGATCAATTTTTCCCACCTATCTTGGACTGAGAAACTCAATTCCCTTGAATGAGTCTGAAAAACAGCCAACCACTGATATAAAAGGCAAAACCATAGGGGCTTCCCTGGTGGCGCAGTGGTTGAGAGTCCCCCTGCCGATGCAGGGGACATGGGTTCGTGCCCCGCTCCCGGAAGATCCAACATGCCATGGAGCAGCTGAGCCCGTGAGCCATGACCACTGAGCCTGCACGTCCGGAGCCTGTGCTCCGCAACAGGAGAGGCCATAACAGTGAGAGGCCCGCGTACTGCAAAAAAAAAAGCAAAACCATCGTACCAATCAAGTCTTTTAAAAATCTTACTAGCTTACTCTGATTTATTTTGCAAATGATAAAATAGACAACCCCAAATTTAATTTAGATGTCATTTATAATAACTCCCTAACTTTGTTTAAAACTTAGATGCAATTTACATGGTGATGGGATTACAGCATCTGATTTTTCTGTCATATGTAAGGTAAAATTGGAACATTCAACTAGGTCTATGTTCACCTGAAAATGATGTTTCTGTTCACAGTTATTTTAGATTTTCCTGCTGAATTACAAGTGTAGTCTAAAATGAAAGTATAAAAGTTTTTAGGAACATAATTTTAAATATTCATTTCATGTCATAATAGTGTTTGTAAAAATCAGAATATTTTGAGACATTATTCAATTGTTTATCATTCAGTGTTTGTGTTGTCCCTATGAATGATGACAATATCTGTTGGTACTTCCACATCCCTTAACTTCAAAATGGAACAATTTCAAATGATTGAACATAATGTGTGTCTAACCACGAAGAATCTAGAGAGTGAGGTGCGATACGGGATCCTAGAACAGGATCAGAAAGGGTGAATTTTATTAATAATTTTTCTCTTGACCCCGGTCTGTCAATTTAACCTCACTGTTCCCTAGTATTGATATCGGTACCAGTGTGATTAATAATATAGGAGTTAATATTATCTAGATAGATCAGCAAATGTATAATACCAGAATTTCATAGAAAAATTACCTTAAAATAAATATAAACTTACACTTACCCACCTAGGTAAAAACAAGGAAAAAGCATAGATTATATGCTTAAATCTAAAATCAATGTTTAGAATTTTAATAAACCATCCTCCTTTTCACATGTTTTAATTCTCTTTTCTCTTGGTGTTCCAAATATATCCTTTGAATTTTACTTTGTTATTGATGACAACTTACAAAAATAACAACTGACCCTATGACCACCAATTAAGGCTAACTGTAGGCAACCTGACACTTTCGTTCATTTTCATTAAAAAAAAAAACATAATTTGGGAGAGTAAATCAGGCTGAAATTAATAGCATAGACATGTAATTTCCTTAAAGATTTCGCATATCTAGAGCCTATAAATAGGTTGCATGCAAAATGTGTACTAAAATAATGTGGCTCGAAATAACACAGCTGCAGCTTTACTATCCTGCAGTAATCATGGCAATGATCTAATAGACTTAACCTGAGAAAAAATGTTTTATATAAACTTTTCATTTTTCTTAATGCTCCATTTTGCCTCAAAGCATCAGAAGCATGCACAACAACATAAATCCTAGTTACATTTGAGTATGGTTGAATTAAAATGCAAGTGTCTAGGAAACTAAATGTAAATAAGTCAGAATCTCCTGGTAATATGCTCTAGGCTGTTTCAGTGTCTAAGGTCTGGTCTAATAATCTCTGCCTAAACCACAGAAACTCAAGATAACTTATTTGTATTTTAATGTATATAAGAGTGCTTTGCTATCAGGAGTGCAGTGTCCATTTTTGTGTACAGAGATATTTTTAATGTGTATTTCCTGGTCTCAACACTAATGGTTCTGCTTCAATAGCCAGTGAACATAGCCAACAAACAGCATGGATTATATATAGGCTTCTGCCAGTACACTTGTTCAAGACCCAGCAAATGTTAGGGCCAGGACTGCTCACGGTGACATCATTAAAAGAGTGAAAACATGAGAGTGACTCAGGATCACTATCCTGTCATGGAAATCAACTGTGCTTGTCTAGTGAATAGGTTCTAGAACAATCTACTTAGGTTGATGGAAAGGTAACACATGCCCATCTTCCTACATGACCCTTGACTTAAAATTTTGAGGTTTTTCCAAATTATATCTATGTCTAACATAGAACATGGGACACAGTAGAATTTATCCCAGTCACAGATGAATGGCTCCATGCTGCAGCCATGCCTATATCCAGGTTTCAGAAAACTAATGAAAGAAACAGAGAAGAAAGTATACAATGTCTTTATGAATCCAGGGACTTCAACTTCAGTTGAGTCCTCAGTGCTGCTAATTAGTCTTCACTTTCATGGTTTGTTCTCATTCACATTCTACCCATCAGTATATCAAAAGTTTTTCTCACACCTTTGAATGCCAATTCTTTTGCCTCATCCTTCAGTCTTAAGGAGGACTTTCCTTCTTAACACTTCCTTCTAAGAATGAGAAAAGTGTCAGAGGAAATATTACCAAATGCTCTAAATACAAAGAAACACACCTACATTTCCATACAACACGTCTTCTTCTGAATAGCATTCCTTCACGTATTCAAAAGGGTTTATCAAACTATTAAATTTTCAATCCTTTCCTCTCTCTCTCTCATAGTTCTTTGTCATTAGTTTCTGGTATAAAAATAAATATTACAAAAACATCCTTTAATCCTACATACTCCTCAAAGATATTTGTATAGGTTTTCTCTATTTTCCAACCTTCCCTTTATTCTTCATGCACTACACATTTCTTAGTTTCTTAGTCTATATAAACTACTCTTATCTAAGACACCAATCACTCTTTCCTAGTTCTCAATTTACACCTCATGTGAATTTAGACAGTATTTGGCACTGTTAACCATTCTTCTTCCGTATGTCACTATAAATTCTTGCCTTCTATAGCACCATACTCCTACTTTTCTTACTAGATATTTGACCCCCTTTTTCATTCTATCTTCTGGTTACATTTTTTCTTTGCCATTTTAATTTAGGAACATCTTGGAGATCAACTCCGAGTGCTCTTCAGATCTCATACATTCTCCCTATATAATCTCATCAATCATATATATAACTGTAGTTGTCAACTACAGCAAGGGTCAGCAAACATATTCTAGAAAGAGCAAGAAAGTAAATAATTTAGGTTTGTGAGCGATATGATCTCTGTCTCATCTATTCATCTCTGCTCTCATGGTATGAAAATAGCCATAGACAATACATAAACAAAGTCTATGATGTGTTCCAATAAAACTTTATTTACAAGACAATCGGCAGACCAAATCTGTCCTACAGGTAGTATTTTGCACTCTAGTGTACTATAATCTTGTAATTCACAAAATTTATGAGCTTCAGAACTGAATTAGTGAAATAACCAGACACATGATTCATTTTACTTTAGTCAGCCACATCTATTTCACTCACTGTGCTGGAAGCAGTGATATCATTAGTTCTTTCCCGTTTAAAAGCCTTCCATATCTCCTAATTTCCTCAAACACTGAACACGGTTTACCCTTAACTGTCACTGCTTCCCTTGGACTTAACTGTTGCCAATTTTATATTTCAACCTATTCTTGAATAATAGCGGGAATCTTTCTTATCTGTCGACTATTTGTATGAAATTTTATCTGTTTTCATTGAGGGATCATCTGTTTTTTATTCTTTTCTTGTCTGTTTTTTACTTTTAAATTTGCTTTTTGTTTTTGTTTTCTTAATTCCTAATACCAACCCTTGCATATAATGGCCATTTAATAATTTCTTTGCAAATGAATAAATTTTTGTTATACATTTTATAGAAATATTTAACTTTTAGAAGTCCATAAAAATCTAATAAACTCACACAAAATACATTAAGATTAAGCTGTAATAATTACCTCACAATTAATTAAGGGTGATACTGGAAGGCTGAGTTCCTAGAGACACTTATGTAATTGTTCATTATTCTATGTTAATCAGAGTACACCTCTTTATGCAAAATGTTTAATACTTTAGTAATTTTAATATTTAAAACCATTTGTAATACTTCTGAAAATTTTACTGGGAAAGATAAGAAGAAATTTGGTATTTATTCATTAACTCTACGCAGTTAATTTTAATTATATAAAATTTATTTCCATTTTTATATAGCCAAACTGGAAAACTAAAATAGCATTTTCTGTAAAGTATTTTTATTTTTTTATTACTGTTAAGAACATCTTAGTTTTGTATAACATCAATCGCTTAAATGTTCAATAAAATAAAATGTGTTAATTTTTTTTCACTTTACAATCATTTTAAATTTATTATTTGGAAGTTCCAATTTATGTTATCATTACAAATCTTCCAAGAATTTATAAATTTTCATACATGGTGGTATAGTAAATAACTACTATGTGTTCAGAATATTCCAAATTTCTATTTGTACTTTATCCTGGTATTTTGCTTTAAAATGTATTTCAAAAGTGGCTAACACGGTAGTCCATAAAACCTGGGTAATGTTGTCTGTCTAGCTAGATAGGCAGTTGCCCATAAACTGAAATTTAACATCATCAGTTAATTATCATTTAGGCTTTGGTTCCCAGAATTGCCCTATAAATTTAATTTGTTTATTATAGATAGATTAGAATTGAGTACACTAACATATTCTGGCAAAGTCACAAGAGACTAATATTTAAAACAGTATACCCACATATTAATTTACAAGGAGAGTTACAACTGCTAGTTAAACTGGTATTTAACTTGCTATTTCTCTTGACAAAGAAACTTCATAAGAATAATATTTGGTGAGCTTGAAAACAGAATATGGGGATTTCTTTACATGAGTTGAATGTTCAATAGGACTAGGCCAAGATTTACTTATGGATTAATACTCATAAGAAGGTAGCCAGACTCCAAGGAAGAATATGTTGCTTTCTTAGGAGAGTACATAATTTTTTAACATTTATTAGATTATATTGAGACCCCATTAGACATATGTTCCTCCTATTTGCCTGCAAGCCCCTCAAGCACTTTTAAAAATCTGTCTGTAAAACTGGAAAATAACTCTAGCAGCCAATCCATAAATGTTGAACTAAGCTTGACGGTTCTAAAATGGGCTCACAAATGTTAGCCTCCTGAAATCTTCTACACATCATATTCTTTTTTAGAATTCACAATTCCATTTAAATATTGTAGACTCTGAAATCTTGGGACCAAGAAATCATTTTTACACTGTTTATGCCAAAATTTCTACAGCATATTTAATCATGGGCTCATATTTTGGCTGGGCATCTAATAAATAGAGCTCACAACACGATAATCAATTGGTTGGATCTGCCTCTGGGTTATGCTTTTTAAGGATATATTTGCTTGTATTTAGGATATTTAATATAAATTTAATATATTCATTTTCTCTTAAAAAAATGTTGATTTGTGATACTGAGTCCACGTCCAGCATGACAACAACCAGATGGGGCTGAATATTAGCAAATTTTAGAAAGAAAATACAGAGAATAAGAATAAACTTTCATGTTCACCAGAGTTCTTAGCACTCCTAATTGTATAGTATTTGTCCAGACTCATTCACTTATGATATTGTCTGGTAACTGTGTTTGTGACCCCTGTAATTCAATGATATCAGTTAATAAAGTTTTTCATGGTACTAGATTTTTGAAACAACGCAGTAGATAATCTCTAAAATTTCTTAAAGCACCAAAGATATGACTACATAAAGCTTGAGTTTTCTTTAATGAGAAATTATGGCATACTCGCTCAGTCTGATGTAGACTTATTTTGCCTGGATTACAAAAACAGTTTGATCTTTTCTTTGTAAATACAGTGAAATAATTTTTCTTTAGAAAAATCAAAAATGATGGAATTCCGTAGGGAGGCAAGGAAAAAAGCATGCTGTAACAGTGATTGAGGATCCCAGAGTAGCTGCCCAAGACAACTGCTAAGGCTTCTTTTGTCAAGGAGGTTCTGCTAGTCTCAGATAAGTACTTTGCTCTTAGCTTCAGAGGATAGAGGTAAATTATGAAGATGAACTTGGGTACATAGTCTTCTGTGTTAGTTAAGGTTAAGACCAGAGGTCTCAAGCATGGAGGTTGAATCCTTAGCTGTCTGTTTTATCTTTGGTTATGATCCAGTCATGTGGGACTTTGAGAATCTTAGAACTGTTTATTAAAATGTATGTTATATCTAACAGCATAAGAAAATGTGAAAGAAATGAATGTAGGCATGCAAAAGAATTGAATAGATAATAGTCACTCTTTAAATCAAAATATATAGTGAGGTAAGTGGAATTGATTTTGTTATTATCCTTTTTTCTTACCTCCAGGTAAACTTTGTTAAAAATCAGATAATTGTTGCAGGATTAATTTGTTTTCTGTTGGAAAAAAAAAGTGCTATTCTAATTATGGAAATATTTTTCATAGTTCAGCAGCTGAGATATGAGAGAAGACAGACTAAAAGATGACAAAAGAACAGTCAGGTATTCTGGAGGTAAATCTAACAGACTGATCCTACATTTTTCATCCTTCCTGCTTTTTGCCTTTTTGTCCTCTCCTCCCTCCCTCTCTCCCACTCTCTCTCCCTCCCTCTCTCCCTCCCTCTCTCCCTCCTCTTTCTTTCCTTTTCATCCTTGCTTCTTTTGTGTCCTTTATTTTGTTACACTGCTTAAGACTAGATGTTTCCTGTGTGTCAGAACTGGTTTGGGGCATTGACAGTGAGATTGTGCCTTGCAGGCATTTAAGAAAGTATTAGAAAGGGCACATTCAAGGCTGACCAACTGCTATATACCTCATCTGCAATTTAGCATATACAGAAAGGCCTCTGGTTAGAATCAAGGGACTATGTCTTCCCATTTTATCTTTGGCTGTTATGAATGACCCATAATTGTTTTTGAAGACTGAAATTTCCCCTGGGAATGCCCTGTGCCTATCAGAGATGCAGAAAACTAATGTTTTCTGTAATATTAATCTCTGTTAATTATATATCTCCTCATAACTTTGAGTTACTATTGTGGGTAAAGAAAGGAGGCTGAAACCTGCATGTTTTCAGTATTTCCAGGAATGGGACAATAATAGTTAATTTAAGTAGTGCTGTTGATCAATTCAATAATTTAGTTTGAACGGTCACTTTTGGAAAGAGTTCATTACTTTCAACACAATTGGACTGTAAAGTTAAAAAATATACATATTCATTAAAACAGAAGGAATATTAGCCCTATTTTACCTTTGATAAGTACTCAAAAACAGCAGGATGTTTATCAGACATAACTATATATGATACAATGTTATGGATTATAGGAGGAGGTAAAGGGAACATTCTTGAATGATAGAGAAGGTTATATACCCGTCATAATCTCAGTTAAATTTGTCACTCCTTACTTAATAATAGTTAAAATCTGAATACATAATGATTGCTATTTAAAACTCATTTTTTAATACTGACCTTTAAACTTGACCAAATATTAAGAGAAAATTAGCTACTTGGATTGTGTGAGATTTTATAACTGACCCTATTTTAATAAACAATTGATACACAAACAAATCATTGATGAAAAGCAGTAATGGTGGCTTGCCACATAAATAATTAGGATATAATTACTTTCAAATAATTATTTTCGAATAGTAGTTTTCGAAACCAAAGAGCATATTAGTTTAAGCATTCATAGATCAGTATTTCAATTTGAGGTTAAACTTTCTTCAGTCCCTAAAATGAAATTCCATATGAATTTAATTTAGATGCTGTTATTAAATATTTTATGGAATAAAATTCATTATATTTATTTTAATGAAGTTGAAAGTATACAACCAAGTCTTTGTTATACTTGAACATAATTTAACTGTGAATAGAGTTATATATAGGGCATGAAGAGGTTATGACTTAAATGTGCTTTTAAGTTTTTTTATTGAGGCAAAATTCATATAATATTAACCATTCTAAAGTGAACACCAAAGTGGCATTTAGTTTATTCACACTGTTGTGCAACTACCATTCTATCTAGTTCTGTTATAGACTGAATTGTCCCACCAAATTCATATGTTGGAGCCATAAACCTCAATGTGACTGTATTTGGAGAGAGAGCATTTAAGGAGGTATTCAAGGTTAAATGAGATCATAGGGTGTGGCCCTAATCCAATAGGACTGGTGTCCTTATGAAAAAAAGAAGTTATACTAGGAGTGTGCATGCACAGAAAAAAAGGCCATGTGAAGACAGAGAGAGAAGGTAGCCATCTGCAAGCCAAGGAGAAGAATCTCACTACAAACCAACACTTGCCTGCATCTTGATCTTGGACCTCCAGCCTCTAGAACTGTGAGAAGTAAATTTCTATTGTTTAAGCCACCCAGTCTGTGGTATTTTGTTATGGCAGCCTGAGTGGACTAATATAAGTTCCAAAATATTTACATCATTCTAAAAAGAAACCACATACCAATTAAAGAGTTATCTCCTATTCCCTCATTCCCCCAGTCTGTGGCAACCACCAATATATTTTCTATCTCTATGGAGTTACTTATTCTGGATATTTAATATAATATGAATATTGTATGTGAACTTTTTGTCTGGCTTTCTTCATTAACATAATTTTTTGAAGTTCATCCATGTTGTCACATGCTTCAGTACTTTTTATGGGTTTAACTGTGTCCCCAAACAAGACATGTTGAAGTGTTAATCTTAAGTAAAACAGAATGGGGACTTATTTGAAGATAGAGCCACTGCAGATGTAATTAGTTAAGGTAAGGTTATACTGGAGTAGAGTGGACCCTTAGTCCACTATGACTGGTGTCTTTATAAGAAGACAATGTGAAGATACAAGGAGAGAACACCATGTTATGACAGAGTCAGAGATTCAAATTACACACTACAAGTCAAGGAATGACAAGGATTTCTGGCAATACCAGAAGTTAAGACACAGGCATAGAAAGGGTTCTCTCCTAGAGATTTTGAGAGAGTGTAGCCTTGTCAACTTCTTGATATATTCTAGCCTCTAGGACAGTCAGAGAATAAATTCCCATTGTATTGGGTCACCCAGTTTATGGTACTTTGTTATGGCAGCCCTAAGAAATTAATACAGATTTTGATACTGGAAAGTAGGTTGTAGCTATACAAATACCTGAAAATGTGGAAGTGGTTTTGGATTTGGGTAACGGTAATGAATGGAAGGGTTTTGAGGTGCATAACAGGAAAAAACCTAGACAGCCTTGAAAAGACTGTTCATAGAAATTTGGATGTTAACAATGATTCTAGCAGTCTCAGGAGAAAAAGAAGGCTATAGAGGAAGCTTCTGTCATCTTAGAAAATACATATATGATAGTGAACAGAATCATAGAAAAATGAATATTTTAAGTTCTTAGATGAGTTCTTAGAAAAATGAATATTAAAAGTTCTTCTGATGAGATCTCAGATGGAAATGAAGAACGTGTGATTGGAGACTGGAGAGAAGATGATCCTTGTTATAGTGGCAGAGAACTTGGATGAATTATGTTCTACTGTTTTGTAAAAAGTAGAATTTGTAACTGATGAACTTGGATATTTTCCTGAGGGGATTTCCAAGCAAAGTGTGGAAGGCATGGCCCAGTTTCCCCTTGCTGCTTATAGAAAAATGTGAGAGGAAATATAAATTGAAGAAGAAACTGCTAGGCAAAAAAGAGTCTGCACTTGATGATTTATAAAATTATCAGCCTATTCGGAATACCTTGATCTAGAGATAGCCTTAAGTCTGTGACTGGACAAACATTTGAAAAAGAGGTTGTGTGTAACTTATGGATTCAATTGTCCATCTCAGCAGAAGCCAGGAATAGAGATGTGTTTGTCCAGGAAGAATCTGTGGAGAATCCTTGTATCTAATGGTGTGGATTTCCAAAATACCCACAGAATACAAACAAGGAATGATCGAGGTTTTCGAGAATTTTGTATCAGCAGAAACACTGCCAGCTCATTGAAAGGAGCAGAGATGGGATGAAATAAAAGAAGAATGACACTGAGGACACAGATTCAAGGACCTGGGCCAACAGGACCTTCTTGGTTCTGGAGAGTGGAGCCACCACCCCAGGTGTCACTCAACTACATCTTCACATTGCTTTCTTCTCTGTGTGTGTGTGTGTGTGTGTGTGTTCTCCCTCTGCATCCCTCTTGCAAGGATGACATTTAGGTTCATCTAGATAATTCAGGTTTTTCTTCTTAATTCAAGATCTTTAATTTAATCACATTTGCATAGATGTTTCACACACACACACACACACAATAAGGTGATATTTATAGTCTTCAGGAATTAGGAAACAGACAAATATTTGCGAGCATTTATCAGCCTGCCACAGCTGGATTTCATCATCAAATACATTTTCAAGGAGGACAAATGGATAATATACTATATGAGCCCTAATTTGAGTATAAGTAGCTGCTAATGTTCAAATGGCTTTTATAAATATTATGTCATTTGTTTTAAATTTATTACATTGAATAGCAACTTCATTGGTTATAACTTTCAAGACCATGACTTTCATGTTTCTTCTCAGTACTGTGTTGTTACTAGCATGTACTCTGACAATGACTATGGCAAAAAAGAAATTAAGAAGAGCTTAATTTTTGTCCTTCTAAGGTTTTTGACTCATATATATGTATATTATATTTCAGGTAAATTACTATTCAATGTTTTTCTCTCTTGCTGTATATTTTTTACAATATATATCTATATATCTAAAATTTTACCTCTATCTATACATAGAACTATATTAGATCTACATTTATACCACAAAAGTTCTTGCATTCTGTAGATTTAGGTCTTCACTTATAAAAGTCTTCATCTATTCTATCTTTAAATAGTTATCTCTTTCATTGTATTTTAGAAAAATTTTCATTTGCATCATATATTTTCTTTTCTTCTCAGTGACATCAATTATTTCTTTATATTTTACATTCTTAGTTATCTTTATCAAGAGTTACTTATTTGTCTTTTTTCCTCTATACTTGATTTATTTATTTTTTCTCAAGCTGGTCTTGTCACCAATTTCATTTTCAATAGGATATATTTTACATTCCATTGTTTCCAACAGAGTTCTTATTTACAAAAAGTGTTTGTTATAATATTCATTGTCACTACTAAGCTCTTTACCTCATTATTTTTCAATTCTCAATTTCTTGTGATATACTTTTATCAATTTTTTAGAGCCCATGTAGTGTTCTATGTGTTTAGAAAATAGAAATATTTTGAAATGTCTTTGTTTAAGGGTGTATCTTATGTATATTTTCAGCTCTCTTCTCCATGCTATGTTCCTTTTATTTTGCGTGTGTGTATGTGTGTGGAAGGGAATTTATAATCTCTGTGAATTCTGTTTGGATCATTCTTGTTTATTAGTCATTTTTAATTGTAGATCATTCCATTTGGATCTTTTACCTTCATTTTTTGAGTTAATATTATGAAAAGGATGCTCTAAGAACATACTAAGTGGCAGACATGACAGCTGAAATATGCAACCTTAGAACATTTTCTCATAGATACTATCATCTTTTTCTTCAGCTTCCTTCGGATATTAGCTTTTCTCACCTTAGGTAAGAATATGTCCTAGATAGTAAGACACAAATATCTTCCTCACTCTCATCATTATATCAGTAAGAACTCTTGCATCAAAAAAAGAAACTTCCATTACTATTCTGAGTAATTCAACCTTGTATAAATCTTGTGTAACAGTTTACTTTTAAGCAGCATAGATACAAACAAATTCACTTTTTAAAATAGGTACCTAGTGAAATGTGTCTTACTATTTCCCTATTATTTCCAATTCTTGTCACATATTTAGAATAATATATGAAATAAAATCCAATAGTGAAGGAAATCTGTGTAATAAGTATGTTTTAAAAATTGTGGAAATACTTAGCATAGCTTTTATGGCCCCTTCTTTGTGTTGATTGAGCAGCCCCAAAATAGCATTTCCCGGGCTTCCCTGGTGGTGCAGTGGGTGAGAGTCCGCCTGCCGATGCAGGGGACACGGGTTCGTGCCCCGGTCCGGGAAGATCCCACATGCCGCGGAGCGGCTGGGCCCGTGAGCCATGGCCATTGAGCCTGCGCGTCCGGAGCCTGTGCTCCGCAACGGGAGAGGCCACAACAGTGAGAGGCCCACATACTGAAGAAAAAAAAAAAAAAAAGTAGCATTTCCCATACCTGGAACTAAAATAAAGAATCACTATATCTCTAGTAACTGAAAAATCTTATGTAAACCCAGGTCTGAGAGAAAAATAGATAATATATTCAAAAGGAGGATCAAAGAGAGTTTAAAAGAAGGGGCTATTTAAAGTTGTAAGCAGGGTTAAGAGGAACCAACAAGGTATGAAGCTAGAAATAGCAGGTCTTTACCAATCCTAGGTCTGAGGGGTTTGAGGAGGAAGCATCTATAAAGGGGGAAAAGACGACTGAAAGGACTTTCTATCCAACCTCCATTTTCCTGCAAAGCATAATGTCCAAGAGGAAAAAAGAACAGCTGATGCACGTGATAGTCTCCAGGGAACAGAACGTTGCCAAGAATGTGGATTGAAGATTTGAGGGGACAAATGGAGAATGGACCAAATCTGATTTGTATGGACCAGAATCTGATTCGTATTTTAGTTGCATTATTGCTTGTCTTTACTTCTGTATTCTACAAGAATCCAATCAATCCTTGCTAGTTAAAACTGTGGTATTGCTCACAATCTCATCTATTCAATAAGTATACATTGTTGATGGTAATGATAACATCCTCTAAGATGGTCATTGATAATAAAAATAAAATAAAATTATTATATTAATGTCTGGATTAATGATGTATAGAATTGTCAAAACAATTTGTATACTTACAAATTTGTATATTTTTTCAGCAACTGTTTATGAATGCTCACTTTATTCCAGTCCCAAGCCTAGGAAGAGAAGAACAAAGAAGCATAGAATTTAAACTTAAGCCATGTTACCAAGAAGCTTTCATTTTGCAGTCAGTGATACCAGACAAATCAAGTAGTCAAACAAATAATCCAGGCAAAGAAAAGTGTAAGAGCAAAGCCCCCAAGTAGAAAATAACTGTATTTGTCACATGGATAAAAAGGAGGGTGTTATTGATGAAATATAATGATCAAGAGAGACTATGGTACAAAATAAAGTGTAAGAGTCAGGCAGGGGCCAGACCATGAAGGACATTTATTATAGGCTCTGGAAAAATACTTGTAACTTTTAAAAACCCAATTGGAAACTATTGAAAAATTCTTAAGCAGGGAAGTATTAATACCTATACTATATTTTTTAAACTAGTTGTATAAAGTACTGTGGCTATGATGGAGGGTAAAATATAGAAGCAAAGACTTAAGAGGACATGGTGATCATAAAGAAAAGGAACGAGAGCTGCTACAAAAAGGAGGGTAGTAATAGAAACGTAAAGTGGACATTTTAGAGATAAATTTAGAGGTAGAACTCCCAGAAGAATCAAGAACACTGCCTTGGACTTCATCAAAATTTAAAATGTCTGCTCTTCAAAAGACTTCATTGAAAGAGGAAAAGACAAAGTACTTGCAAATGATATACTTGATAAGAGATTTATATTGAAATAAACACAATCAAAACTAAACAATAAGAAAACAAGAAACTCAATAAATAAATTGGGCATAATTTATTTATTAGTGAATTGATAACTTCAACAAAGAATATGTACAAATCACAAATATGCATATGTAACTGCTAAACATCCTTAGTCATTAAGAAAATGCAAAATAAAACCATGATGAGATACCACTATATATTTATAAAATTGGCTTATATTAAAAAGCCTGACCATATCAAGTGCGGACAAGGATATAGAGGAACAGGACCTCGTAAGACTGTTGGTAGGAATGTAAAATGTTAGAACCACTTTGGAAAACAGTTTGACAGCTTCTTAAAAATTTGAAAATACAGCTTTCATATGCTACAACTATTTTACTCTAAAGTATTAACCCTAAAATGAAAGAATGAAAATTTATGTCCACACAAAGATGTATACACAAATGTTCACAGCAGCTTTTTTTTGGTAGTAACCCCAAATTCTAAACAACGTAAATATTCATCATAAGGTGAATGTACAAAAAATTGTGCTATGCTGCATAAAATACTACTACTCATCAAAACAAAATATGAACAATTGATGCATGCAACAATATGCATACATTTTAAAATAATAATATTGTATAAATGATGTCCAACATAAAAATTTATACTGTATTATTTATGTAAGATTCTAGAAAATGTAAATCAATTTATAGTGACAGAAGTAGTTCAGAGGTTGCCTGGAGGCAGGGATTAGAGTTGGGGGCAGAAAGGTTCAAAGAGTGGGAGAGAGACTCTGAAGGGGAATGAGGAGGCTTTTGGGGTGATGCATGTATTTATTATCTTGGTTGTGGTGATGATTTTGAAGGTATACCCATATGCCAAAACTTGTCAAATTGTACACTTTCTACATGCCCAGTTTATTCTATGTTAAGTATGCTCTTAAGAAAAAAAATGCCTATTTTTTGCCTTCAGCCAGTGAGTGGATTATGTTGGCAGTTTCTGAGATGAGACTGTAGACTAAAAATTCATCAGTCGATCCAAGAAAGCAATGGAAAATTTTATTCGAGCCAAACTTGAGGATTATAACCTGGGAAGAGCATCTCAGAAAGCTCTGAGAACTGTTCCGTGCATCAGAAGTCAAGGCACAGTTATATAAGTTTTTGAGACAGAGGGCTATATATTAAATGCTGTATTTTTGACAGTTTACACAATCCAGTCTAGGAGTCATCATTCAGTTTTAACCAGATTCAATTTTAAGTCAATTTTAAGGAGTTGTCTTATTGATGCTAGGAGAATGTTGTTCTTTACAGATATTTTTGCTGATGGGGAGGTTTCGTCAATGCATATTGCAGATACACACAATGCACAATGTGGGGAGAGAGCAGGCCAAAGGGCAAAGAACAAATTTTTATGTTTAAATTTTTCTTGTCTTGCCATAAAATATGACTCATTTTATAAGATTTAAATGTTCGGCAGTTTGAATCATGAGTTCTTTACTAAGCAAAGAAATAAAACTCTATGGCCTGATCAACCTAAGTAAGACCATACCTTCTCCTGGAAATCAAACTCTGAAAACTGTTTTCCTTTGCTCTTGTTTTAACTGATGGATTCTTGACATCTTGACCTTTGATATCTGTTATCTCTCACATTATTACCTGACATTCCTTATTCTATATGACTTAAAGATTCTTTTGATGGCAGAACACAACACAATGCCATTCAGATAGATGAAAGGCAAAGCTCCAAACCAGAGAAGGCTGCCAGTCAGAGCCACACAGAGGGTTGCACCTGAGGACAGAGTAATAGCAAGCTGGAGTTAAAGTGGGCAGCTTCTGTATGGCAAGCCAGGTGGGGTAAGCTAGCTCTAGCAGACTCCCTGTGGACTGGCTAATGTGAATGACCAACAGTTAGGGAGGAACTGTCCCACCTTGTCTGATACTTAGACAAGAGAAAAGAGAGTGGTCTTAGAAAAGAGAGTGTGAGAAGGGAAGTGGTTGGGATGTGGATTTACTCAGCTGCTCACAAAGGGAAACTGACCAGTCTCTAACCAGGACCTAAAAACTGGGTCAAGACAGCATTTCCAAACAAAAGAAAACTGCATTACACCCCTGTTCCTGTAGCTTGCTTGCTCTGTAACTTATCTTTTCCAAATGCTCATGATTTCTACTTCTTAATTTCAATTTTAACCAGAGTCCATCCCTCAGACTGGGTTCTTTAATGCCCATCCTTTTTCAAAGTGTACCCATCCATTGTACGTCCTTTGCTTCTATAACCTGGAACATGGCATCTAGAGGCCAGATTAAAATGCTTCATAAATCACAAAGAAAACTCAAGTGAAGCAAATTAGTTATAGTTTTAACTTAGAAATTTTATCTTATAAATATGCAACTTTGAAAAACTAACGTGGACTATAACTTAAGGCACACCACTTTCCCCATTACTGTGGCACCAAATAATAATTCTGCTTCATAATGTAGCATTTGTATAAAATCAGTCAATGAGCATCTTAACATATGCACTAAACATTGCATTTTATTTTTTATTTATTTTTTTTTTTTGCGGTACACGGGCCTCTCACTGTTGTGGCCTCCCCCGTTGCGGAGCACAGGCTCCGGATGCGCAGGCCCAGCGGCCATGGCTCACGGGCCCAGCCGCTCCGTGGCATATGGGATCCTCCCAGACCGGGGCACGAACCCGTATCCCCTGCATCGGCAGGCGGACTCTCAACCACTGCGCCACCAGGGAGGCCCTAAACATTGCATTTTAGTGCACCTCTCATGTATACGCACACTACCTCCTTCCACGGTCAAGCACACCCAGATGACTGAAACCACAATAAGAAGCTACCTGGCCTTATATTTCCTCAATCAGAATTACATCCCAGAGCTCTGCATTACTTTTTTCATCTAATCTTGAAAGCATTCTCCTTGATCCTAATGCTGGTAGCTGACTCTTCCATTAGTAACTTGTCTCATTATTACTAGAACTTCAGGATTCAGAGCAGATCCCATGACAATAGTGTCAAGTCTCTGTTATGTGACAGATGCTGCCTGAGGTAATTTATCCACATATTTCTAATACTGACGTCAACTCATAAAACTTGGATTATTTTACCCCTTTTAAAGATAGAGACACTAAGATGAAGGTGATATATATACCCTAGGTAATGAAACAGCAGAGGCAGAATTTTAAACCAGGGTCTGTTTTTTTTCCCATTGAGCCAAACTGATTATTTTATCAAAATTTTTTTCACTTAAAGAGACAAGATCCACCATCAAAAATTTCAACCAATAGCTTTACAGTCATGTCTATTCATTAGTCAGGCATAGCTTTAGGAAAATTTTTTCTATCTTTGTCAAATAAAATCAGTATTGAGACTTCCGGGGAAGATGGCAGAAGAGTAAGACATGGAGATCACCTCCCTCCCCACAGACACACCAGAAATACAGCTACACGTGGAACAACTCCTACAGAACACCTACTGAATGCTGGCAGAAGACCTCAGACCTCCCAAAAGGCAAGAAACTCCCCACGTACCTGGGTAGGGCAAAGGGGAGAGATTCCTGCACAGAGGAGCGGTGCCGACCGGCACTCACCAGCCCGAGAGGCTTGTCTGCTCACCCGCCGGGGCGGGCGGCGCTGGGAGCTGAGGCTCGGGCTTCGGTCGGAGCACAGGGAGAGGACTGGGGCTGGCGGCGGGAACACAGCCTGAAGGGGCTAAAGCACCACAGCTAGCCGGGAGTCGGGGAAAAAATCTGGACCTGCCGAAGAGGCAAGAGACTTTTCTTCTCTCTTTGTTTCCTGGTGCATGAGGAGAGGGGATTAAGAGCACTGCTTAAAGGAGCTCCAGAGACGGGCGCGAGCCGCGGCTGAAAGTGCGGACCCCAGAGATGGGTGTGGGACGCTGGGGCTGCTGCTGCCGCCGCCAAGAGGCCTGTGTGCGAGCGCAGGTCACTGTCCACGCCCCGCTTGCGGAGAGCCTGTGCAGCCCGTCACTGCCGGGGTCCCGGGATCCAAGGACACTTCCCCAGGAGAACTCACGGCGCACCTGGGGCTGGTGCAACGTCACACTGGCCTCTGCCGCCGCTGGCTCGACCCGCACTCCATGCCCCTCCCTCCCCCCCCCCGGCCTGAGTGAGCCAGAGTCCCCGAAGCAGCTGTTCCTTTAACCCTGTCCTGTCTGAGCGAAGAACAGACGCCCTCAGGCGACCTACACACAGAGGAGTGGCCAAATCCAAAGCTGAGACCCGGGAGCTGTGAGAACAAAGAAGAGAAAGGGAAATCTCTCCCAGCAGCCTCAGAAGCAGCGGATTAAAGCTCCACAATCAACTTGATGTACCCTGCATCTTGGAATACATGAATAGACAACGAATCATCCCAAATTGAGGAGCCAGGAGTCAGTGCTGAGCTTTCTCTTTCTGAGTATCAGGAACATATCAGTTAAGTTAGAAGCTTGTGGTAAAGCCAGGAGAGCTGCCCACCCCATTCCAGTAAGGTAGCAATGGCTCAGCTGATGGACTCTCTGGGGAGTTAGCTGCTGCCAAAGGCTCCCCGACCCCTGCATTTTCATTCCCTTATTTTCTATAACATACTAACAATGTAGACGGAGATTTTCGAAAGTTTGTCTCCAATGCTTACTCTTTTGATGCTGTGCTGTATTTTATTAACTGACATGTTGAATAAATGGACTTTTGCAGGCCACTTCTCACATTGGTAATTCCACTCAGGCTGCTGTGAGGGATGCAGTTGTTGGGAGACCATCCTCTGAGGTGGGAGAGCCAACTTCAGGACACTGGTCCACAAGAGACCTCCCAGCTCCACATAATATCAAACGGCGAAAATCTGCCAGAGATCTCCATCTCAACACCAGCACCTAGCTTCACTCAACGACCAGAAAGCTACAGTGCTGGCCACCCTATGCCAAACAACTAGCAAGACAGGAACACAATGCCACCCATTAGCAGAGAGGCTGCCTAAAATCATAAAAAGTCCACAGACACCCCAAAACACACCACCAGACGTGGACCGGCCCACCAGAAAGACAAGATCCAGCCTCATCCACCACAACACAGGCACTAGTCCCCTCCACCAGAAAGCCTACACAACCCACTGAACCAACCTTAGCCACTGGGGACAGACATCAAAAACAACGGGAACTACAAACCTGCAGCCTGCAAAAAGGAGACCCCAAACACTGTAAGATAAGCAAAATGAGAAGACAGAAAAACACACAGCAGAAGAAGGAGCAAGATAAAAACCCACCACACCTAACAAATGAAGAGGAAATAGGCAGTCTACCTGAAAAAGAATTCAAAATGATAGTAAACATGATCCAAAAGCTTGGAAATAGAATAGACAAAATGCAAGAAACAGTTAACAAGGACCTAGAAGAACTAAAGATGAATCAAGCAATGATCAGAAACATAATAAATGAAATGAAAAATACTCTAGATGGGATCAATAGCAGAATGAGGCAGAAAAACGGATACGTGACGTGAAAGATAAAATAGTGAAAATAACTACTGCAGAGCAGAAAAAAGAAAAAAGAATGAAAAGAAATAAGGACAGTCTCAGAGACCTCTGGGACAACATTAAACGAACCAACATTGGAATTATAGGGGTTCCAGAAGAAGAGAAAAAGAAAAGGACTGAGAAAATATTTGAAGAGATTATAGTTGAAAACTTCCCTAATATGGGAAAGGAAATAGTTAAACAAGTCCAGGAGGCATAGAGAGTCCCATACAGGATAAATCCAAGGAGAAATATGCCAAGACACATATTAATCAAACTGTCAAAAATTAAATACAAAGAAAACATATTAAAAGCAGCAAGGGAAAAACAACAAATAACACACAAGGGAATCCCTACAAGGTTAACAGCTGATCTTTCAGCAGAAACTCTGCAAGTCAGAAAGGACTGGCAGGACATATTTAAAGTGATGAAGGAGAAAAACCTGCAACCAAGATTACTCTACCCAGCAAGGATCTCATTCAGATTTGATGGAGAAATTAAAAAGTTTAGAGACAAGCAAAAGCTGAGAGAGTTCAGCACCACCAAACCAGCTTTACAACAAATGCTAAAGGAACTTCTCTAGGCAAGAAACACAACAGAAGGAAAAGACCTACAATAACGAACCCAAAACAATTAAGAAAATGGGAATAGGAACATACATATCGATAATTACCTTAAATGTAAATGGACTAAATGCTCCCACCAAAAGACACAGATTGGCTGAATGGATATAAAAACAAGACCCATATATGTGCTGTCTACAAGAGACCCACTTCAGACCTAGAGACACATACAGACTGAAAGTAAGGGGATGGAAAAAGATATTCCATGCAAATGGAAATCAAAAGAAAGCTGGAGTAGCAATTCTCATATCAGACAAAATAGACTTTAAAATAAAGACTACTAGAAGAGACAAAGAAGGACACTATATAATGATAAAGGGATCGATCCAAGAAGAAGATATAACAATTGTAAATATTTATGCACCCAACATAGGAGCACCTCAATACATAAGGCAAATACTAACAGCCATAAAAGGGGAAATCGACAGTAACACATTCATAGTAGGGGACTTTAATACCCCACGTTCACTAATGGACAGATCATCCAAAATGAAAATAAATAAGGAAACACAAGCTTTAAATGATACATTAAACAAGATGGACTTAATTGATATTTATAGGACATTCCATCCAAAAACAACAGAATACACATTTTTCTCAAGTGCTCATGGAATATTCTCCAGGATAGATCATATCTTGGGTCACAAATCAAGCCTTGGTAAATTTAAGAAAATTGAAATTGTATCAAGTATCTTTTCTGACCACAATGCTATGACACTAGACATCAATTACAGGAAAAGGTCTGTAAAAAATACAAACACATGGAGGCTAAACAATACACTACTTAATAACGAAGTGATCACTGAAGAAATCAATGAGGAAATTAAAAAATACCTAGAAACAAATGACAATGGAGACACGACAACCCAAAACCTATGGGACGCAGCAAAAGCAGTTCTAAGGGGGAAGTTTATAGCAATACAATCCCACCTTAAGAAACAGGAAACATCTCGAGTAAACAACCTGACCCTGCACCTAAAGCAATTAGAGAAAGAAGAACAAAAATCCCCCAAAGTTAGCAGAAGGAAGGAAATTATAAAGATCAGATCAGAAATAAATGAAAAAGAAATGAAGGAAATGATAGCAAAGATCAATAAAACTAAAAGCTGGTTCTTTGAGAGGATAAACAAAATTGATAAACCATTAGCCAGACTCATCAAGAAAAAAAGGGAGAAGACTCAAATCAATAGAATTAGAAATGAAAAAGGAGAAGTAACAACTGACACTGCAGAAATACAAAAGATCATGAGATTACTACAAGCAACTCTATGCCAATAAAATGGACAACCTGGAAGAAATGGACAAATTCTTAGAAATGCACAACCTGCCAAGACTGAGTCAGGAAGAAATAGAAAATACGAATAGACCAATCACAAGCACTGAAATTGAAACTGTGATTCAAAATCTTCCAACAAACAAAAGCCCAGTACCAGATGGCTTCACAGGCGAATTCTATCAAACACTTAGAGAAGAGCTAACACCTATCCTTCTCAAACTCTTCCAAGATATAGCAGAGGGAGGAACACTCCCAAACTCATTCTATGAGGCCACCATCACCTTGATACCAAAACCAGACAAGGATGTCACAAAGAAAGAAAACTACAGGCCAATATCACTGATGAACATAGATGCAAAAATCCTCAACCAAATACTAGCAAACAGAATCCAACAGCACATTAAAAGGATTATACACCATGATCAAGTACGGTTTATTCCAGGAATGCAAGTATTCTTCAATATATGCAAATCAATCAACGTGATACGCCATATTAACAAATTGAAGGAGAAAAACCATATGATCATCTTAATAGATGCAGAGAAAGCTTTTGACAAAATTCAACACCCATTTAGGATAAAAACCCTGCAGAAAGTAGGCATAGAGGGAACTTTCCTCAACATAATAAAGGCCATATATGACAAACCCACAGCCAAAATCATCCTCAATGGTGAGAAACTGAAACCATTTCCACTAAGATCAGGAACAAGACAAGGTTGCCCACTCTCACCACTCTTATTCAACATAGTTTTGGAAGTTTTAGCCACAGCAATCAGAGAAGAAAAGGAAATAAAAGGAATCCAAATTGCAAAAGAAGAAGTAAAGCTGTCACTGTTTGCAGATGACATGATACTATACATAGAGAATCCTAAAGATGCTACCAGAAAACTACTAGAGCTAATCAATGAATTTGGTAAAGTAGCAGGATACAAAATTAATGCACAGAAATCTCTGGCATTCCTATACACTAATGATGAAAAATCTGAAAATGAAATGAAGAAAACACTCCCATTTACCATTGCAACAAAAAGAATAAAATATCTAGGAATAAACCTACCTAAGGAGACAAAAGACCTGTATGCAGAAAATTATAAGACACTGATGAAAGAAATTAAATATGATACAAATAGATGGAGAGATATACCATGTTCTTGGATTGGAAGAATCAACATTGTGAAAATGACTCTACTACCCAAAGCAATCTACAGATTCAATGCAATCCCTATCAAACTACCACTGGCATTTTTCACAGAACTAGAACAAAAAATTTCACAATTTGTATGGAAACACAAAAGACCCCGGAATAGCCAAAGCAATCGTGAGAATGAAAAATAGAGCTGGAGGAATCAGGCTCCCTGACTTCAGACTATACTACAAAGCTACAGTAATCAAGACAGTATGGTACTGGCACAAAAACAGAAAGATAGATCAATGGAACAGGATAGATAGCCCAGAGATAAACCCACACACATATGGTCATGTTATATTTGATAAAAGAGTCAGGAATGTACAGTGGAGAAAGGACAGCCTCTTCAATAAGTGGTGCTGGGAAAACTGGACAGGGACATGTAAAAGTATGAGATTAGATCACTCCCTAACACCATACACAAAAATAAGCTCGAAATTCATTAAAGACCTAAATGTAAGGCCAGAAACTATCAAACTCTTAGAGGAAAACATAGGCAGAACACTCTATGACATAAATCACAGCAAGATCCTTTTTGACCCACCTCCTAGAGAAATGGAAATAAAAACAAAAACAAACACATGGGACCTAATGAAACTTAAAAGTTTTTGCACAGCAAAGGAAACCATAAACAAGACCAAAAGACAACCCTCAGAATGGGAGAAAATATTTGCAAATGAAGCAACTGACAAAGGATTAATCTCCAAAATTTATAAGCAGCTCATTCAGCTCCATAGCAAAAAAACAAACAACCCAATCCAAAAATGGGCAGAAGACCTAAACAGACATTTCTCCAAAGAAGATATACAGACTGTCAACAAACACATGAAAGAATGCTCAACATCTTTAATCATTAGAGAAATGCAAATCAAAACTACAATGAGATATCATCTCACACCAGTCAGAATGGCCATCATCAAAAAATCTAGAAACAATAAATGATGGAGAGGGTGCTGAAAAAAGGGAACACTCTTGCACTGCTGGTGGGAATGTGAATTGGTACAGCCACTATGGAGAACAGTATGGAGGTTCCTTAAAAAACTACAAATAGAACTACCATATGACCCAGCAATCCCACTACTGGGCATATAACCTGAGAAAACCATAATTCAAAAAGAGTCATATACCAAAATGTTTCTAGCAGCCCTATTTACAATAGCCCAGAGATGGAAACAACCTACGTGTCCATCATCGAATGAATGGATAAAGAAGATGTGGCACATATATACAATGGAATTTTACTCAGCCATAAAAAGGAACGAAATTGAGCTATTTGTAATGAGGTGGATAGACCTAGAGTCTGTCATACAGAGTGAAGTAAGTCAGAAAGAGAAAGACAAGTACCATATGCTAATACATATATATGGAATTTAAGAAGAAAAAAAAATGTCATGAAGAACCTAGGGGTAAGACAGGAATAAAGACACAGACCTACTTGAGAATGGACTTGAGGATATGGGGAGGGGGGAGGGTAAGCTGTGACAAAGCGAAAGAGAGGCATGGACATATATACAGTACCAAACGTAAGGTAGATAGCTAGTGGGAAGCAGCCGCATAGCACAGGGAGATCAGCTTGGTGCTTTGTGACCGCCTGGAGGGGTTGGATAGGGAGGGTGGGCGGGGATATGGGAACGTGTATATGTACAACTGATTCATTTTGTTATAAAGCAAAAACTAACACATGATTGTTAAGCAATTATACTCCAATAAAGATGTAAAAAAATAAGTATTTAAAGTAAGGTGTTATGAAGCATATAGTTCTTTTGAGTCTGAGTTAATTTTGAAAGGATTTTGACAAAACCCACAATTTCCGTTTATGGAAAATCCTCTATTTAAGCATAAGTTTGCTGTATATTATCTCCCTTTTATTTTACTGTGGACCATGACTTAGTTATTTTAGTGGAAACTAAAATTTAAAGTAGAAAATGTATTTATTGTCAACCCAGCTAACCACTGGTTGATCTTTAGTCACTAAGCACTAGCACTCAGTAAAATTCTGGAAAGATGTATAAGTAGACTGAGTTATGGTAAGTCATTCTAAGAAGGTTTTCATTCATACAGGAATGGTAAATCTATCTCAGCTTCCTAGCCCTTTCTCCACTATAACTCCACATCTTCTATACCCACAGTACAATTGATTGATTGATTCGAATTAGGCTCATAAAAAAAACCCAATTCATTTGAAAGACAGGCATCTAAAACTGGAAATACTAAAATACAGTCAGATTTGAGTCATCCACAATTCCTTTCTTCAGTGACCAAAAAGTCCCTTAAAGGTAAACTATGAATATTGGTTAGCTTAGGTTCAAGTAAGACATTTGATACCTAGAGAAAAATAAGCAGGAGAGTGAATAAAACAGTAGTCACATTTCTGAAGAATGAAATCAGTAGATTGCAAGTGACAGGTTCAATTACTGGTCCATGGACCACTGACACATCTGCCTTAAACTCTGAGGAATGGGCAGTGGGAAAAGGATGAATAACTCTTAAGATTTAGAGAAAATATGTAACCACTCAGGCAGAAAATTAGCAATTACATTTTGTGCCATCAGTAATAGCTATTTCAACAAAGATCTTAGGTTAATGTCAGACTGTGTGACAGTATATCAACCATTACACCTGTGTTCAATCAGCAACCACATCCCTCAATGCGATGCTGAGCTGTTTAGTTCAAGTGTGGCTTGTTCAGTGATAAGCAAGGTGGCTGACATCTGGTACAGAAGTATTCAAAAGCAATTTACTTCATAGTTTTGATGCTGACTGTTGAAAAGAGAAAAATTCTGTAAAATCTGGACAGTTGTGATTTGTCTTTTCAGGTTTTCTTTTGATTGTTTTCAGTTATGAATAAAACTACAATTTTTATTGGAGATAAAGCTCCAAATTACATCAGTAAGAACTTGTATAGTGAGATTTTCAGATTTACAGTTACATGAAATTTTATCTTTAATAAAAAGCATAAATTCATGATGGTGTTTCTCGTTTCTGAGTAATGGAGTAAAACAATAGATGACAGATTTACGAAAGAAACAGAAGAATGTGGCATATAATTAATGTATTACTTCTCTCTGTTCTTAATTTAAATCTGGTTTGACATTACAAAGCTAACTGATGAGTTTTTAAAATTTTGCATACTTATTGACAGGGATAATAAATGATTTCTCACCAACAGATAAATATATTTACTTTGCTCATGAGCCCTATTATCTTACAGTTTTACCCCAAGAATAAGCTAAATAAAAATAATACAAAGAGTCAAAAACAAAATGTAAAGAAGATTACAAAATGACTAGCAATCCAACAAATGGTTAATTAGAAAATTATAACAAAATACCTATAAGAATATTGCTTAGTTGAGTTAATAAATGACCATAGTTAATACAAAACTCTATTTGAAAATAGCTTTAATAAGATATGACAAAATAAAGATAAGATCTTACTCGTGAACATTCAAGTACACAACCAGATATACATTGCCATTCTAGTAGTCACACTAATTATAAACTTTTTAAAGTATTTGTGGGTGAAAATGAACTAACTGAATTGCCTCAAATTAAATCATTACATGAATTTTATTATGAACTTTTTAATTATAATATCAAAATCATGTTTCTGAAGCCTCAGACTTAAGAGAGATTTCTTAATAATATTCTCATATAATATGTATTCATTTTATTGTAATTTGTTATGGCTGGTGTCGATCCAGTAACATATGTATTCATATGTAATATATATTATATAGATTCACATACAACATATGCAATGCATAATATGTTGAATATGATATTGTATATATATACATCTATTTAATAATGGTAATATAATTATCTTAGTCTGCCTTTCATGATTGTGTGGGAAGATAACAGATTATCCTGAAAGAGGAGAGAGAATTCTTCTTAAAGTACCTTCAAGAATTGTCCTTGAAGCCAGAGAACCACCTGTTTGCTCATGTGTGACTTTCCTATATAACTCTGGACACACACACACACACACACACACACATAAATAATGATAATGATGATGACAATGATAGACTGATAAACTATATGAAGTGATATGCAAAGCACGGTATCATGCAATTTACATAAGAAAGATTATAAATGCAGAAGATTGGAAAGTGTGTTGCCTTACTAAATAGACATTTTCCCAAAAATTTACATTTACACCAAATATTTGTAAATCACAGACATTTTGCATGACCTAAAAATCATTCTATTTAAATCATATACAGGGCACTTTTAAAAAGTGAAGACTATTGTCTCTTGTGTTACACTGATAAGTTCGGAAGACGTGTTTATATTTGTATTCTCAAAGCAGGTACACATAAACTGACTGCATAAATACAGATCCATGCCCATATGGGAGTGATATGTCAGCACCCTTCACCATGAATGGTAGTCCTCTAGGCAAAGAAGAGGACAGAGAGAATAAAATGTTTTTCCTCAAGTGCAAGTATGCCACTGAAAGGTTTTCCAATAGCAGTCTTTTATGAGCTCAGCACACTACCTCCAATAAGTGTTTGTCAACTGTGATTCAATGTCTTTGTAACACTGTAAATCATGCCATTTAGTCTCAGCATTCTCTCATTTCCCTTTTATTTTTTTCCTCCATGCTCCTGGTTCCCAAAGTGCTTCTGTCTCATCTCCATCCTATCAATGCTCAATTTCAGATAACTAGTGCTGGAAAGAGTTTGAGTGACTATTTCTCATTAAGGTATAAATGATTGATCAATTCTTGTACTGTCTTTTCCAGGGCATTTACATTTTAATAGGGGATAATTCTTTCATTCATGGGGAATGAGTTCTATAATAGTGTCATTTCAAACTAGAGTAATAGGACACTGTGAGGGAAACTAGGATTTGGGAAATCTTCCTTACTCTTTTTTATCAAGGTCATATCCAATTGTTCATTACTTTTTAATAGTTCAAAATTTCACCCTACATCTTGGGTTCTAGCATCTCCAAAGCTGGGTTTAGTCTTTCCAAAGCTGGAGTTATTTTCTGGAAGTAATTTAAACATGGATGCAATCACATTAATTCTTTCCTATCACTGAGGTAACCTTAAGTGCTGAGCAGTCATACTATGGAAAGCCTCTGAAGGAGATGGAATCAAAGACAAAATAACTTAAGCAAAAAGTTACAAGTACATAGAGGCAGAGAAAGTGCAGTGAGACCACCTAATCAGCCATCCTAACAGTGATATTTATAGACCTCCCAGCACTGTAGTAAATATTGTTTTATGCACATACACTATTCCTTCAGCTTCAAGGAGAGATGAGATTTCTAAGTACTCTCTTGCTATACAACCCTAGTAAATAAAATGTACAGTCTCCTAAAACTATCCCAGAGAGACATGGAGATCACATTGTAGGCATTCTTATTCTCCCCTAAAACACTTTTTGTGAATTGTAAATCACACATAATTCTGGGGAAGGAAAATACACATGAAACTCACTGACAACTTGTTTTCCTCTATATCACAAAGGACTAAATTTTAAATTACATTGTCTCACATATCACTGTATTTTCATTTCATTTACTGTAAAACCACAGCAGTCCCAGGGTAATTTTAAAAAATTAAACAAAATACTATAAGTTGGCTGAGTCTATGTATATTGTCAGATTGAATTGAGATAGAAAGCTCTGGTCAGCCAAATAGACATCCTAAAATCTAATGGAACATTCCAAAAATTAACACACTTTCAGCAAGTTTAAGAAAGTTTTGGTTAAAAACTAACACTAAGCAGAGTTATTTTTCATCCAGGTCATGGGGCATTGAAAAACTCATGTCACCAAATTCTATATAAACTAGATGAACTTATAAATATTTTGCATCTAAGTATTCTGTCTAGAATATAACTTTAAATATGTAGAGGTATTTTAGTTATCTGGCACCATTTGAAAAAATACTGATATTCTAGACAACAGAAATTTGTATTTTACATGAACTTTTAATAAAAATTTTTATTAATATTTAGTGTTCTAAACATATTCTAAATTTCTATGGTTGACTAAAGTTTAGGATCATAAACAGCAATTTTTAATTCCTTCAAGTCTACTTTAGTGATTTGCAATTATTTACCTATGAATGAAGAATGCCAAAGGTCTGTAAAATAGTTGTCCCGTTTTACATAGGTTTCCTAGTGAACCTGAAGGTAAATTTGCTTCTCTGAGAAACTTTGTATTGCTGGATATTGCTTTAAAATAGATTGTCAAATATGAAACTTAAGCACAAAAGCTATATTTCAAAACATTTTGCTTACTGAAAATCTGCCCCTTGAATAATGGGGATATCATTTTACTAGATAGATTGGTAGATAGATTTTTTTTAAATTTCACTTGCAATAATTTGTAGGCTCACTTGAATTATGACTTTTAAATAAAGCCTTCACTTTTAGAACAAATAGACTTCTTTATAATTTCTGAAGAACAATATATTTAAATCTTTAAGAAAAACATAGAAACATTAAAATACTGACAGTTACATTTTCCTGCCTTTCGCTGTATCCTATGGAAATAACTAAAGATCTGCAATTACTGACCTAATAATAAAATACATTTTTTGCAATTTCGTTTAAAGAAATGTCATAAGAAACTCTCTGTAGTATGATTGTGTAAGGATGACTGAGGAAGAGAGGAAATTAAAAAAAAAATTCTCCCTTTGGCTGGAGGAAATATTATTTGGAGAATATAGAGAAAGATTATTTCTTCTCTCCTAAAGCATAATATATTTTCAACAGTGCATTCAATTCAAATTTCATTTGAATTAAAATGCATTAATGAGACAATAGTTAACCTGCTAACTAAAAGAAACTACTACACAGAGGTTAATCAAGATATATCTACCTCAATTCAGTTTAACAATGGGACAAAATAAGTATTCACTTCTAAGTATTCAATTCAATTATGTTTTTCAAAACATTTAAGAATGTGCTTACTGTACAAAGCTTCACATAAGAAATGGGTTGTACTTAATATTCATCAAAGGTTACATTATCTACTCAAGATACTATTCTGCTGAGAGGTTTTGAAATATAAACATTTTTATTTGTTTTGAAAATTGTTTTTAAAAACAATCTTGTAAACTTATTTTTATTTAGAACAATTTGTTGTCAAACCTTTATTATTCTAAACTGTGAAATTGATATTTTATAATTAAAGAATATAAACATGAATATAGATCAAACATTTTTGATTTTTGTTTAATGAAATTTTGCTTTAATTAAGATCCATTAAATGTACTTCCAGATATTTCTCACATTAAGATGATTGCTGGAGCAATAGAAATGTACACGGACTATAGAAGTTAGTCGAGATTTGAAGACCCAACACAATTGTAAAGCTCACCAGTTTTGATTCAGGTGATCAAAGTTTATTTTACTCAGTCTAAACATATGAACTTATTTTGTTTTCCTTTTCCCTATGCCTTGACAAATTCTCAGAATAAAATTGAGACAATTCTCTCTTAGTACTTTTTTTTTTCTTTGCCTTTGAAATTGCAACAGAACATCAACCAGAGGTTTTCTAAAGGAAAAGAACTTTATAAGGCATAAGATAGTGGTTAGGCATTGGGCTATATGCTCAGACAGCCTCTGCTCAGAATTCCTTTATGCAATAGCTATCTTACTGGCTTAAGGGTAGTTGCTTAAGTTTTCAAAACCTCAGTTTTCTCATCTGCACAATGTTGATAATAACAGCACCTATCTAGACACAGGGTTCCAGAGAAGGTTAAATGATCAAATGCATGTTGAGTGCTTAGAAGAGGGCCTGGCATGTTTTATGAGCACTCAATAAATTTTCATTTTATATCTTTATTCAAGTTAAGAATCAAGAACAATATTAAAGCTATATATAACTGTGTTAGTTTTATTACAGTCAGAGAAAGAGTCCCAATTCCTTCTACTCCATATAGTATCCTCTAAAATTCTTTTATTATAATTATAAAATGTCTGTACTCACTCGCATCATTGTGGCCACCGATGACAGATCTACTGGGCTACTAACAGAGGTTCTCTCAGAGGTCCCAATCACCAAGGCCTTGCCTACTTTTTCTCTTTTCTTCTCAAAACCCTTATCCTGCTTTATTTTTCTTCTTATTGCTTATCATCTACCACATTCCATGTTTTGTCATCTTGTTAGGATGTGTGCTACACAAAAACAAGGATTTGTCTTGCACATTGGTGGCTAGAATACATAGTACATAGTAAGTTCCACACAGTTGTATAATAGGTACTCATTAAATATTAGTTAAGTGAATGAATGAATTTATATTACGAGATCAATGACTGGAAAATTTTAGAAACCTATTAATATGTAAATTTTCAATACCTAAGTACCGTTTCATAGAGAAGGTACATTTGACAACCTTTGGTAGCAGAGTCTACTTATTACTTATCATCTCTTCTCTGACATATACCAATAATAAAGGCATTCTTAAATGTGGCAGAACTATTTTATTGCTTAAAGCTCACCCGTGTTTTATATGCTTTCCACACATAAAATCAGCTAGGGTCTACAACTTGCCCTTTAATATGATTGATCAGAAAAAAATACCTGCATTCAATTTCATTCTGCTTCCCATCTTCCTATCTTAGTTTGAGTTTCTTAGAAAGCAGAGCCTAAGGAAATGTTTGTGTGACAACAGATTATCAGGCAGCGTACTTCCAGGGAAGCAGAGTGTAGAAAAAGGCAAGTGAGTAAAGGAAGAAGGGAGAACAAATACAAGTAAGTATATTACCAAGATGGTTAGAGCATCACAGCAGGCTGACTATTAAGGTCTCAATGGAGACTTTTATGGAGGGTTTATGAAGCTATTAGGAAGCGTATAAAAATCATAGAGGAGGTGACAAGATGAAAAATAATTTATCTACAGACTTCTACAGACTTTCATTTCTAGTGGCTAAAGTTTGCCTCAAAAGCTTCAAATTCTTCTACTTTCTTGGTTGCACATGCTGGGGGTCTGAGCAGATGTTTCATTTTTAGAAATCCAGTGGTAACCAGGAAGACTTAGATTAGGAGAAAAGTGCCTGCACAGAGCACTGAAGCAAGGCACTATCAGTTTACACTCACAGGTGACATAAAAACTGTCACTGTAGGTAATCTCTGTGTCTTGGAATCAAGACACAGATCTGTGTCTGTAGCAGAGCCAGTAGCAGGTAGCAGTGACCTGGCTCCATGACTATAGTGGGGCCATATGCAAATTGTTGCTAGTGCAGCCCCAGTTGGAAACCCAGGCAAGAGCCCTGATCTGGGGTAGCGAGTACACTGAGTCCCATATATGCCCTCATCCTTCAATGCATATAAGCTGGGAAAATGTTCAGGGCCTATAGCACCAACCTTCCTACACTTACGGTGCTTAAGTCCCCAAAACTCTAAATGTAAAATAAAACACATGTAGCTTTTAAAAGTAGCTCACTCTTTGCTTAAACAAAATATAAAATAAAACCTAAATAACTTCTGGGTTAGAAGTCTCATTTGAATCTAAAATTTTTGTAATGTAAAGTTAAAATTTCTATAAAAATGTAATTTATAATGTTGTAATATATAAACATTACAGATTACCTAACAATGTCAGTGTTTACTATTGCATTTTAGTAAGAAATCATAACAGTGGAAATATCAATCAAGCAGCAATATATGCAGCTTTGTTTCTCAAACTTACATATGTATAAAAATATCCCCTCCAATAAGAACCAATAATAAATATTAGGTATAATGAAGGCATAGGAAAAATATAGTGATTTTTCTGGATCTCAATTTTCCTCAGATATTTAAGAAAATATCTTGAATCTTGATTTTCCATGTTAGACAATCTAATGTGAAAAGAGAAATATTTTTTGTGTGAATACATTACTATAAAATGTCCCCTCTGTTTAAGCAGGAAAACCTATAATAGCTTATATTAATATGACATTCTCATTATAGAGAATGGACTACTTGCTGTGGAGAAAGTTAATTATTCCAATATAACTGCTTAGCTTTTTTTAAGCTCCAGTTGGATCCAGAAAATGAGTAGGTACCATCAGCAATCAATCTAAAACTTGTACAGCATATTTATGTTAAATATGAATTTTAGAGTTGTGGGTATGTAACTAAGCCTAAACGTAGGTTTTTGGTTTTTTTGTTTGCTTTTGGTTAAAAACTAACTTGAGTAATGACTATTCCTCTGTCAGTGACTGAAGAATATTTTATATTTTATACATCTTAAAAGAGACAAGTCTTGGCTGAGAACAATACAATAAAAATACAATTATAAACTATATATTTATACATAGTTATATATAACTAGGTAGAGCTGTGTATACAGTTGCAGGTATACAGCTTGGCAATTTCAAATTCCTTTGTAATTGTATCTAGATGTCTTTTACATGGGAAGATCTTGGTAATGGAGAGAATTAGATGAATTCTCACTGTAGCAATGGATGAATATATTTTGATTCCAAGAAAAGTAAATAATCTGACCCCAGAAATGCCATTTTCAGAATCCTCAACTAAAGAATTTTAATGTGTTCAAAGGATACTCTGGAAAGACTGAGGCACAGACAGTTGTTTAACTTAGAGTTGGATAAAATATGGACATTGTTTCCATGACCATTTCTTGGTTCTTGTTTGGTAATTTTACAATGAAGGTATTTGATGAAGACACAATAATTTGCAAATTGCTAAAAGCCAAAATAATGGTGAAGAAATTCTCAACCAGTGTTTTACTGCAAAACAAGAAAAAAGAATATCTGGTTGAATGCATGTCTAGGCCAACTCAAAGACAGGTAAAACTGCTTTGGAAAAGATTGTTTTGTACAATGAACACAACAGCAGCCAATGCTTCATTTACCAAGGACACTGCCATTTAAAGTTTAGCTTGTGGTTTTCTCTGTGTATTAAACTGGTAAAGTATTAAGGTATATTTGAAAAGATCATTTTGAAACTTCATCTAATGCAATGTGTATCAAATTCCTTAGAATGTTTACATTCTTTGACCAAGTATTTCCTTCTCTAGGGATCTATCTTAAGATGAGGTTAAAAAAATTATATATGGGGTATTATTATAGGAAATTTTCAAATATTTTAAATTCAGAAATAATGTACTAGGGAAATGATAATTTAAAATATAACACATCTGGGCTTACCTGGTGGCTCAGTGGTTAAGAATCTGCCTGCCAATGCAGGGAACACGAGTTCGAGCCCTGGTCCAGGAAGATTCCACATGCCCCGGAGCAATTAAGCCCATGCTCCACAACTACTGAGCCTGTGCTCTAGACCCCGCCAGCCACAGCTACTGAGCCTGCATGCCACAACTACTGAAGCCCGCACACCTAGAGCCCGTGCTCTGCACCAAAAGAAGCCACCGCAATGAGAAGCTCGTGCACCACAAAGAAGAGTAGCCCCCACTCACCGCAAGTAGAGAAAGCCCACACACAGCAATGAAGACCCAACACAGCCAAATATAAAAACAAATAAATAAATTTATAAAAAATAAAATAAAATATAACACATCTATAAGATGAAAGAGTATAAAGCTAATTAATTTATGTTTAACAGTATATTGTATGATGTGATGTCATAGTCTGCTCGAGTTGCCATAATAAAATACCACAGGCTGGGTGGCTATAAGAACAGAAATTTATTTCTCAGAGTTCTGAAGTCTGGCAAGTACAAAATCAAGGGTGGCAAGACAGGTTTGACTCTGAGGCCATTTCTCTTGGCCTGGAGAGGCAATCACCATCTCGCTGTGTGCTCATATGGCCTCTTCATGCATTCTCAGAGAGAGACAGAGTGAGAGAAAGCTCTTTGATATCTCTTAGTATAAGGACACTATTCCTATAAGATCAGAGTCCTGCCCTTATGACCTAATTTAACCTTAATTACTTCCTAAGATGCCCCATTTCCAAATATAGCTCTCAGTGTGAAGGCTTCACTGTGTGAATTTGTGGGGCAAGGACCACACAATATTCAATCCAAAATACAAATAAAACACTTTTATGTAACATTATGGGGAAAATCATTACACATTTTAAATACTATATTATCTTACTTTTATAAGTACTAAATTATTTTTATATAAAGGAGAAAAGCTAGTAGAAAATCCACCAATCATAAAGAGCAGCTGTCCATGGATGGTGTTATTTATTGGGGTTTTTATCTTACATTTTCTTGTTCATTGCAGTCCATATTTTTAATAATTATTATGGGTTGGTTTTTTGTATACGTATAGCTGATTCACTTTGTTATACAGCATAGACTAACACAACATTGTAAAGCAATTATACTCCAATAAAGATGTTTAAAAATATATATATTTTAATACCTGTCAGATTAAATGAGGGTCAGATGGAATTCAATGAAATAAAGTATATGAAAGCATCTACAGCAGTGATTTAAGTACTCAGCTAATTCCTTTTGACTTATAATTTACTTTTAATGTATTTGTATAATATAATACTATGTATAGAGTACCACAAGGCAATTCAATTTTCATTATTTTGGTCAAAAACTAGGGGAGAGGAGAATACATATCATATTAAAATTCAAACAGATATTAAGAAATAATGATGAGATTAAATAAACTCTATGACATGTTTAGTTTACATGGGTGTGTGCCCTAAAAGACAGAAACCCAATGTAAATTGATTATTATATAAACATCTTAAAACATTCTCAACTCTTAGATAACTTATCATAGAAGATAATCTATTCTTTCAGATAGCAGATCAACAATTAGTGTAATTCTGTCACATGATCAATTTTTCAACTATTTGAGTGCTTTCTATGTTCCAGAAAATATACTCAGATCTTTAAATACAAAAATAGAATATACTATCCTCTGAAGAATTGTACACAAGTAAAATAAATCATTTTGCAGTATGATAATTTCAGGAAAAGAGGAAGGATTTAGCAAAAACAGTGTAACAGCAGATAACAGCAATGTTTTAGAAAGAGATATGTGAGCTAGGTTTTAAAGAGTAATAGCAATAGCACTTACAAAAACAAAGGTCAGAAGACAAAAGAGAAAAAAAAAGTTAACTAGACTAAGAATGCAGCGCATTTATAGGGAGAGGACCCTGGAATTTCTTGGTGGCCTGTTCTGTCAGTGCACCAGGAGGCACTGTACTTGTACAGCACTGCCAAACGTGAGCACAAAGATGATCTTGTCAAAGTGACAGTTTGGTTATGAATAACTTCAGCTGCTGTCTTGGAAATTATTGGTAATTTATCCCTTTGTTTGTCCTAATGCCCTTTTTTCACTTTTCAAAATTTTAATTTTAAAATTGTTGGTATGTACATTGTTAGAGCATGGATACTTTTTTTTTTTTTTTGCGGTATGCAGGCCTCTCACTGTTGTGGCCTCTCCTGTTGCGGAGCACAGGATCCGGACGCGCAGGCTCAGCGGCCATGGCTCACGGGCCCAGCCGCTCTGCGGCATGTGGGATCTTCCCGGACCGGGGCACGAACCCATGTGCCCTGCATCGGCAGGCGGACTCTCAACCACTGTGCCACCAGGGAAGCCCGAGCATGGATACTTTTAACATGGTTTTGTTGCTTTTATTACTGGGTTATGAATCTTCGCTTTTTTTCTGATTATCAATGAGTGTACATTAATTAAATAATAATGAAAGGAACTTTATAAAAATAAACAAAATCTTTAATATTAAAAAAGGGGACTTATCACACATTATGAAAAAACTAAAAAGAAATCAAAGCTAGCTTAACTATCAGACAACTTTTTGACTTTAGTGATACAGGGGGAAAAAAATAACGCTTTCAGAGTCAACTCGGTGTTGTTCATGTGTAAAAGATACAAATTTGTTTTGTCAGTACGGCTAGAAAACATAAGGGAAATGTCAATATGAACTTTTATAAAGATAGATAAATAACTTTAAAATAATAATGTAATAAAGGAAACTTTATTAAAAAAATCAAAGATTTTAAACAAAGTATGAAAATTGAAATGAGAAGATTAGGGTCTAATGTCCCCGTATGATATGAGAGGATTACCTTGATGAAGTTTCTTCACAGATTTACATCATTAGGATAATGCATACTGCATTATCTCTTTTTAAAACATACTACTATAATACAAAATTATCCATTACATGTGTAAGTCACTAGAGCATGCCTGCCAGATTGAGTACAGCAGAAGACAATTCCCTCGTAGAAATCGGTAAAGAAAAAGGGGAATGAGAGACATACAAACTCTTCAACAAACCTCTTAAAACTTGAAACACTAAAACTTAACATACGTAGAACAGCTTTCAAAAGTATGGAGACAGAGCAGGAAGTCTTTAGAGAAGGTAATATCACTGAAAATCTTAGGAAAGAGTCAACCAGTTTCATTTCTCTAGGATAAAGGGCACATTCTAAGAAGTAAAACCTAAATTGTTTACCTACAACAATTGAAATGGGATGCACCAGCTGGCAGCAGGAGCTTCCAGGGCTCAAATTAGAAATGAAGAAGAGAGAAACCTGTACTTAAAGAGGAATCAGACAGGTGGGGATTTCCAGAAAGCAGTCTCTCTCTGTCTCTCTGTCTCTGTCTCTCTCACTTTCTCTCCCTCTGTGCCTACAAGTGAGAAGAGATACATACTAATTTGATCACAGCTCATAGCTACCTATTTCTATTTACTGGTAAAAAATATAAGCTAAATAAATTAACACAAAAAAACCCTAGATCAACTGAAAGCCAACCACAGAGTTTTGGTGCTTCCTTTATACTAATCTGCTGACAAGAGAATTGTCAAGGGAACATAACTCCTTCAATAATGAACCATCAAAGACACCATACAGAATACATGCAAAGATAACATAATAGTATATTCAAAGAAAGCATAGAAAAACAAAATGGCAAGTAAAAATACTCACCAGAAAACTGTTACAGCAGCATAAATGAAAACTGTGTTAGCATTCCAATTGTCTTTTTTAAAAAATCTTATTCAAGAAATTGTTTCTACCAATAAAATCAGAGACATAATTGGAGTTACAAGAGCTTAAGAAAGAGATGGTAAGAAAACATAAGGAGAGAAAATGTGAGCTGGCTGAGCTTAATCTAAAACATTGAAGAAAAATACAAAATAATCACATAACACGATAGCAAAATTTAAAGAAACACAATAAAAAAAAAACAGAAAGAAACACAGAAGCCATAAATGATAAAGTAAATAACATAAAACAGATACAACCAAATAATTTTAAATTATCACAGGTAAAATAATAAATCTGTGGAAATAAGGTATTGATAGAACCCCAAGCATGCTATACTGTTGAAAGCAGTATTGCAGAAACTGACAAGTATTTAGGTCATATTTATTTATCTGAATAATAAGTTAATTATATAAAGTATAATAAAGTTTTTATAACCATTACATTCCATTTCTGATTGTATCTGTTTTTTGATTCAATAGTTTATTAAATACTAATATCACATCCCATGTGGTAGAGACTTTTGATATGTTTCTTATGAATTTCTAGTTGAAGACCACATGATCAGAAAATTTACATATAATTCCTATATTCTATATTCTAATTCCTATATTCCTATATTCTACCTTGAGAAAATTATAAAAGTTTAAGACTAACATATATTCAGTTTTAGTAAATGTTACATGTATATTTTTTAAAAAAGACTTCTTTTCTAGAATTCACTATCGATTAACATAACTTATATGTTATTTATGTAAAATATCATATTGAAATATGCTTTATTTTCATGAATATTTTTTAACTTCATGTGTCATGGATAATGAGAATTAAAATCTACTACTAATTGTTTTCTTTGCTTCACTAAGTATTTTTAATGAATGCTATTGTTATGCTTTTAAAACCAAAGGATATAATTCAAAATGGATGCATAAACACATTCTTTTTTTAATATATAAATTTATTTATTTATTTATTTATTTTGGGCTATGTTGGGTCTTCGTTGCTGTGCATGGGCTTCCTCTAGTTGTGGCAAGCGAGGGCTATTCTTCTCTGCAGTGCATGGGCTCCTCGTTGCAGTGGCTTCTCTTGTTGTGGAACATGGGCTCTAAGCACACAGGCTTCAGTAGTTGTGGCACAGGGGCTCAGTAGTTGTGGCTCGTGGGCTCTAGAGTACAGGCTCAGTACTTGTGGCATGTGGGCTTAGTTGCTCCGTGGCATGTGGGATTTTCCTGGACTAGGGCTCGAATCCGCGTCCCCTGCATTGGCAGGCAGATTCTTAACCACTGCACGACCAGGGAAGTCCCCAACACATTCTTTAAAAATCCCTATTTGCATAAACTAATACTTTATCCTGAATTCTAGCTATGAATGAATAACTAGTATTCAGCTGGTGCTCCTTCAATAAACAATAAAACTGAATAGTATATATTAGGTAACTGCTTTCAGGATTTGGACATCAAGCAATGCAAGACTATAATCACCAAGAAAAGGAAATCTTATGAGGTGAGTCCCATAATTCCCCAATTCTCTGCCTGGGACAATTTTCCAAATATAATGAAGTGTGCTGGATGCCAAATAGAACACAGTGATGTACTGAAGAGAGCTTTGCAGAGTTTGTTTGTTTGTTTGTGTGTGTATGTGTGTGTGTGTGTGTGTGTAGCAACAGTTAGATGAAGATCCTCTGGGGTCCTTGAATGAAGACTGGGTCACCTATTTCTTAGGGCAACTACCTGAGGCTTACCAGAGAGCAGCTTTGATGGGTTTGAAAACAGAATAGAAATACCAGATGTGAAACAGTGAGAGAGATATTAGAAAATTAGTTTAATTATTGTGCACTGTCTTTATTACTACCTTGTTAAAACTAAGTGGAGACACAAGGAAAGCTATTCCTTAGGAGTATTCTACTCTAGATTCCTCCAAACAAAACCTAAAATTAGAGTTTGGAGTTTGAGTCCCAGTAAGTTAGAGGGGCTTAGGAAAATCCTTGAGCTTATAAAATCTACTCTACAAAAACATAAAACGAAGGCTAAACAAGTTGAAATGTGATCAATCTGCAACTAAGTGCATACTAGAACAAACACTAACTTTTTAGAGGAACATAGCAAAATCAAGATCCTCTGCAATCTATTACTCATTATATCCAGTTATAAGAAGTGAAAATAAATAAGTGAATTTTAACATATAGAAAAATAATAGACATTCAAAAGAAGCTCAACATAAGATGACCCAAATTTTAGATTAAGTGAGTAAAATTTTGAAAGCAGATATTATAAATATATTCCAAGAAGTAAGGGGTATGTGTGCAAAGAATTAGAGGAAATTGTGATGGTAAGGAATGATCAGAAACCAAATGTTAGCAGAGAAATGGAAACTATAAGAGAATACACTAGAATTTATGGAAAAGAAAAATAATACGTATGCAATTTAAAATATCATTGGATGACCTTAAAAGCAGGTTGGGGGCTTCCCTGGTGGTGCAGTGGTTAAGAATCTGCCTGCCAATGCAGGGGACACAGGTTTGAGCCCTGGTCTGGGAAGATCCCACATGCCATGCAGCAACTAAGCCCCTGTGCTAAAACTACTGAGTCTGCACTCTAGAGCCTGTGAGCCACACCTACTGAGTTCCTGTGCCATAACTACTGAGGCCTGTGCACCTAGAGCCCATGATACACAACAAGAGAAGCCACCACAATGAGAAGTCTGCGCACCGCAACAAAGAGTAGCCCCTGCTTGCCACAGCTAGAGAAAGCCCACTCACAGCAACAAAGATCCAATGCAGCCAAAAATAAATAAATAAATAATTTAAAAGAAAATACCTTGGAGATAACAGAAAAAAAAATCGGTTTTTTTTTTTAACAATAGACTATTAACTAATTTAAAGAACAGCACATGAAAATAAAAATGAAAGAGACTCAGGGAATTTGAGAAAAATTACAGTATAAGACCTGTGAAGAAAAACTGGACATTTTTTTCAAATGTGACTTTAAAAGATTATCAACATACAATATGAAAAGCTCAGTGAAATCCAAGGAGGATAAACACAAAGAAAGTCGCACCTAAGTACATCAGAATTTAACTGCTGAAAACAGATATAAAAGAAAGTATAAAATTTGAATGCAATCAGGGATATAAGACACTTCATATAAAGATCACCAAAACAGATTATGGCTGATTTCTTGATAGAAACAACAGAGAACAAAAGGCAATGGAATGGCATTCTTGAACTGTAAATATTAACCTAGAATTTCATACACAGTGAAAATTTTCTTCACAAATGAGAGTGAAATTTGATGAATTTGATGAAAGACATTTGAAGATAAAGAAAAACTGCAAGAATTTGTCTTTAGCAAACCTGATCCACAGGAGATAACAAAAGATTTCCTTCTGGCTGAAGGGAAATAACACTAGATGAAAACACTAATCAGTATGGGAAAAGGGATAACACAAGAAATATTTTCTGAGTATATGTGTGTGCATAAAATATAACAACAATAGTTCTAAGCACGCTAGTGGAAAGTAAATTAAATTATAAATTTTATGGTTATTGTAATTAGAAAAATAGAATTTTGATGCTAGAATTTGGAAGCATGAATTGTAATGTGAAAGTGTGATTTGTTGGTATGAAGTAAGAAGTATTCATTGTGAAGGGAGATGTACTGTGAAGTATGATATGTGAATGGCACCATATTGAATCAAAGTAGACTTAGATATATTAAGAATAGATGTTGTGAGCCCTAGGTAAATAAATTATTGTAAAGGCACTAATAAACTAGTATGCTTTGATGGCAGAATACTAAGTTTGAAAACTCAACAGAAGGCAATTTGGTAATATCTAGCAATTAATAAAAAAAATTGTATGTTAGTTATTTGATCTACTAATTTAATGTATAATATATTCACACATGGTCAGTACAACTTGTGTTCAAATTTGTCATCATGTATTACTTGAATGAATAAATGTTGGGAAATGATCTAGGACTAGAAGGTACCAGCCATATAAATAATTTGAGAGAAAAGATTAGCAAATACATTCATACTTCTTCCTGGTTATGTTGATAGATATGGAAAAGAATAAATAACTTCTTAATTAGACCTAAGCCACTAGTGGAAATATTGCAGTATAGTTGACTTATGATATTAATTTCAGATGTAAAACTGAATGAATCAATGTTTTTAAAGATTACACACCAAAGTTATTATAAAATATTGACTATATTCCCTGTGCTGTACATTACATTCCTGTGACTTATTTACTTTAAAAATGGTAGTTTGAGCTCTTAATCCCCTTCACCTATTTTTCCCTTTCTCCTTTCCCCTCTCCCATGTGGTAACCACTAGTTTGTTCTCTATATCTGTGAGTCTGCTTCCATTTTGTTGAAAGATTGCACTGTTAAACAAGAGTTCCTTTTAAAATTTGTTTCCAAAAATCATTTTTGTGGATATTGCTGCAGAAACTATATATATTTTTAAAAAGGGAATATTTAATATACAATCCCTGTTACTTTGTGATATCTTCTTCTTTAAATTGGATGTTTTAGTAGGCAATCTATAGTTTCCCCTTCAGCAGAGTGAAATATCAAACATAAGATGCTAAAAAAAATTATTTGATTTAAAAATGTAATTCTGAGCATAACTATTGTGTTAATAAAATACTGATAAACAAAACTGAAGATGTTTCAAAGAAATGGAAAGACATCCCATGCGCTTGAATTGGAAGAATTAATATTGTTAAAATGGACTTAATACTCAAAGCAATCTACAGAATTAATGCGATCCCTATCAAATTCCCCATGATCTTTTTCACAGAACTGGAACAAATAATCCTAAAATTTATATGGAACCACAAAGGACCCAGGATTACCAAAGCAGTCTTGAGGAAAAAGAGTAAAGCTGGAGGCAAGACTCCCCCAAGACTTCAGACAATACTACAGAGCTACAGTAATCAAAACAGTGTGGCATTAGCAGAAAAACAGACATATAGATCAATAGAACAGAATAGAGAACTCAGAAATAAACCCACTCACCTACGGTCAATTAATCTTTGAAAAAGGAGGCAAGAATAAACAATGGAGAAAAGACAGTCTCTTCAGTAAGTGGTATTGGGAAAGCTGGACAGCCTCATGTAAATCAGTGAAGTTAGAACACGCCCTCACACCATACACAAAAATAAACTCATGATGGCTTGAAGACTTAAATATAAGACATTATGCCATAAAACTCCTAAAAGAGAACATAGGCAAAACATTCTCTGACATAAATTATAGCAATATTTTCTTAGGTCAGTCTCCCAAGGCAAATTAAATAAAAGCAAAACTAAACAATTAGGACCTAATCAAACTTATAAGCTTTTGCACATCAAAGGAAGGAAACCATAAATTAAAGTCAGTCTACAGACTGGGAGGAAATATTTGCAAATGATGCAACTGACAAGGGCTTAATTTCCAAAATATACAAAGAGCTCATACAACTCAATATCAGAAAAACAAACAACCCAATCAAAAAATGGGCAGAAGATCTAAAGAGACATTGCTCCAAAGAAGACATTCAGATGGACAATGGGCACAGGTAAAGATGCTCAATATAGTTCATTATTAGAGAAATGCAAATCAAAACTACAATAAGGTATCACCTCACACTCTGACTGATGGTCAGAATGGCCATCATCCAAAAATCTACAAATAATAAATGTTAAGGAGTATGTGGAGAAAAGGGAACTCTCCTACACTGTTTTTGGAAATGTAAATTGGTGCAGACACCATGGAAACAGCATGGAGTTTGCTTTAAAAACTAAAAATAGCATTATCATATTATCCAGGAATCCCACTCCTGGGCATATATCTGGAAAAGAAAACTCTAGTTCAAAAAGATACATGCATCCCAATGTTCATAGTAGCACTATTTACAATAGCCAAGACATGGTAGCCACCTAAATGTTCATCAACAGATGAATGGAAAAAGAAGATGTGGTATATATATACAATGGAATACTACTCAGCCATAAAAAGATAATGAAATATTGCCATTTGCAGCCACATGAATGGACCTAGAGATTATTATACTAAGTGAAGACAGAGAAAGACAAATATCATATGATATAACTTATATGTGAAATATAAAAAATAATACAAATGAACTTATTTACAAAACAGAAACAGACTCACAGACATACAAAACAAACTTATGTTCACAAAGGGGAAAAGCGGGAGGGATAAATAAGGAGTATGGGATTAACAGATACACATCACTATATATAAAATAGTTAAACAACAAGGATTTACTGTATAACACAGGGTACTATATTCAATATCTTGTAGTGACCTATAATAGAAAAGTTATATATCTATATATTGTATCATGATACTGATTTTAAATAAAAGATAATACTTAATATTTATACTTTTTGATTTTTGAAACAAAAGGAAATGTAGGTAAAGATTTTTAAAAATTATTCCAGAAAGACATTAGAAGCACAGTGAGTGGATTAAATTTAGAACCACCACAACTGAGGGTTGAAAACATTTTCTGTCCTTGATTATTTTGTCTTTAATGCTTCATTTCATCAGTTTTGAAAACCATAATAGGAGCACTTAGATCATCTGAGTTGTACACAAAGGCAGAAAGATATGTCATATGCCTTAAAACATGTTGACATGTTATTGAATTGGGCTTGACCCAACAATAAGGTATTTGAAAGAGATAAATATAAAAATATAGTCTTTGCATTAAAAAAATGTAAATAAAAAAAAACTTTAGTGTATAACTGAATAGAGCATATGAAAAATAAACAAATATTTTAAGATAGTCAATGGTATTTCAATATTTTTTTGCTTTCACAAAAAATATCAGAATATATCAAGTTATAATAACACAAGTATAGTTATTTAGAATTGCATAGTTCTTATATTCCTTTGAAAGCAGACCATGAAACAAGGACTTGGACGCCATTGTTTATTTGGCAGATCATTCATGAATTCAGTAGCAAAAAAAAAAAAAAAATGAGGAAATTGAGAACAAGATAGAGGAAACACACCAATCAAATTCTGATAATGAGCTTGTTACAATGATGGACAACTAGAGAATCCTCAGAATTCTTGTATCAGAGAAAGGGGAGAATGCAGCATTGACCTATGCACCCCCATTCCATGTTGATTTACTCCTCTGAATTTCTGAGTTATGCTTGCACATAGCTGGTTGGCCTTGATCCTCTGAGGAAGCAAAACAGAGATACCCTACTATATTTATTTAATGTGGCATACTGAAAAGAGAATCGGATTTTTCACCACAGCTGTACTATATCAAATAGGCTGAGGGGATATGGCTGGTGCATCACAAGCGTCTACTACACTTATCTTTTCTACAATACTGTACTATTCAGTCAACATATGATTGCTATCCTCAGAAGCCTCAGTTTACTAATAGGAATTCAGTCAAAGTAGAACTCATTAAATAAAAGTAACCTGGATATGGAAGATCATGGAACCAATTCTGATTGAAGAAAATGCCAATGTTATGTCTAGATATAATTATACTTGGGGGAAATATAGAAGGCTTCAAATACTGTATTTGAAAGTTTTCATGTGGAAGGTAGAATGCTTTGTTTCTGTATAGCTAAAAGCATAAAACTGAGGCAAATGTGTGGACATTCAAAGGAGACGGATTAAGCTTGAAATAGGAATGACTACACTGTGAAATCTGTGTAATAATGAAATGGGAGCAGCCAGGCTTAATATATATCCAATCACAGGAGGTTTTCAAACAGAGACTAGTTGACCACATCCTTGTCAGAGATGTTTTAGAGCAGAATCAACCATCATATACAAGACCTCTTGCACATATCCTTTTCAAACACAATATTATGTAACCCTATAAATGTGAGAAAGAATTTATGCTCATTTATTAACTTTTTCATTCAAAATATATATGGAGAGTTGTACTAGGCATCAGGTGTCCAATGACAAAATAGAAACTTATTGAATGATAGTAAAAATGATATTCATACACAATAAGTATATGGGTTATAAGTTCTATGAAGGAAAATAACAGTAGAATGAAATTATAACAAGACAGGTGGCTTGGATTTATTTTGAAGGGTTGAGGAAGACCTTAAACGACAAGACAATATTTAAACTAAGACCTCAAGGAAGCCAAGAAGCAGTCAGCCACTGGAAGAGTTGTCAAATTCTAGGGGATAAAATGTTCTATAATTCAGGGTTCAGCACTCCAAGAGTCTCTATAGTCATGTATCTTTATGTCGGCATAGCTAGCACCTAATCATATGGCTTAACGAAAATTACCACAGGCATATAATTTCCATTCCAAAATAAAACTGTACTGAGAATTTACATTTAATAGCAATAGGAAAATAGGAAAGTTTTCTGCATAAAATATAAGTAATGGGTTAAAGCAGTAAAAATGTCCTGTGGAAGAGTTTAGATATTCTCAAGGAAAACTATTTATTTATTTAAATTAAGCATTTTGAAATATCATTAAATCCACATTTATTAATTAGTAACTTTAGAATTAAATAAACAACAGAAAAGCAAAAAACTTAGTGAGAAATTATTTGCATCACTAGAGCAATTTATTCATTTCTTCATTCATTTTAGTTTTCCATGTTATTTTTCAATAATAATACAACAGTAAAAATATTTAAACTCTAAGGGTCTCGTGTGCTGGTATGAGATTAACCTTTGGTCCTGGCAATTAGAATTTTGCCATTTAATGAGCAAAAAAGAGTTGTATTTTGCATTAAAAAATTAGTCTAAAAAAGCTAATTTTGGAAACAATATTTTCAAAAGATACATATGATCCACTAGAATATAATACATTTTATTCTTAGGAAACAATCTTGCAGCATAACAAAACTGGTAATTTTCTGATAATGTATAAGTTAAGAAGGTACAAATTGTCTCAGGAAACATTCAAGCTCATTATCAACATATACTTTGCATGTGTCATATATTAATTTACCTACCATGGAATAAAAATCCCCTTTTAGTCTTTCATAAATGAAAATGAGGCATGAACATTCTATGGAAAACTACAGTTACTGCTGAGTACTTTTTATGAAACTATATCATGATTTTTAAGGGCTTATTAAGAATTGGTATAGCCGGATACATTTTTCTCATTCTCACGGAAATTGAGAAAGCTGAATGGCTCACTCATTAGGCTAAGTGACTGCATTTTCAATGACATAAAAACCACATAAATAAATATTAAAGATTCACAAACTTTTGGCTTCCTTTGGACAAAAATGTTTGTCCCATACTATGAATCACTTTTCTTTCAATTTTTTTCACCTCCTGGTAAATACTAATTAAGAACTCTGTATTATTTCCTGTAAGCATTTTATTTTGAAATAAATTACATTATAGAAAAAATACATATTGCTGAGTATTGTGAGACATTTCCAGATTTATTATTAACAAGTTAGACACAAAATTTATGAAACTGAAATTTTAAGAAGTAATTGTCTAAATAGCATAAATCAAGCCTGAAAAATATTTTTAGAAAATGTTGTCTGTATTTTCTGAAACACTTTTGCAATATTCTATTCATTTTAATCCTTTGGAGTATTTTCTCCGTATCTCCTTTTTGAAAGAAAAGTCCATGCCAGCCACAGTTTTCCTCTAGTCTGATTTCTAAAGCTCTATACTCATTATACAGTTACTCCTGAAATGTTTCTATTACTGATATGCTATTCATACTCGACGCTAAATACATTTAAAGCAAGTTTCAAATTCCTCTTCCCATCTTATAAAACCTTACCAACTCACAATTATAATTTTTAATATTTATTCACCTCTTCTTGTGTCCTTTGCTTTCATTACTAATGAATCTCATTTTAAACTTCCAGAGGGATTTTTGACTTGTACACTATCATTGATTTATTGCATGACCTTAGGCAAATCACTGAAATCTGAAATCTGTTTCTGTTTTCCCATGTGTAAAATGGGAAACCTTAGAGATTATATTTGAATACACTAAAACATATGTGCAAAACACTCTGCTCATGTTATGCTTACTTTTCTAACAGTAAATGGCAATACTTGTCTTGACAAAACATAACTATGTAATTTACCCCAATTATTTTTTTAAACCAAAACCAAAGAGAAAAATTTATTCCAAACTAACAGAAGATAATGCAAGCACCAGCCAGACTTGTGAACTCCACTAAAGTGGCACACTTTCACAGGTAGCACATAACAATGGATATTAAATCCTGTTTGAAGCTATATAAAAGGGGATAATTTTAAGTGCAGAACCTAAGATTGTATTTAGAAAAAATCAAGGTAAATAGATTTATATAATTTACATATGGTTTCTTTGTTAATGTTTGTAGGTTTACCATCTATAGGCTCCATTAAGTGTTTCCTTAGTGTTTTTAGTGTACATTTATTTAACTTACAGGTATACTAAGGTAAAGTTAGCTTTCCTTATGACTCTGAAAACAAATTATTACTCATTTTGACAAGTGGGTATTTGCAAAGCTGAATCATTAGGTTTTTAATTTAAGTATGTTATGTTATTGGCAAAATACAAGATTCCATTTTGATCTAATTTTGTAAAGATTTATCTAAAATTAAACCAAATTATATCTCTTAGAAGACTCTCATTAACCTCATGTTCAAAAATTGCAAAGATCTGGGATTTCTATCTACACCCACTTTCTATATATTTCCCAAGAAATTCAAGAAGAATAAATCAAATTTTCAGGTTTAGTTTCAGTGGTGAATTGGAAACATATAATACACAAGCACTCTTCTCTTGGGACTATTTGGGGTTTTTTTATGATTCACTGGACGATCAGGCTTAAAAGCCTTTTGACACAGGCATGGTAAAAACATGAAGTTGAAATTACCATTTGCTAAAAGCCACGCATGGTTTTCCACCTATAAAGGAAGTTGATAATTTCACTGATTTTTTTCCTGATATAATTTTTGTCTGGTTCTACAAGAGGTAGGTATATTTTTATGGACTTAAATAAACAGGTATCACGTGCTTTTTGAAAGTTCACTTTATGCCACTTAGCTTTTATGAAAGACCTACATTAGTACCCGTTTTCATTAACCAAAAAAAAAAAAAAATCCAAAGAGGATTTTCACTTTTACAAAAATGGCAAAAAGTGAAAGTCGCATTAAATGTTTGTTTTGCAGTGAGCCATTATAGGGGCAGCACTCAACTCCAGCAGTGAGAGTGCAGGGCCAAGCTTTTCCTGGGAACTACATTAAGCACCTCAGCATTGAGCAGCCATAGTTTTGAACTGTGTTTCTGAGGATCTGTGCTGTAACTTGATTTATTTTGTGCATCCATTAACAAGATGTGTCCTAAGGTAATTGCTTCTTCACCTTACACCCTTTCAGCTTACAAAAGGTTTGAGAGGAATGCCCTACTTTTGAATAGCAAGGGAAACCTGTAATATGGTGGCACTTATTCAGCCTTTTCCACATACAAATGCAATGTTGCAACTAGAACTCAATCATACCAGTGAATATAAAGACAGAATTGTCTACAAAGATAAATTTACCAATAGTTATTCAAAATTTCAGGTATTTTAATAAAAATTCAGTAATAACTTACAGCAACAAAGAAGGAACTTGATGACTTGCAAAAGAGTAGGGTTAAACTTCCGAGTTATAACACACACGTAAACACGCACATTCCTCCCATGCACTGCATAGGAATACACTAAGATTTTGTTTTATTTGCACTAATTAACCTTTCAGTTAAATTTGTTATAATTGCTTTTGAATTTACTTGTTTCTAAAAAACTACCTTAAGGATCTGGTTTCCTTTAGCAAACCTCTATGACTTACCTCCATGTACTACATACTCATGTATTTCAATGTAGAACCTAATTCGTGTCAATTTACATTGTTTATGTTTTCAAATTTTAACTTTATGTATCTGCACTTTTGCATTTAATGTCCATCTCAATGGCACATTCAAATTTTAATTTAAATAAAAATATAAGCTTCAATTTTGTTTCTGTTTAGACATCGATTAAGGACCTCACTGGCTGGTAGATGCAAACTATTACATTTAGAATGGGTAAGCAGCAAGGTCCTATTGTATAGCAAAGGGAATTATATCCAGCCTCCTGGGATAAAACATAATGGAAAAAAAATTTTTAAAGAATGTATATATGTCTGAGTTACTTTACTGTACAAAAGAGATTGGCACAGTGTTGTAAATCAACCCTGCTCAATTAAAAAAAAAGGATCATGGATTTTAAATATAACATTTATGCTAATTTTACTTTACTTTTGATATTTAAAAAATACAAAAAATGTCAGGAATGAAATAACAGTGAAAAATAATCCAAGTGCTAGAAACTGATTAGTGTATTTATTTCAGTTTTTAACAAGTATATAATTTTTTAAAAATGCAAATAATGCTGATTGTCTTGTAAATATAACTTTAAAATTAAAGTCTCCTTTAATCATTCTATCTGAATCGTTAGAAATAAAATGATTCTCTGGTTTATATCTTTGAGTAATTTTATTCCTTTGTACAAATCTGTTTTACAAAGACAATATTGGGTTTTTTTGGTGATTTTTCTTTGTTTTTTCTTTTCTTTTTGAATTTTATTTTATTTTTTTATATGGCAGGTTATTAGTTATCTATTTAATACATATTAGTGTATATATGTCAATCCCAATCTCCCAATTCATCCCACCACCACCATCCCCTCTGCCACTTTCCCCCCTTGGTGTCCATATGTTTGTTCTCTACACCTGTGTCTCAATTTCTGCCCTGCAAACCTGTTCATCTGTACCATTTTTCTAGGTTCCACGTATATGCATTATTATATGATATTTGTTTTTCTTTTTTGACTTACTTCACTCTGTATGACAGTCTCTAGATCCATCCACATCTCTACAAATGACCCAATTTCATTCCTTTTTATGGCTGAGTAATATTCCACTGTATATATGTACAACATCTTCTTTATCCATTCATCTGTCGATGGGCATTTAGGTAGCTTCCATGACCTGGCTATTGTAAATAGTGCTGCAATGAATATTGGGGTGCATGTGTCTTTTTGAATTATGGGTTTCTCTGGGTATATGCCCAGTAGTGGGATTGCTGGGTCATATGGCAATTCTATTTTCAGTTTTTTAAGGAAACTCCATACTGCTCTCCATAGTGGCTGTACCAATTTACATTCCTACCAACAGTGCAAGAGGGTTCACTTTTCTCCACACCCTCTCCGGCATTTGTTGTTTGTAGGTTATCTGATGATGCCCATTCTAACTGGTGTGAGGTGATACCTCATTGTAGCTTTGATTTACATTTCTCTAATAATTAATGAAGTTGAGCAGCTTTTCATGTGCTTCATGGCCATCTGTATGTCTTCTTTGGAGAAATGTCTATTTAGGTCTTCTGCCCATTTTTGGATTGGGTTGTTTTTTTTAATATTGAGCTATATGAGCTGTTTATATATTTTGGGGATTAATCCTTTGTTGATTCATTTGCAAATATTTTCTCTCATTCTGCGGGTTGTCTTTTCATCTTGTTTGGAGTTTCCTTTGCTTTGCAAAAGCTTTTAATTTTCATTAGGTCCATTTGTTTATTTTTGTTTTTATTTCCATTACTCTAGGAAGTGGATCAAAAAAGATCTTGCTGTGATTTATGTCAAAGAGTTCTTCCTATGTTTTCCTCTAAGAGTTTTATAGTGTCCGGTCTTACATTTAGGTCTCTAATCCATTTTGAGTTTATTTTTGTGTATGGTGTTAGGGAGTGTTCTAATTTCATCCTTTACATGTAGCTGTCCAGTTTTCCCAGCACCACTTATTGAACAGACTGTTTTTCCTCCATTTTATGTCCTTGCCTCCTTTGTCATAAATTAGTTGACCATAGGTGCATGGGTTTATCTCTGGGCTTTCTATCCTGTTCCATTGATCTATATTTGTTTTTGTGACAGTACCATATTGTCTTGATTACTGTAGCTTTGTAATATAGTCTGAAGTCAGGAAGCCTGATTCCTTCAGCTCCGTTATTTTCCCTCAAGACTGCTTTGGCAACCTGTGGTCTTTTGTGTCTCCATACAAATTTTAAGATTTTTTTGTTCAAGTTCTGTAAAAAATGCCATTGATAATTTTATAGGGATTGCATTGAATCTGTAGATTGCTTTGGGAAGTATAGTCATTTTCACAATATTGCTTCTTCCAATCCAAATCATGGTATACCTCTCCATCTGTTTGTGTCATCTTTGATTTCTTTCATCAGTGTCTTATAGTTTTCTGAGTACAGATCTTTTACTTGCTTAGGTAGGTTTATTCCTAGGTATTTTGTTCTTTTTGTTCCAGTGGTGATTGGGATTGTTTCCTTAATTTATATTTCTGATCTTTCATCATTAGTGTATAGGAATGCAAGAGATTTCTGTGCATTAATTCTCTATCCTGCAAATTTACCAAATTCATTGATCAGGTCTAGTAGTTCTCTGGTGGCATCTTTAGGATTCTCTATGTGTGGTGTCATTTCATCTGCAAACAGTGACAGTTTTACTTCTTTTCCAAATTGTATTCCTTTTATTTCTTTTTCTTCTCTGATTTCCATGGCTAGGACTTCCAAAACTACATTGAATAATAGTGGCAAGAGTGGATATCCTTGTCTTATTCCTGATCTTAGAGGAAATGCTTTCAGTTTTTCACCATTGAGAATGATGTTGTGGGTTTGTCATATATGGCCTTTACTATGTTGAGGTAGGTTGCCTCTATGCCCACTTTCTGGAGAGTTTTTATCATAAATAGGTGTTGAATTTGGTCAAAAGCTTTTTCTACATCTATTAGATGATCACATGGTTTTTATTCTTCAATTTGTTAATATGGTGTATCACATTGATTGATTTGCGTATACTGAAGAATCCTTGCATCCCTGGGATAAATCACACTTGATCATGGTGTATGATCCTTTTAATATGTTGTTGGATTCTGTTTGCTAGTATTTTTGAGGATTTTTGCATCTATATTCCTCAGTGATATTGATCTGTAATTTTCTTTTTTTGTAGTATCTTTGTCTGGTTTGGGGCTGATTTTTCAAATGTATTTAATTGTTATCATGAAGTAAAAACAATTAACATTTTACTCAAAACCATGCTATTTTCCCCTTGAACTATTTGTGATAATGTATGTGTATCTAACTTATCCCTAGTTATTATTTCAATGTTTGATATTTTTGTTAATTCTTTAAAAAATAATTTTAAAATAAGAAAAGAGAATTGTTGTTTTACTTCTTTGTAAGTTATAAATCTTGCCTGCTGTATGTATCATTTTCTCATATTAAATGGAAGCTATGGTGCTAGTCATCTTAAGAAGAAAGGGCTCAGCAAAGTCCTACTTTCACATCACAATTAATATACATATTTATAAGGAAAACGTATAGTATTTCTCCCTTTTTTAGGGAATATGGGGTTTTAAAATAAGTGTATAATATACTAATAGCTATATTGACTACTAGGAAAAGTACTGATGAAATTTGACACTTTTTCAACTGAGTATATACTTATACTATTTGGGACTTTTCTATTCCATGAGAAAAGGAGAGGCAGAGAGATACATAGTTTCCCTAAATTATAGATTTGCAAACAGTTATCAACAGGGTAAAAGTGAGGCTCTCAAGAATTTAGTAAATTTTGAAAGAAAACTGAAAGGCTAAGGTCAATTTTTGTAGCTCCAAAAACATGGGCAAGGTTTAAGGAATCTGACAACAGGGATTTGGAGGTCTTCAAAAATGATCAGAGAAAGTTCAAAAATACCTTCAAACCATGAAAAGAATTCCATATATAAATTGGATTGAATTAGACAAAAGAGATAATAACTCTATTTATAAGGACTACTCATTTTATAGCAACATTCCTAAAACAAAGAATAATTAACCAACAAAAAAAAGTGAGAACTGAAAACCAACTGACCATGCTGTTAATATTACTTAATCAAAGTGTGTATTAATAACTTCAGATATAGCATAAAAATAAACAAAAACCCTGCTGTGGTAGAATTAAGGAAAGGTCCTTAATGTGAAGAGTCAAAATCCAGGTGACAAAGAGGACTGAGAGGAGAGTGTGTAAGGCACAAGTAAAAGCAGCTCTAAGAGCTAGCAAATATCAAATGTAGATCAGAGGAAACACTGAACTGTAATATCAAGCAACACTTTTAATTTGTGTAGTTATTGAGGGTACTGTTAAAACAAAAAACAAAAACAAAAACAAAACCTCCAACCTCCAACAAGGACCTACTATAGGGCTTCCCTGGTGGTGCAGTGGTTGAGAGTCTGCCTGCTGATGCAGGGGACATGGGTTCATGCCCCGGTCCGGGAAGATCCCATATGCCACGGAGTGGCTGGGCCCATGAGCCATGGCCGCTGAGCCTGCCCGTACGGAGCCTGTGCTCCACAGTGGGAGAGGCCACAACAGTGAGAGGCCTGCGTGCCACAGGGGGGAAAAAAAAATGTAACCACCTAAATGGGAAAAGAATTTGAAAAAAAAATAGATATATGTATAACTGAATCACTTTGCTGTACACATGAAACTAACACAATATTGTTAGTCAACTATACTCCAATATAAAATAAAATGTTAAAAAAGGACATTATGTTAAAAAAAAAGACCCACATCCCAGTAGGTGACCCACAAATGGGAGGATAATCACAATTGCAGAGGTTCTCCCCAAGGAGCGAGGGGGTCCTAGTCCTTCACTGGGCTACCCAGCCCAGGGATGCTGTACCAGGAAGAAGAACCCCTAGAATGTTTGGCTTTGAAAACCAACAGCGTTTGATTTCAGGAGAACCAGGGGGCTGTAGGAAATGGAGATGCCTCTCTTAAAGGACACACACAAAATCTCACACACTCCAAGACCCAGGGCAGACATTTATCCAAAGAGGAAATGCACATGGCCAACAGGCACATGCAAGGATGCTCAACACTGCTAATCATCAGGGAAATGCAAATCAAAACCACAGTGAAATATCACCTCACACCTGTCAGGATGGCAATCATCAAAAAGAACACAAATAAATGTTGGTGAGTATGTGGAGAAAAGGGAACCCTTGTACATGTTGGTGGGAATGTAAGTTGGTGCAGGCAGTGTGAAAAACTGTATGGAGGTTTCTCAAAAAACTAAAAGTAGAACTACCATATAACCCAGCAATTCTCACTCCTGGGTATATATCAAAAAAAAAAAAAAACCCCAAAACACTGACTCAGAAAGATAAATGCACCCCAATGTTCATAGCAGCATTATTTACAATTGCCAAAATATGGAAGCAACCTAAGTATCCATCAGCAGATGAATGGATAAAGAAGAGGTGGTATATATACAATGGAATACTACTCAGCCATAAAAAGAATGGAATTTTGCCATTTGCAGCAACATGAATAGACTTGGAGAGCATTATGCTAAGTGAAATAAGTCAGACAGAGAAAGGCAAACACTGTATGATATCACTTATATGTGGAATGTAAAATATACAACAAACTGGTGAATATAACAAAAAAATTAAAAAGCAGACTCACAGTTATAGAGAACAAACTATTGGTTACCAGTGCGGGGGGGGGCAATCAAGAGGCGGGGGGCAATCTAGGGGTGGGGGAGTGGGAGGTACAAACTATTGAGTGTAAGATAGACTTAAGGATGTATTGCACAACACAGGATTTAGCCAATATTTTGTAATAGCTGTAAATGGAAAGTAACCTTTAAAAATTATATTAATAATAATAAACTGAAAAAAAGAAGAAAAAACCTGGTCAGTTCCTCATATATTACATTTTTCCTTATGAGGGTAAGTGGAATTACAACATAAGACCATAATAAAACTACATTGCACGATGATTTAATTCACTATTGTTATACTACACTATTAAAGAGTACAGGGTATACTGCTATTCTGAAAAAAGATAGCTACCAAAAAGACCTGGGGAAGCACTACAGCCTCGCCATTGCTCATGCCCCACCCTCTTCCTACTTACCCAGGGAAGGATGTGGTTAGAAAAGTGAAAGGAGTTATTAGCACCAATGTCCTTGGACATCAAATTAACTGAAAGGTGCTTTTTTGTTTTATAAATAAAAAATAGATAAGAATTTAAATCCTCATTTAGAGTAATAAAGATAAAAAATTCAGGTCCAGATGGAGTGGTCTTTGTGTAAACCAATCTCATATAGAGAACATATAGGAACTCTTGGTAATTTGGCCAGAAAGGTCTCAAACTTTCATAAGACAACAAAGATCAAAGTTAGTTAAATTGGGGAAAATAAAGCCTGTGGGATATGAGTGTGAGTCATTGTGTGATTCTGTGTATAAATGCGTCTGTGTGTCTTTATTTTTACTTTTATTCTCCAACATAGTCTCGATATAATTATGAAAAACTTTACTTAAAGATCATCTTTTCAGATTTTCATGTGCTTCGTGTCCAGGAAATGGTAGTGGATGCAGGAACCAGAAGAGGGAAAATTGGACCTTCTTCTGATCAAAGACAGACATGAGTGTGGGCATCAGGTAGCTTGCTGAAGATATCAAAATGCAGAGGTATTAAGATGGATTCTCCTTGCTTTTTTACACCCCTCTATCAACATATACCAGAAGAGAGTTATAGCAGATATAGGAGTCAAACTGCTCAAATTACAGACAAAATAGCAACATCTTTGCTAGTTAGTCAATAAATGGTACATATGTAGATGATAGTTTATCTTCAGTAAATATATTACTTTTATTAGGAGTAGCAAAAAATTGAATTTGTGTAGTAGTAAGTAATCTGGATCATTAATAAAACATGTATTTTTTGATAGAGTGGAATTTAGAATATGGCTATTACTTTAATCAAAGGACTTCAGGTAGTAAGCTACCAACAGGAGGATGGTTTATCTGTATCAAGGCCTCAAGCAATCAATGTCAATAAGATGCAAAGACCTCAACTTTAGTGTGTTGTTAAAGTTTAAGGCACTCAAAATTATTATTACTCAATAAATAAAAACAGATTTCTAGGGTAGCATTAAAGGATATGCAAACAGCTACAATTCAAAGAGGAGTACACAGAGGAAATTTAGGAAACTGACATTTAAAAAATCTACTAGTGATTCTCTGATCTACTGGAATTTAAGCACCCTAGATCTTTGAGGAAAATTCCACATGTATCAATAGTTTTTAAATCAAACTCTGTTTCTTTTGTGATGGCAAAGGAGCTCTAAAATAATGAAGTGAGTTGCTAGGTTATGAAGTGTATACTTTTAGAAAATAGCAAATCTTTCCAAATGTGTGCAAGATCCTGCCAATCTGACATGATTCCAGTCTTGATAATCTTGTCCTACCCGTCTTTTAAAACTCCTCACTGGAGACTTTCTTCAGAACTTTCTGAAATTTTGGCTTGCTTTCCATGGTGAAACATTTTTAGCTTTTAGATATGAATTCTTGAAATTGTCATATTTTATTTAGAACACTGTTTAGTGAATAAATATATCAACTTACATAATACTTTTAGAGGCAAAAAGGCAAGTTGATCGAGTACTGAGAGCAGTTTCCTCATTATGTTCATAAATTGGTTCTGAAAATATTTCTGCAGAAATGTTTAGAAAACATTTTGAAAAATAGTAACATCAGTGGGAAAGGTAAATATCCTCCCACTTAACATTTATTATTTTTTCCTTTTTATCATTCTAATGTTTTTTTCCTCAGAGACTAGGGAATGAAAGTACCTCATGAATAAGCATTCTGGTTTTTGTTTATTATTCCCCCCTCTTCCTTTTTAGTTAATAGTCATTAGACCTTTAAAGCAACTATACATTTGAAGTTAGTTCCATTTTTTAGCCTATATCTATATCAGACTCTAGGCTATTTATTTCTTTTTTACATATTAAAAAGTACTTTTATTTTTAAAATTTTTTTATTTTATATTGGAGTATAGTTGATTAACAGTGTTGTGTTAGTTTCATGTGTACAGCAAAGTGATTCACTTATACCTATACATGTTTCTATTCTTTTTTAAATTCTTTTCCCATTTAGGTTATTACAGAATACCAAGCAGAGTTCCCTGTGCTATACAGTAGGTCCTTGTTGGTTATCTATTTTAAACATAGCAGTGTGTACATGTCAATCGCAAACTCCCAGTAACTCCTTCCCTATGATAGTTCCCCATCCCCCCTCCACTCCAGTCATTTATAATCTCTTCCTTGTTTATCCTGTAATTTTGGTAAGTGCACCAATTGAAGGACATCACATGGTTTTATAACATTTTTACATATCTCCTGTCCTAACAGATAGGATTATTCTAGGGGAATAAGTTACAATTTATACAACTTTGTATTTCAAGATATTACTTTAGGATGGCACATAGTAAGCATTCTTCCGAAGGCTTGAATTTACTGGAATTATATAACACAAGCGTGGAAAAAGGAAAGAAACAGTACTCGGTAAAAAGAAAAGCAGAGGTGATTTTCTTCACAGAAATCAAGAGTTAATTGATTTAAAACCACAATGTCTTTATAGTTTAAAATTCAGAAGTGGTAATGGAGAAAATATGAAAATTCCTCTACAAAATAACTGAAAAATATCTTCTTGATAACTGAAGAAAACAGGAAATCTAAAGGGAAAAAATGCTCTGCAAACCAACGCTCGGGATTTAAATAAAACAAACAAACCAACAAAACTGTAAAGTCACTCCGGTTTTTGTAAACAGGAGCAACAATAGCACAGTTTGAAAGGAGAGAAGGAAATTATGTAGAAATTGTACTGCAAGGAAAATATCAGTGAGTTGAAACTGGGAAGTTTATTTCAAAGAAGTGAATCGTATAGCAGGTATACTTTAGGTAATAGACTCAATTGTTACCTTGCTAAATAGGCTGAAAGAACTTCCATTATTTGCAAAAGTAAAAGCATTTTTCTAAACTTGGTATCAATTGTGTGCTTGACAAGCATGGCTGAATGATTGGAAGTTTTTTGACTGGGGAAAAGAATGAGAGAAGAGAGGGAGAGTAGCTTGTGCTTTATAAGTGTGATTTTTAGGTGGTAAAGATATATAAAATGTGAAGTATTATTAAAATATATTTATTCTGAAGGATTTTTGAATCCGTGTTGGCAAGAGAAGGGTCTGCAGTGGAGGTGGGGGAGTTTTTGGGTGAGTTCTGTTCAGAGCTCTGCTTGCTGCCTTCGATTGTATCTGGGATAGAAGATTGGCTCATCACAGTCAGAACACAAAATAGCTCATAAATATCAAGGGAATCTCTATAGCATTTATAGGACATACTGAAGTTCAGTAACTGAGTAAGATTTGAATGGGATCTTTATATTTCATGAAAATGTAAAAATATTCTTATTTACATGAAGAATAAATGCTTGAGAAGGGAATAAGGAATTAAAACCAGCACAATAAAAGGATATAATAAAAGTATGCTAAAGGATATATAAGCTAAAGAATATATAAAATATAAATATGTAAATATACAAACAAAGGACTCCAGGAAAATGACAACCTTAATGCATCTCGTTCATTTTTACTTCCGAGTCCTGAGATGCCTTTCCTGAGCCAATTAACATCTGGTTCCAATAGGCAAGTGAGAACTCAGACTGAAACCTGACGAAGAAAGGTGGTGCAGTACTATTTTCCTCTGTTAGATGAGAGCCTGTGATCCCAAGGCTGACAGTCCTGTGTTAAGAATCAGAACAAAGTAGATCCTAGGTCAAATTTGGCCCACTGAGATTGTGGACTCCCCAGGAGAAGTGTGTAATAATCGTGCATGAAGATTTCTAAACACCTTCAGTTGATGTGGAATCAAAGAGACTGTCTGAATCCTTTCCAAATCTGCAGCTAGAAGAATATGAAGAGACTGAAGAGCAGAAGACTTTGATGTGACAGGAAACTGCCATCCCACCGAATACAAGCATAGACTCCTCTTTTGAGATGTCTGCAACACCAGTGCTCTTAATCGCACAGAGGATGATGACATCTTGTGGGAAAACTTAAACAACCCATGAAGGTATTAACAACAATTGACTTAGAAAATGAAGAATTTTTAGTAACACCTTAAATCATGCTTATAAAATTTTTGGTATATTAAGGAGTGATATAAAATATTTTTAATTAAATAGTTTTAAAAATGCTCTCTCAGCATTTACAAAATTAAAACAAATCTAGTGAATGGAAGGACTGTGTTATAATTTTATGAGAAAGGTTTTATTCCTTTCCAGAGGAAATAAATAATGTTGGGTCTTACAATTGATAATACAATGAAATGCTATATACCCTTAGATAATGAAATAGTATGGGGATGTATTGCATAAGTATTTCATAAGGATTCTTGAAGTAGAAGAGTAATGATATAAGGAACATTTTAATAATATTTTGGAAGTAAAATACTTATTTATATTAGACGACACAAGAAATTGTACATATGGATGGAGAGGAAAGGAAAAGAGCTCCAAAAGTTTCATTTGCTAATAGGGGAAAAGAATACAGTTGGGGACTTTAAGTATTCAAATGTGTCATTATATTTGAGAGAACTAAAAAAAAAAAAATCAGAGGTAGATCACAGCAGCTTGATTGACATGAAATATTTTCTATTGTTGTGTAATTTTTAAAAAGTTTTCTCATGTGTCCTGAGGAAAGGGAGACAATCATTAATTGACTGAATAAGTAAAATAGGTGACCCAAGGTAAGTTTAGAATTAAGATACCATAATGGCATTTTGTTCACACTAGCAAAAAAAAGAATAGAAATTATAAAATAACAAAGTTAAACACATAATAAATGGTAGGAAACATCAAAAGAATAAAGTCAATTATATTAGTTGTTATAGTAAGTACAGTATGCATTCTTTAAAGATGGGAGGAGTCAGATTAGACTAAAAACATGCATTCCCACAAGTATGTGCAAGTCCCAATCCTCATTCTCCCATTCCCTTAGAAATACCAATGTCATTGACTTTATATTTGATCTTCCAGAAACCATTTATGCATATATAAGCATATGGACAGATATATTTAAAGAGGTGTACAAATGAGATAACATTCTAAATTTTTTCCTGAAACCTGTTTCTGTTACTAAAAAAAAATGTTGGTTTTATCCATAATATGTACAGATTTACCCAATTTTTTAAAAAATTACTACGATTGGTCCTTTATATGGATTATAGATCATTTATTTAATCAATATCCTATTTTAAAATGTTTGCTATGAAGATACATTTGAGATTTCCTACCGCAAGGAAGCATAACTGACTGAGGGTCCCAGCTGTTGCACCCTGAAATCCGTTGCTATAGTTCTACCAAGGCCATGCTTCCCATGGACTGCACTCAGCTAGTGATTGAGTGTGGCAGGGATACTAAGGCAGGCCCATTCCTGACCGACACAGGGATCCACTGATGTGTAACTTTGGCTTGAGTTCTTCCTAACAATTTTGCTGTACATTTCTCAGATTTGCACTAGTCTACAATGCTTCCCCATAATCTTCCTTTCTTCCTTCTCTTTCCCTCACTCTAGGTCATACTTGCATCTGACAGCTCTCTCAGCCTCAGCTGTCTACTCCCATTTTCTCTTATAAGCATTTCTACTAATAAATTTTTGAACATTTATTCTCATCTCAGCGTCTACTCATCGGAGGACCCAGATCAACACAACACATTTAATGTTTTCTCAGCTATTTGGTTATATATATATATAATTAATATAATATATATTATATAATATAAATTATATTTATATAATTTCCTTTAAAATATGCTGTTTTTTAAATTCAAGTATCAAATTGTATCTTAAGATTTACCATGTTTTCATCAATTATGCTCAGATCTTTTACACCCAGGTAGAGTTGGATTACATTTGATAGAAAGATTTGATTGCCTTATTCAGTACAGTTCATTAAAACTATGTTTGTTTTTAAGAGTTGTTTGTTTTCCATCTCCCAAAGCTATGCTAGTTAACATGATTTACTGATATAGAGAACAGGACTATTTGTTATTAATTATATTCTAAACAATAACACTTCATCGGCAGTTTATTTAGTGTTAGTACCAGCCTAATGGGAGAAAATACAAAATCAATACTAACTGTCCTATTTTCATTTCAATCTTCTCTCTCCTTAATTGCAAATCACAATACTTTGTGATATTTTGCCTTGAATCTCAAACATTTTAACATTTTTCTTATGTGAATTTATAAAATAATTGAAATGCTATTGGACTAGTAAAATATTATTTAAGCAGTGTAGTACAGAATTTCACTTTATGATTGTTAGAAGAACAAAATGAAAGTATCATATAAAAAAGGTCATTTGAGTAAATGAGCCTTATGCAATGATTTATAGCTCATACTAAAAGGTCTGCAGGATGTCATTACAAGTCAGACTAGTGATTGTCACAGGTATTAACAGAAAACCTTGAACACTCTAAGTCTAAATTGCCACATTTCAGTATCTGAAATTGCTATGGAAAGAATTAATAGAATGAAAAATTGTTGCCAATTACACTTCATTTATTTGAACATTAGTCTTCATTTAACCCAAGGATCTCTCTGTTGACTATTAACTCTGACAAAGACAAGGTACCAACGTTCTTTAAGGCATTATAATTCATTTAAATATTTAGTGAACAAAATATTTTAAAGGACTATAAATCTATAGTCTATATCACTATATCTATAGTCACTATATCTATAGTCACTATATCTATAGTCACTATATCATGTAGCATTAAGTATTTAGCAAGTACATTTTTATTTTATTAGTCAAAGTTAGCAAAATTTCCCAATAGTCAGATGATTAACCTGAATGGAAAAATGTGTAAACTTAGATTTAGTCTGACTGAAAATTTGAATGAGCTGATGTCACACTGCCCTGGCCCATATCTGGGAAAATCTAATCCAGTTTACAAACCACAACATGCCAAATAAATACTATAGTAGCAAGCTAAATAAACAGGCAAGGTAATCTGATAAAATCAACATGTAAATGTGTAGGAGAAGCAAATGCCGAATATTTTTTAAAATAGTCTCACCTTCCTGCTATTCAACAATTTACTCAACTAACTAATGATCTGTATCTATGAATGATTCGTATCTATGAAATCTAATGATTTGTATCTATCTATCTATGAATTTGTATCTATGATTTGTATCTATTTGTATCTATGAATGGTCCAGATTTCTTTGAGCTCATGTTCTAGACACATATATCTTCAAATTAACTGCTATATTTATAACACAAATGTCCTCATTGAATCAGTCTTTGTTCTTATTGAATACCCTGGTAGCAAGAATAAGTCTAGAGCTTCTATCACAACTCTAGTAATTCAAAATTCTTATGACAGTTTAGTAAAATAGATGAAATTGGACGATATCAAAGTTTAAAATTACTATGCATCCAGGGACACAGTCAACAGAGTGAAAAGGCAATCTATGGATGGGAGAAAAAGTTTCCAAACTGTACATCTGATAAGGATAATATAAAGACTATATAAAGAATTCCTACAATTCAACAACAAAAACAAAACAACCTGACTAAAAACTGGGCAACAAACTTGAATAGATATTTTTTCAAAGGAGATATAAAAATAGCTAATAAGCAAATGAAAAGATGTTCAACATCACTAATCATTGACTGCAATGAAATACCACAATGAAATGCCACCCTTCCCCCATTAGGACAGTAACGATGCAAAAAACCAAAATAAGCAGAAACAAACAACAACAAACTCCAGAAAATAACAAAGGTTGGTATGGATTTGGGGAAATTAGAACTCTTATGCACTGTTTTTAGGAGTGTAGAATGATGCTACCATTACGGAAAACAGTATGGTGGTTTTTCAAAATATTTAAAAAAGAATTACCATATGATCCAGAAATTCCACCTTCAGAAGAATTGAAAGCAGGGTTTTGAAGAGGTATTTGTATACCCATATTCATAGCAGTATTGTTTGCAAATATCCAAAAGGTAGAAGCTACCTAAATATCCATCAGTGTATTAATGGACAAATAAAATGTGGTATATACATACACTGGAAAGTTATTCAGCCTCAAAAAGGAAGAATATTTTGACATAGGCTTTCTGATATGTTCTACAACATGGATGAACCTTGAGGACACTATGCTAAATGAAAATAAGCCAATCACACACACACACACACACAAATACAGTAAGATTCCACTTGATATCTAAGGATAGGTACTCTTGATACCTAGATATAGGTACACAGAATAATCAAGTTCATAGGGACAGAAAGTAGAATGGTGATTGCCAGTGGCCTGGAGGAAAGGGGAATAGAGACTTGTTTAATAGACACAGTTTCAGTTTTGAAAGATGAAGCATTCTGGGGATTCGTTGCACAACAATGTGAGTTTACTTAACAGTGCTAAACTGTACACTTAACATTAGTTAAGGCAGTAAATTTTATGTTATTTGTATTTTACCACAATAGAAAAATTTTAAATTTCATTGAATATTTTCCATATCAGCAATTTAAAAAGTGGCAAATAAGTTGGGGGAAATTCCTTTCTTTTTCTCTTTTTTAAATCAAAGTATAGTTAATTTACAATGTTGTGTTAGTTTCAAATGTACAGCAAAGTGATTCAGTTATACATATAGAGAGATTCTTTTTTAGATTCTTTTTCATTATAGGTTATTACAAGATATTGAGCATAGTTCCCTGTGCTATATAGTAGTACCTTTTTGTTTACCTACTGCATATATAGTAATGTGGATATATTAATCCCAAACTCCCAATTTATCTCTTTTCTTAACTGTATTATTTATATAAAAACATGTAATATACTTCTTAATACATGGAAAGGACTCAAAATAGTACTTGGCCTTATTTTAGGTAGATATAAAAAAGTAGACATAAAATGTGTATACATATACATATAGTTTCTTATAACTTATGATGAACAGGTGTTCACAGGAACACTAAAATGCTATTTTGAAAGGCTTTTGATTTTACAATAAAATATTTTTACTTAGGATGGCACCTTCTAAAAGAGATTTAATAAGAGCTTCCTCAAGGCTCAGTTACTCCTACTTTCTGCCCCTCAATGTCTGAGGTTTCAATCCTCCAGTTCTTTACCTTATCTCAGGCAGTATCCCCCCTCATGAAATCGTATCATCTAAGTTCCTTCAACTGTACAGAATACATGAATGATGCAGCTCAAGAGAGGGGCAAGTAAAACCGAAGTAAAGGACAAATGAAATTCACGACTGAATGGAAATAAAGCTAACTAAAAGATTTAGTAACAATGTCATTTAAAAGATTAGTAACCTGTGACCAAGGTAGTGATGTGATTTGCCATAAACTACACAACTGATTGAAAGCTAATCACATAGAAGAGCCAGGAGTTTCAGTTTCTTTCTTTTACCATAATAAAGCTAATCTGCACGCATCCTGACTTAGGTAATTATCCTTCAACTTTATTACACATATGGAGCTGGAGATACAAGTTAATTTTAACTTTTACTTTTATGTGATGAATATTTTGATCTTTCCAGTTTGACTTTAAGGCCATTTTGTCTCTTGTCAGTAAAAATATTTTAATCAGAATTTTCAGTTTAATTAGAAAACATTTTTTCAAGTCAAATTAAATCTCTTTAATTTATGGACACTTATAAACCACACAGTAAAAACATTTCCCTTTTTCTAGTTTCCTTTTATATTAATATAATGAGTTAATAAGGACAATTTTATTACAAATTTTGCAATGAAGATTTCTATCACTGTTTAGATACTTGTCCATTTTAAATTTCAGTAATTAGACTTACTGCCAGGAATCATGGTTGTTATTTCTACCAATATTCCCAATTCAAGTTTTGCAGTTTTTAAAGTTACCAACAAAATATGATCCTTTTCTGTGTAATTTTGACAATTATTTTTTATATTTTAAGTACCAGTATGTGAATTGGGTGAAAGTATGAGGGCTTGCATTTATTTCTTACCTAATCTGTGAAAAAATGTGTGCAATTCCTCTCAGATATTCTAGACTTGTTCTATTGACCAAAATACTTCCAAATACTCTGCCTTTAAGTAATAACAAAGAGAAAACCACCTGCTCACACAAACAGGGTCAAAATCTCTGGTTTTCATCACAACTCAAGAATTCTCTTTCAAAAGATATTTCACCAACATCTGAGTACCACCTGAGGCAGGACGTGCAGCGAAGATGTTGCCCTTTACTAGTTAAGAGGAGCCTGTGAGGGGTGTTTGAAGATGCTTTTGTAAAGATTCCATGCTGATCACATGACAAGGCTTTCTATGTCATTTTAGTGGAATTGCAAACACTTGGGGAGCAGGAAGCCTGCAGAAGCAATGACTGAGAAAGAGTGATTTAACAGGATATACTGTGTCCTGGTGGAGCTGCTTTCACCAGAAACTGAGAAGTAGTGTCTGTACCTTTGAATAAGCTGTGGAGGTGGAAAGTGATAAAGAGAAAGGGTGTTGGGTCAGCCCTTACTGTAAAAAATGACTTTCACTGGGAGAAACACTATCATCAGTATTGACAACAGAAAAACATTTATTAAACACACCTGTGTAAGTGTAATTCTAAGGTCAGTAGAATGATTTTAAACATCTCTGTTTCCTGGAGGGAAAAAAAAGTATTAGTTCACTCTCTTTGGAGAAATTTGAAAGACACAGTACCTACTCCATCATGTCCCATTCATATCAAATTTCTAGGAAGGCAAGACTAAATTCAACTTAATATTTGATATTAATTATGATATCTAATATCTAATAATTTTACATAAAGATTATGATGCAATAAAGTTGTATTTTAAATGCTGTATATAGCTTATTTATTGTTGAATTCTACAATAAGTCCCTGCTTCTATCATTTAAAATATAAGCATATAATTGCTCTGGTCTGAATGTTTGTGTCCCCCCAAATTCATATGTTGAAATCCTAACTCCCAACATGATGGTATAGTTGGTGGGGCATTAACATGCTTAGGTCACGAGGGTAGAGCCCTAATGAATGAGATCAGTGCCCTTAATAAAGAGGTTCCAGAGGCTTCCCTGGTGGCGCAGTGGTTGAGAGTCCGCCTGCCGATGCAGGGGACACGGGTTCGTGCCCCAGTCCGGGAAGATCCCACATGCCGTGGAGCGGCTTGGTTCGTGAACCATGTCCACTGAGCCTGCACGTCCGGAGCCTGTGCTCCACAGCGGGAGAGGCCACAATAGTGAGAGGCCCACGTACCGCAAAAAAAAAAAAAAAAAAAAAAAGAGGTTCCACAGAAATCTAACCCCTTCCACCATGTGAGTATACATCGAGAAGGAGCCAGCTATGAACCAGGAGGAGGGCCCTCACCAAAACACAACAAAATTTAACTCAAAATTCTGAAAACTAGAACAAATACTTTGGAATATAAACACAAGCATGCAGAATGAAAGAGCTGGCAGGCCGAGAAGAAATCAAAATAGCTTTTGTATTAGATGTCCCTATGATAGTATCTGAGCATTTTAGCAGAGGCAAGAGAAATCACTGTTTCATTTCTCCATAGTGAACTGAGCTGAATTTCTAAACCACAAAACTGTACACATTTATAGGAAGATAATACACACAATATGGTTGATTGAAAAATGCATAGGATATTTGACACAATCTCAGAAGAGAAAGCAGAAAGCATTTGTACCAGTTTGCTAGGGCTGCCAAAACAAAGTATCAGAGACTGCTGGCTTAAACAACTGAATCTTTTTTCTCACAGTTCTGGAGGCTAGAAGTCTGAGATCAAGGTGTTACAGGGTTGGTTTCATCTAAGCTTCTCTCCTTGGCCAGTAGATGTCTGTCTTCTCCCTGTGTCTTTACATGGTCTTCTATCTGTGTGCCTAGGTCCTAATCTCTTCTTATAAGGACACCAGTCATGTTGGATTATGGCCCATGTGAGTATGCCTTCATTTTAACTTAATTTCCTTTTTAAGGACCCTATCTCCAAACACAGTCACATTCTGAGTATTGGGGATTAGGACTTCAACATGAGAAATTTGGGGGAGAGGAACATAATTCAGCCCATAGTAGCACTATTCACTTCTGCAATAAGTTTGAAATATTCAATGTGAAGTAAGAAATAAAAGATGACATGATTTAAATAATTATAAAGAATGTAATAGAACAAATAAATGATCACAGTTTAGGACAATCAGCATCCACAAAACTGAGATGATAACCTCTTTTTAGAATCCCTAAACATACCATGAAGTTCTCTGAAATTTAGGAGGAACTGTGTTACCGAGAGTGCTAATTATTCCATGATTCATCCTTCCATCTTGCAATAGAGCAATCTGGCTTTTCTTGCACAGTGTTATCCAGCTGGAGAATGCCCTTCCCAAGGTCTGCTGTAGCTATGTGTGACCACTGACTAAGTATGTGCCAAAGGATGCAAGCAGATGTGAGATACACAACTTTCTGGTCACCTTTTTATAAATGATATTTTTAACCTTTCCTTTTTGAGAGCTCATTAGATGGCAGTAGATTAATTGAAATTAAGGTATGGAGAGAATAGAAGTTGATCTATCAATATAAAAGAGTTTTCAATGAATTTCTGCAATATAGGAGAAAGATAAAAGTATATTAACCAATAAATAGAGCATGTAATTTAAAAAGCTACTGCGTATAACATAGCTTGAGTTTAGTACTGTGAAAAAAACAGTAAATTTGCCACAGAGGACTAGGAAGTGCTCCAGATTAAACATCTTTATAAAAGGAGTGACAAATATGACAGAGTAAAAGAGAAATAATTACCTTATAAAGAATTGTGAAATTCCTGAAAGTAAGCCTAGTAACAGGAGGCAAGAATTAAAGGTCCATCTCTAAATAAATTTACTGAGTGGTTTGTGGAAAATTAGGCAGTGGATACTGTTATATCAGAATAAGGATCTGCATATTCTGGTATTTTGAAAGCCCCTTACCTATTCAGCTTGCTTTAGTCAAAAGAAGACAGTAGCACAAAGTAAACGACACTGTGAGGAAGTATTCAAAAATACTAGCCTGAACACTTCAAAAATCAATGTCATGAAAAAGGGGAGGGGAGTGTTTTAGAGTAAAAATATTTAAATAGGGACAACAACAAATGCAGTGTGTGAATATTGGTTCTATACTGTTTCGAAATGAATAGCTAGGAAAGATATTCTAGGAGATAATGTAATTATATCATGGAATTGTTATCAATTTTCCTTGCTGTGATAATGCTATAGTGGTTATGCAGAAGAATGTCTTTATTTTTAAAGATGAATGTTGAGGAATCACGACATCTTGTTTTAGTTCATGTTACCTAGAAAACAGGGGCTGAGACAAATACAGATGAGCCAAAGCTTTATTGGAGTGTAATCCCAGGGAAGAAAACATGACAGGAAGTGGAAGTGAGGCACAGAGGACAGGCAAAAAGGGAGTGAATTAAATATCTGAGACATAGCTTTGCAACAAAACAAAACAAAACAAAACAAAAGAACAAACCACAACTGGTTGATCTCCAGAGACTGTATGAAGTTCCTGTTTCTTTGAACAGTACCTTTCAGCATGAGATGGCAAGATATTCATCTGTTACTTCTTCCCATCTTTTATTTCTTATTGGTCAAAGTCTATCCAACAGAAAGTTCTCTCCTGACCAATAAGGTTGTGTCTCTTGGTCCCACCAAAGAACCCATGGTGAAGCAAAATTCTTAGTGAATGCAGTCCAGCCAGGGCCTGGTCATGGGTTTCTCCAGTCAGTAGATGACATACATGGGATTCTTTGGTCTGTGTTACAAGCAATGTCAAAAACATAGGTTGGTACTTTAATATCACTGAAATAGTGATGAAACTTGTAAACTCCACTCTGGCCAGGAAGCAAGACAAGCAGCCATGCTGGGCGTGCAGATAGTGGGAGAAGCCAAGCAGATCTGGAGTAGTACACAATTTGTGCATGGCATGGCTCACTGTTTGTGCCTCTGAGAGCCACATGCACCATTTTACCATATCCATATATCATATGAGATCAAGATCCTCTCACTCTTCTAAGAATAGAGATGTTGTCCAATTTTTCAAAGTGAGGGGTAGCTGCAATCTCTGAATATGAGATTGGATAAGGGCTGTTAGCATACCAAGTTATTGCCCTCATGTGCAGCTAGTTCTGGGTCAAAATTGATATTTTTCATTTCCTATCTGCATCTCTCATTCTAGATTTTCATCACACTTGGCCAGCTCTTCAGATATTCTAGGTTACTTGCCTGGTAAGTTGTTCCAGAGTTTCTTTCCCAATGAAAGAATGGTATTCTAAATCATTAATCACCTCATCTCAGTTGATCCATAGTTTTTGTAATTTCCCATTTATATCTATCACTGGCTGTAATCCAAGTAAATCCATTGGATTCAAAAGCATACTCTTCCCTGATCGAATTTTCAGTGACAACCAACTTTTCAAGATAATCAAGGTGGATTTTCCTCAGCAATAACAGTACTCTTGTCATTGTCTAATAATTCAATAGGACAAAAAATTCATAAATGGTCAGTTAGTAATGAAACTTTCCAATTAGTGTAATTCTTGCTGTGTCTCTTGGCACACTTTCCAACCTGTGTATCAGGACTTCTAACCCAGCAGAGACTGCTTCTCAAGGAAGAGAAGCAACAAGTAAAGGGAGTGGTGATAAAAAGGAACAATCCTATTTCTACCTCTGGATTCTGAACTAATGTATTCCAGCTCTTGAGGACACATCACTGTGCATTTCCCATTTATTAAGTGCCTATATCACAGCCTGTAAGACTACACCCAAAATGTGCAAAGTGTTGCCTGAGATTATACCTTAGCTTTACAACCACCAGGCTATTTTGCACTTTTTTCAAGCCAACAGTTTCTGGGATTTGGAATAAAATGGTAAAATCAGTAAATTCCATGATTATAAGCCAATTGTTATATTTTCTTGACCATGAACAAGCCCTTTTATCTGAAGCAATGCTCTGTAGGATACAATATGGATGTGTCTGTCACTCTATAAGCCCTCAAATGGTGGTGACACTTAAAGTTTCAAAGTCAGAGAAGGAAAGCCCAAATCTGGAGTATATGTTCATTTCAATAAGGATGCACTGCTGCCCCCTCCAGACTGGAAGGAATTCAAAGTAACTGTCATGCCCCAATTTGGGTAGCTGGTTTTGCTGAGAAATCATCAGGGATGCAAGATGAGCTTCTGATACTAGACATTTTGATATTCAGTGGTGGAAGCAACTTATCTCCATCTTGCTTAGAGAAGGCTCCCTCTGTGTCCATGAATGCATTGGATAGTCAAGGGAGGAGGATGTTTGACCTCCATAGGATGTGCCATGCTGTTTGTAAGATCCTACTTGAGTAAATGCTCTCTGGTAGTCAGTAAACTGAGACAAATATCTGTATAGGTATTCCCCATTCCCAAGTCCATTCACATATATATGTCTCATAGAGCATTTCCCGACCACTTGGAGTTGTTTTCCCAGGTTTTTGACCAGTGTCCCAATCATTTATTACAGCCGAGGAGTCAGTTCTTATTTCTATCCCAGGCCACCTCTCTCTCTCATTAAATGGTCAATCAAGTGTACCTCTCTGAGTCTGCACCCTGAATCATTTTCTCTTGCTGCCGCCCTTCAAGACAATCCGTGAGAGGAGCTGTAATACAGCAGCAGTCTATTTCTGGCTAGGGCTGACATATCACATTTGTTCATCTGTAAGCCATACCTAAGTCCTTTCATCCTCTGCAGCTGATCATAAAGAATGTACTAGGAGACCAACATGTGTTCAGGGAGCAAGATAAGTAAGTGACAAGGGAAAGCAGACCACTGATTCACTTAATTTTTTTATGCCATCTGGAAAGGTTTGAGCCTGAGCCCTCCTCATCTACCATTTCTATTTTTCAGTGGATTGTTGCTGCTTCTCCTCTTGCAAAACGTGTGACTCAGTTGATCTGATATCAGTCAGCTCATCATTGGCTGCTCTTGCCCACAGTCCCTTGATATCTCAAGTTTAGTTGCTCAGACTCTGTTAGGGTCAAGAAGTACACCAAGAGCAGAAACTGATCCAAGACTAGAGGAAGATGAGTCTCCGTTAAACCTGCCATAGAAGCCCTCTGGTTTTCACCATCTGCCTTTAAGTTGACAATCCATCCGCCACCATTCATCTGTCAGTCTTGTCCAGATTTTCACTGCCTTCAGAAACAGTCAAGCCACAGTAATATCTTTGAAGTTATAATTGTGTCAGAACAGTCAGTCATGTGTAGCAGGCACTTGATCTCCCACTACATGTTTTTGACATCTACACCACCATGATGTCACCACATACAAGGGATTATCACCATTCCTTCACCAATAGCAATGTGGTTTCTATTGCTTTCAGACTGGAAAGCAATCCAACTCAAAATCCAGCCCCCAGGGGTCTACTTTAAAGGGCCATTGCTGGTGCCAATTGTACCAATTCTTAACTCCCTGGAAAATAAAGCCCAGGAAAAAAGTGTATGTGCTAACACTTCATGGAGGCAGGGGGTGCAATTTCAGAGAAGCAGGGTTAAAAGAAACGGGAAGGTGAGGCAAGGCAAGAGGGACAGTTGTTAGGAGGGGCTGCATTATTGAACAGACCACAGCCTTAAAAATGGTCGTTTGGCTTCACTGGTCTCCTCCAGAGAGCCTGTGCAAATCTACTGCATCTTGAAATAGTCTGGGAACAGAGAAAGAGGGGGAGAAAACAACAACAACCACAAAAAAAAGCAAACAAATTTGCTTTTTCCTCCCAGCCCCGTGTCTCATTATCAAAGTCAATCCCACCAGTCTGAACTCCACCTGACTTCCAGGTTGTATCACCTGACCAACAGGCAGCATCTGGTGAAGCCAGAGTCTTTGCAGTCCAATCTGGCCATGGAGCAAGCATAGGAGCTTTTCCACACAGGTACTGTGCACGGGGCTCTTAGGTCTATGATAGCGCCAGTGTCCACAATTGTACAACCAGAAATGGCACTGTCCTTTGCTATAGCTGTTCTGATTGGGAAACACAGCAAAAAGCTGAGGCCTGAGAAAGACAGGATGAGAAGTTCTGGGATGTTCCATAACCTGGGTCTGGTAGAGATCTGCAACTTACTTTCTAATGATTCAGAAAAAATAACAATATAGGGATTAAAGCAAATATGGCAAAATAGTAACAACTGTTGAATTTAGAAGATACACATATGCAAACACACTAACATTCAGATTTTCTATATTGGAAAATTTTCATAAATGAAAGTTGAAAAAATAATAAAGCATTATTTCTGAGAAAGAAAAGTGATGAAAGTAAAATTTGAAGAAATTTCACAAAAGAAAAAACTAAAAAAAAGGGTTCTTGAAAATATAGGAGCTATACAGGTTCAGTCTATAACATTTCTTTTTTTTAACATTTAAATGTTGCCTTTTTATATGTTTTATTTATAATTCAATAGATGCTTCAATCTATTTTAAACACATTTCCTGTAATTCTATCTGTATATATGTGCATATCAAGTTAACATGGAATTCTTCCAAGCCAGTTTCAGTTGAGTCATGGAAGCAACAGATGCTACTACATTCCAAAGTGACTGATGAAACAGTCCACAATGAAAGATTTTGTAGCAAGTGGTCATAAACCTCTTAAAGCAACTCACTACCATGGAAAGAATATAAGGATAGGATTTTTGAGAGACTGGAGAGCTTTGGGGTTTTGAGGAAAGTTTGTGGGAAAGTTTTGTGGATTGCTTTGGAGAGTGGAAGGGAGCTGGCTGCCCTTCACCTCAGAGTGGGGTTTCTGTGGGAACTTGATATGTGTCTGCTGCAGTTAGTGGACACAGTACTCTGAGGTGTGAGCACATTTAAACAAACTAAAAGAGGAGAGACCGGCTAAAGCACCAGAATAACAGAAAAGGAGAGGCTTATTTAGGAAATGGCTGCACACCTCTCTGATGATGTGATATGTATGTACAACTTGTGGGACAAGATATGGAAGGAAGCCACAGAAGGACTTGCAGCCTGGGGTCATTTAAGAGTGAAGTGATTCTGATCAAAGAAGCTTTTTCAAGAGAGATTTCAGCCAATATTTAGCTTCATCTGGGGAAGACAAGATGATTTAACATTAAATTAGTTTTAAATTCTGGTTACTATGTGACGCTAAGCATTTTTATTGAATTGGGACAATTTTGCTTCTTAAAGTGACCATAGAAATTTATATTACCTTAGAGTGAGAAAAAAAAACACAAGAGGCCTACACATGTTATGATTTAAGATGAAGGATACATTTAGCTTTATAAAGGGCAATGTGAGACTAAAATATTTCTTATTGTATCTTATGATCATTGGTTTGACAGGTCTTTTCCATAAACATAGATGTTAAGGATTGCAATTTCTATGCAGACATTTTTGCTTATTTCTCTGAATTTTGTGTAATTAATTTTTAAATAATTGCATATGTAGGACCATTTTATAAAATATATTATAAAAATAAGTAAGCAATTTTATTTTGGATCCTTCAAAGTAAATGTGTATATATGCCTATTTTTCTGAACTTGAATCATTAACAGTTAAAATTATTATGGACAGAACCGGAGATGATCATACTAAGTGAAGTAAGTCAGACGGAGAAAGATAAATGTCATATGATATTGCTTATGGGTGGAATCTTAAAAAAAATGATACAAATGAACATATTTACAAAACAGAAACAGATTCAGAGAATTAGAAAACAAACTTATAGTTACTGGGGGGAAGGGTAGAGAAGAGGGATAGATTGGGAGTTTGGGATTTACATGTTCACACTGCTATATTTGAAATTGATAACCAACAAAGACCTACTGTATAGCACAGAAAACTCTGCTTAATATTCTGTAATAACCTAAATGGGAAAAGAATTTGAAAAAGAATAGATACATGTATATGTATAACTGAATCACCTTGCTTTACACCTGAAACTAACACAACATTGCTAATCAACTATACTGCAATATAAAATAAAAAATTTAAAAAAAGAAAATAATACTTTTATAAATGTATTAAAAGATTTGGGTCAACTTTAAAAAAATAACATAAAAACATAATTATTTCAAAATCTTAAGGAAAATTATTTTAATTTTAACAGCTTTCCTTTGGAAAACTATAATCCACTTTTAAGACATTACTTTATGATTCTAATAATGGAAGGAAGGGGATCTCTGCTGCCTGTGTTTCTAGAAAAGCTAGAGAAATTGAGAAGGGTCAGAAGGAAACAATAAGGGAAGAAGAAGTAAGTTGGATGGCAAGGCAGGTAGAGTCTGATGCTCACTCAAGTCTCTTTATTTTATTTTTAAGTAGACACACTTAAATCTTTGCAATAAAGCAGAAGTACAAACTCCTGTTTTACCTCTGTACCTTGAGAAACACCACCATTTGGAAGAATCAGCTCTAGCTGTAGCACTATTTAGCAGGTAGGCTTGTCTCTGTTCTTTATAGGAAGTTCTGAGCAGGGCTCTCCCTTTTGATCAGGGACAGAGTCTCCTCTGGGGTTTTTTTTTTTTTTTTTTTTTCCGCCAAGGTGCCACTGAATTCTATCTGGATTGAAATGTCCACAGGCTGGTATCTCAGGGACTGAGTTCAATTCTTCTTTTTTTTAACATCTTTATTGGAGTATAACTGAGTTCGATTATTAAGGCATCTCTCTCATCTCTCCTATTAAGCACACACATAAACACACAAAGACACAGTCTGACTAATCATGTTGTATAATTACGGGCAAGGCATTCAATATAGTTGGCTTCAATTCCCTTATCTACACAACAGGAATAACTACACTGGCTCTAAAATCTGTTATATACCTAGCAAGTGAGATACTGTAGGTGAGAGTGCATCTAAACACTAAGAGGATTTCTATATAGGATTTTACTAGTAGTAATACTACAAATATTAAAAGGCAGCAGTTTATCACTAGAGCTTTAAGTTAGATCAATTTAGAAAATTATCTTAAGTGAACTGAATTTTAGCCAGGTATAGCCTTTTTTTTTTTTTTTTAAACTGTGGTTGAATCCAGTTAACACACATAGAAGATTTTATAGTACATTGTTTTAAGTTTTCTGCAGTAAAAGGAATGCACAAAGTGCAATAAAATGTTTTAAGTGAACTGAGCTTTCTATGTGTATAAAGAAACAGAAAAATCTGTTATTTAAAATCAAATAACATCTACCTATTTGAAGCCATAATGACTTCATAGCATTGAACTATCACAACATTATAGTCCTTCTCAGCAAAAGACTGATGAGTGTACAATATATACTAAACATTCAGAGAAAATCAACAAATTTTTATCTCTACTTTTATAAATTTTGGTCTCAGAAAAACTGTGATAAAAGGCTACTGTACCTCGAGATTTTTTGCTGTTCATTTTTGAAACGTAATTAAGTTTCAGCTCTATTATTCCCTGACAACAGAAAAAGCCATCGATTGTGCTGCTTTTGAAATCCTGTGTCACATTAGGCACTTTCTAATAATGATGCTCTTGGTTTAAGAAGAAGAGAAAATTGACTTGACCTAATTAAAAACTCTGAAGAGCTCTGTATTATTTTTTCATAAAACGTATTTGGGCCTTATGCCAACTAAGGAATGAACACTTAAAAAAAACCTTCTGTCAAATGTAGATGAAATAAAATGATATATGTTAAAGTAAGTCAGATTGTAAGAAATAAGATTTCTCAGACTCTATAAAACTTCTAAGCAGAATGAACATCAGTGGAGTTTCAAAACGGGAGCACATCCGTCTCTGTTAGTCTCAAGGGCCTTAGATCCAAGAAAAGGACAGGGCTATGCCAAGAAAGGTGATTCTGTAGAATAAAAGCCTCTCTCTTCAAGCATAATTACTACAAACTTCAGTGAATAATGAAGAATTTCTTGTTATCTTGGTACCATCTTTCTATCTTCTGTTTTCTCATACAATGAGACAGCCCCCGCTATTGCTCTATTGCTTCTGAGTGAATCCAGAGTTGGGAAGCTACAGACATCTTGGAAGGTTTTCAACTGGCAGTTTTCATTCTAAGTCAGAACTACTTGAATTCACGCAATGAGCAAGTCAAAATATGAAATGCAGTTCAGTCTCCTGTTACACCTTCCAACTCTAACTAGACTCACTATTGCTTAACACATCAAAATCTCTTCATGAAATCTCTGACATCTATCTTTCCATCTTTATACCTTGCATATTTATAATTGTCTATTTGTCCCCTGTGCTCTGTGGTTTCCCACTACATTGTATAAAAGAGTCAAACAACTGCTATTTTCTTGGTTTTGTGCATAATATTTTAAGACAATGCATTTTTTTCTTCTGCTATTAAGTCTTGGCCATGCATATGCATACCCATTGTCTCTATTTTTGTTTGGTCTCAGAATACTGCTTCATGTTTAGATATGACTTCATGTTTAGATATGACTTCATACATGTAATTATGTAAGAAATACTTAGTATTTTATTTCATTTTATAAAATCATATTTTAATATAAATTTATAAAATACATGATTTACAATGTTTTATTATTATGATTCCAATTTTTCATTGGTTTCCAATTGACCAGATAAAAAATTAAAATCCTGTTACCCTTACATAAAAGATTTTCTGCAATATGCCCCCAAATTAACCTTCTACCTAGTTTCCAATGGTAATTTTTGTCTTACTTTACACTCTGCTCAAAATGAATTTTCCCCATACTTTAGAATGCCACTCTGAATAATGCCCCAGTGTCTTTGTGCTATTCTCTTTTATCTGGTCTTTGAGGGTCTCTGAATGTCAAATAGTCAACTTTCAAAGTACATTGTTAATGTTGCCTTTATAATTTAACTTTTCCTATCTGTTCCTACTAAGGAAAAACTTTTTTTTTATTCTTTTAAGACCCAATAACAGTGTATCGGTACCCCTTTCATGATACAGCACCAGCTTCCATAACTCCTTATATGCATCAGGTCTTTAAGTACTAGCGATCCATTGAAGTTGTATATTTTAAGTGACACAGAGAGATAGGTTTACGTATGCCATCTATATGTTATAGCTGTGATCTGCACACCTATGAGAGGAAACCTCATTTCTGTAAAGGAAAGTATGTGAATTGAAACTAATCTCTTATACTTAGGAGGGCTAGATACATGGAGAAAACCTTACATCAAAGTTCATTAGTTTAGTAAAATTAAATCACCGGGGCAAGGTGGGGAAATGGAGAGGAAACTATTATGAAGAGAAGACTGGTTTAGATATTATAATAATAATAATATTGATAATAACAATAACGATGGAACAAAGGGTCTTCTTATACGCAAGATACAAAAGAAACTTCCTAAGCATAAAATGGTGGGTTTTTCTGGAAAAGATTATAGTACAATTGTATACACACACACACACACACACAAAACTATATACACATGACACTGAAAAAGATGGGCACAAACGAAATACTGAAGTGGCTGATGATCCTCAGGTTTTTGGGTCAGTGCAATACCAAATGAATAGTAATAGACTGTAAGAAGATCTGGAGATAATCCATAAATATCAGGGAATGAAGCAAATCAACTTTAAAACAAGTGGTTAACAGTAATGCATTGAATGAAACTACAACTATTATTACTCTACCTAGAATTGAATTAGTGAATAGATACAATAAATTATTTAAACTTTGAACTGTGTGTGAACCTGTTCAAAATAATGAATAGTAAATATAATACAAATAAAAGATACACTTCACAAAATAGGCAGTAAACTTTGAAAATTATTAACTGCAAAGGGATTATGTAACCTTGAAAATATAATAGTTCACCCAATATTTGTAGTGATGTTAGTACAAAAAAACTCCAATATGCCAACAGAGCACTGTGTATAATTTATTATCACATATTTTTGCATTTAATAAATTTGCTTATGCCTCTGTCTTCCACTAGTCTGTAAGTGTCCACTGTCCAGCTGAGAGTGTCTATTGTTCACTGTAATAGCTGCCTAGTAAAAGTTTGGTCAATCAATGGGTATATGAATGAATCAAAAACTTGGAAATTCTGTGGTGTAGATGTACTATATTCTTCAAGATAGTACAAAAAACAGTATGTTAAATACGAAACAAATATCAACTGAAACACTTAAAAAAACTTTTTTTTTTTTTTTTTTTTTTGCGGTACGTGGGCCTCTCACTGCTGCGGCCCCTTGTGCCACGGAGCACAGGCTCTGGACGTGCAGGCCCAGCGGCCATGGCTCACAGGCACAGCCGCTCCGCGGCATGTGGGATCCCCCCAGACCGGGGCACGAACCCACGTCCCCTGCATCGGCAGGCGGACTCCCAACCACTGCGCCACCAGGGTAGCCCTAAAAAAACTTTTTAATGAGAATATTAAAAGTGCATGAACAGTGGATCTATAGTCACTATAGCACAGGACCTTGCCGATCAGAAATGATGCTGAGTATACACAACAACCACAATGACTGTATTTGTGTGTACCGGTAGATAACCAGTTCAGTTGGATCCAGTAAGGAAATGCTTGCACTCCCATTGTGTGCCAAAATCAAAATGAATTCTTCACCTAATTGTTAGTTACGTGGCTTAGTATACTTTGAGCCTCAGCTAATAATGCCAAAGCAAGTGGTTAGACTCCAAGGTAGTTAATTTATTTCTCTTAAGCTCCACTATACCATACTAAGCACCTCTATACTCCCTTGTTCAATATTCTAAAAATACTCCCTTTTGACCACAATGGTCAATAAGCAGAATAAATGGACAAATCACCTTAAATCTATTAAAAATCTGAATAAAAAGATGAATCAAACTCAAAGTAATTTTCCTCTGGTTACTGGCAAAGTGGAAGAATTTTTGTGTTGTTTTATTGTGTTTTGATTAAAAGTACATTCCATAATCATTATGACTTTTTGGAAAATACTGATGAGTTTAAAAACTATATTTTGTAGAAACTATATTTGTGTATGTAACACAAATGAAGAATAATATATGAAGGTGGCAGTGTTGCTTAAATAAATTTTCCACTGCTTTGGGTGAAACTGATATAAAGAAAGCAACGTTACAGGTTATACAACTTATAATGAACAAACAAAAACTAGTAAACTAATGAAAACACCTCAAATTGATTTTTCATTAAATATTAAGAACCATGAACATACACAAATGCATACACATATTAAATATCTTTATTACCATTAAAAGCAACATGTATCATATTTTTTAGATTACCATGAATTATTAATGGGCTTTGCCAAGGTGTGGCTAAAGAACAAAATATTATATACAATCTTAGAGTGAATTCAGTTGCTGCACTTACAATTTGAAAAGTATAGTATATAAATATATGAATGTATATGTGGTACTTCTGTTTTTAGACCTCTCTGCTCTCTGGGCTTCAGCATATCATATAAAGTGACAGCTAAACTATATATAAGTTTTCCTAACTTGTAGAAACCAACTGCTGGTGGTCTTTTGTTTTATTTTGTTTTTCTTTTATTTCCTCACATGTGGGTTTGCGTGCAAATGAACTAGAATTTTTAGTAGAATATACCTACATCTCCATTCATGGTGCAGGCTTCGCAACTGAGGCACAGCTCAGTGAGTCAGAGATATGAATCCTTACAAAATAATTAAGCAGTAATTGGAGGAGTTAAAATTTTTTAAATGAGTTCAGAAGACAAAAAGGTAGTCAGAACCTGCAACATTAAACAGATTCAGCCCTACAGTTTTGCTTAACATGCACATTCAGAAACCAGAATCAGAGGGGAAATTTCATACATGCAGATGAGCACTTGTGAACAACTCATGAAATAAATGCTACTTAGCCTCAAAGGCCTGGTGATTTGGGAGCCAATCTACTAGATAGATGCCAAATTAACTGATAATGGCCCTAGGCTGAAACTAGCCATACTGTCTGGTACTGATAAGTACTTGAAAAATAACATTTTCATAATTGCATGAATCTCTATTAAATGAAATAAACCTGTAAAAATCAGAGAAACACCAAAAACCAGACATATTACTAATGCAAATTACTCCTTTGTTAGAGAATAATATCTTTTTTTAACATTGCTTAAAGCAATTCAATTGAAAAGCTAAATCCACAATTATACTGCATGTTATGCTTAGATAATGTCTCCATTCACATAGCCCACACTTACCCACACATGGATGTTAAATTGTGGCAGTGTGTGGGGTAAAGGAGTTTGTAAGATAAACCATGTTAATCTTTGGAATCTAGAAAAATAACTGGTTTTGCCAAGCACCAGAGTAAAGTCATTTGCAGTGGTTTCTGCCCTCCCTATGTAAGATGATGCCTCCTTCAGAAAGCTTGCATAGTCAAATATCATACAGCCTTCTTATCATATATATGGTTCTTATTACTATGAAGAAGTGTGTAAACATAATTCTATTGCCTTTCAATTCCTGTGAAAGTTCTCAGAAATATGAACTTGTCACTTTAGGTAATTATTAGGCACCTATAGAAAATATTACCGGTATATATTTGCAAATTAGATAAGCGGAAAATGAGCCATAAGATTTTATAGTTTAGAAAAAAGTTTATTCATAATTTTTACTACCATATTGCCATATTTTTCTATACAGCTTTACTGTGCGATACTAGTACCTAACTTTTTGTGTAACTTTCTCTTGAGTTGAATAATTGATTTTAAATTTAAAAGAATAGATGCAAGCTAACTTGCTTAAATATAAGACAATTTAGCTATTAGCATATGGATTAAATTGTTCTTTACAGAAGGTGCCATTTTTAAATGTCCATGAACATAGACTTGGCAGGTGGGGAGATGTAGCAACTTCCCTTGTTCGGACAGAGCCAGAGATACTTATGCTCTGTTTCATTAACAGAAGAAATCAAATTATTTTGCAACTTTGACTTTCATAACCAAAATAATATTAAGCTACATTATCTCTATGGCTGTAAAAAAAAATACATCACATGATGTAACACATTACTACATGATGCAAGTTTTTTGATCCTAAAAAAACCAAAGCAGGCTTCCCTGGTGGCACAGTGGTTGAGAGTCCGCCTGCCGATGCAGGGGACGCGGGTTCATGCCCTGGTCTGGGAAGATCCCACATGCCGCGGAGTGGCTGGGCCCGTGAGCCATGGCCGCTGAGCCTGCGCGTCCGGAGCCTGTGCTCCGCAACGGGAGAGGCCACAACAGTGAGAGGCCCGCGTACCACAAAACAAACAACAAACAAACAAAAAAACACCAAAGCACACAATTTTCAATGTCTTCAATTCTGTAAGATTGGTAGTATTAAAAAATACTTCTTGTTCTCTGTTTTGCCACTCTTACTTTTCCACAAAGAAAGTCTATTATCCCACATTGAATAACCCGATATATGACATTGACTCACTCATCTTGGTAAATATTCAAAAAAAATCCAATAATAGAATTATATTCCTGTAATCAAACCTACTTCAGTTACCATGTTGTCCAAGAAGCCAAAATTTAACCTGTGATTGTTTTCCAATACTATTATTTGCTTCATCTATGAAAAGATACTGACAGAAAAGACTGGAGGTATGAGAAAGATGAGGTGGAACTTAAGGTTTTCAATTCTGTGTTGAAGAGAGTGAAGCATTGTGTATCACAACTAATAAAATTTTTAATCCAGTGATTCCTCCACGGTGGTAATTCTATGCAAAGTATTATATTTTAAAAGGAAGGGATACATATAGAATCCTCTGTCTACCTCTTAATATATTCATATCTATGTTTCTGCTAGATTACTAAATCCAGATCCCAAGATCTCTCTTGAGCCCAAGAGAGTATGTACTCATATCTACTTTCGTGAGTATGCATTGTCTTTCTAAACTCTTTTTAGTTCTGTCAGTTTCTGCTTTTTACATATTGAAGGCATGTTATTAAATACACCCACATACCTGTTAAATAATTCTAGATGACTGACCATTTATCATTATGTATATCCTTTATTAATTGCATTAAAATTGATCTTCTCTAATAGGACTGTATTTATATCAGTTTTCTTTACATTAAAAACAGCCCTTTGGATTAATTTATTGAGTGATTATTGTAAATCTTTGTTTCAACACAAAGGCATAGCCAGGTTTTAATAACAAAGGTGTGAGTCTGAGATGTTTTGAGGTGGGGAGCGGTGTTCTCTACCTTGGTACATGGGACAAGCTCATATACAAACATTACTCTTGGAGAATCTTCCCCATGTGTATCTGCCAATATAATCACTGACGTTAATCATTTCTCATGATACCTTTGTATAAAATGTTTTACTAGCCATAGAGAAATTACTCTTTTGGGACCATTACATCGGGGGAGGAATGCCACTCCCCTCCTGTATCAAGACATAGGCTCTTGTATCTAACTTCGGCTCTGTTTTGGCTTGCCTCCTTCTTTAACTACATGCCTGTGAACTTTTCATCTTTTGCATTTAGTTTGTTGTGCCAATTAAGTCTGTCAAAATAATGTCACTTAAAAAAAACCACAAAATCTTTGTGGATACAACAACTAAAGTATTTATTTCTGCATATATGCAAATCTACTGGGTTTGTCTGTTTTGTGCTGGGTTTGGTGCAAAGCTCTCATCTTGGGAAGTTTGGTGGATAGGCTATGGCAGCTCTGCTTCCCACATTTCTCCTCCTTTTTGGACTAGCAGGCTGTGTCACTGGGACATGTTATTTTTATAATAATGGTGGAGCTGCAAGAGAGCATGTAGAAATGTGTATGATGTTTTAAATCTTATTATCAGAACTGTCTGCTGATGCAAGTCACATGGCCAGACCAAAGTCAAAGAGTGGGAAATTAAACCCACCCTTTAGTGCAAAGTAATAACAGGACGAAAGTTGTAGATTCCAGGGGGATTAAAGAGTGGAAATCAATCATGAATCTACCACATCTCCTTTCCATGCCTCTAGAGTTTTTATTTCTCTCATTAACTTGAAGAAACTGGAGCTATTTCAGTGCTCAGGCAATGGCACTTTGTGTCTCTTGATTTTTGCATTGCTGGGAAATCACAGAAATTTGTCTTATAGTCGATATTCCATGAGAATATCTGGGGTTTATTTTAAAATGAAATAGGATTTATAACAAGAAGATGGTTATGCCTGATAAAATTAATAGAAACATAACATATACAGTCTGAAATCATTAGAAATTCATGTTGACATACTTGCAATATTTGTCTTATTTCCTTATAGCTATATGTTCATGATTTTAACCAGAAACAACCTCTAAGTACTGGGAAGATTTTAATAAATATGTTGTCTATGAATCTCTTTAAGAACTGGTCTTTCCTTGTTCCCCCAATAAAAAGAATTCTCATCATCCTTTGCCATAATCTTTCCTAATTTCCTATATATTAGTTTCCAAAAGTTGATGTTATGAATTTTGAAATGAGAATGAATCTTTAGTAAGCTTATCAATTGCATTTCTATTTTCGATGCTGAATAGACACTTTATGCTTTTATTTCAATTCATTTTAGACTGTTGGACATGACAACAGTATTATGTGTATGTATATGTGTGTGTGTGCATGTGTGTATATATCCCCCTCACTGTCTCCCATACCACCAAGCAAGCGTACTGAGATTTTCCTATGTGTGGGAAGCATTCTTGCTACTGTAGCTACATCAAGCTATGGTGAAACAGAAAGTTACAAAACAGAAGGTCCCCTTGAGGGTCTTGATATCCAAACATAATTTCAGCAATAAAACTGTTGAAATAAACACTTTAGTTAAATGTTGTAATATCATCTTTCTTTATAAGTAACATGAATAATACACTTAAATTGAATTTACTCTTTAAAAAGAGCTGGGGGCCTCCCTGGTGGCGCAGTGGTTGAGAGTCCGCCTGCCGATGCAGGGGATACGGGTTCGTGCCCCGGTCTGGGAGGATCCCATATGCCGCGGAGCGGCTGGGCCCGTGAGCCATGGCCGCTGGGCCTGCGCGTCCGGAGCCTGTGCTCCGCAACGGGAGAGGCCACAACAGTGAGAGGCCCGCATACCGCAAAAAAATAAAAAATAAAAAAAAAATAAATAAAAAGAGCTGAAAAACAAAAAAATAATCCAAATTTTAAATAGGGTTAATTTTACTTTTCAAAAGTCACTCCATCTTTGTCAGAGATTAAAAATGTAGTGTTATTTTTAGTTTAAACTCAACATAAAATTTTACTATATTTTTCTGATATTTTTGCTTCTTTGTCATGTTATCTTCCCTTATTCAGATGGACCAACTGAAGATGTGTATAGATTCTTCCAATTCAAAAACTGAGAAGCTAAATATGGGAAACAAATGAACCCTATCTTGTTTAGGTTATTTTAAAAGCAACTATAGAAATATAAATATTGAATTAATAAAGAGAAAAACTATTGTGCTTTCTCTGATCTGGGGACTTTAACATTCCACACAGGCATTAAAACTTTCAACATGGAATTTCTCAGTATGAAAATCTAGTTACATAAAACAATTTTAAAATGTTTTTCTTCTCTTTAATGTTATTTGTATACTGGAAGAGTATATTTGAAAAATAATCCCTTTATATTTTACCCTTTATTAATTTTGTCTTTCATGCAGCAACTCAGTAACATAATGCTAATGGAGGTAAAGATGATCAATCTCAGTTAGGACTAAAGAATATACATATATACATGTATTATATAGTATTTTATATTTATGTTAACTCATTGAAAAATCACTTTTGCCTCTGTCAAGATACAAGTGGATACTTGGATGGCTTTCATATTTAATTCTAATTTTTAAAAATTCGATTACTCAGAGAAAACTTAATTGATAGCAATTTTAGAAAATGTAAATACTGTGCTAAGGTTTCCAGTATTTTCCTTAGAATGTATTTTAGAAGCCCTGTATCATGAATTATTTCCCTATGATTTATAACTTCAGGACAGGTGTCTTCAGAATCTTCACACAAGAGTTATGTTTATTTACATACATATGTCAAATACAAATTGAGAGTGTAAATCTTGGAGATAGTTAGATCTGGATTTCACCTAGACTAAGATTGTGCCTTATCTTCATTCAAGAAATGAAAATTCTTTCCCGCTTCTAGTTATTCCAATTCCCTTACACTTAGAATTTGATGAAGTCATTATTTCTAATCTAAAAACAACAAAGATCAATTGACTTTTAATCCAAACTGCCACATATCTAAGTGAATAGACTTGGTAAAGACATTGAAGATTCAGTGTTTAAAGTATGCATATAATATATCACCTTATCATTAACTGAGTACAAAAATCTGTGGTGCAATATTATTACTTTTTTCCAGAGATGAAAATATTGAGGCTCAAAGTAAATATCCCAAATTCACACAAAGAAACCCAAGTTTCTTTTACATCTGACTTTGTGTTCTGAACTATGCATTATATAACATCCATAAAAAGAATACATGTTTTGGGCTTCCCTGGTGGTGCAGTGGTTAAGAATCTGCCTGCCAATGCAGGGGACACGGGTTCGAGCCCTGGTCCAGGAGGATCCCACATGCTGCGGAGCAACTAAGCCCATGTGCCACAACTACTGAGCCTGTGCTCTAGAGCCCACGAGCCACAACTACTGAGCCCACGTGCCACAACTACTGAAGCCCTCGTGCATAGAGCCCATGATCCACAACAAGAGAAGCCACTGCAATGAGAAGGCTGTGCACTGCAACGAAGAGTAGCCCCTGCTCACTACAACTAGAGAAAAGCCTGCATATAGCAACAAAGACCCAACACAGCCAAATAAATAAATAAATTTAAAAAAAAAAAAGAATACATGTTTGGGTAGGGGAAAAAATCTTAATTAAATGCTTGTATAGTAGGCAATTTACACTGGTTTCACTTCACAAAAACCTTTCCAGGAGCTGTCCTTATTACCATCTTCTAGGTGAGGAATATGAATCTCAGAGAGATTAAGCAATTTGTACAGCTAAGCTCATAGCAGAACCATGTAACGAACACATGTCTTCTAGCCACAGGTCTGTATATTTATCAACATCTGTGTTTCTTGTCATCTGTTCTATTTATAACATGGTTATTTCTCCCAAATTAGAGCTAAATCAGGTAGCTGGCACTTTCAAAGAAGATTTCATATTTTTTCAAATCAACAATCTTTTCCCCAATAATATTGGTATCGCAGGATATGATAGAAAGGTCTTTGGAATGGAAGAGATGAGACATTAGTGGATGTATCAGATTGTTTGACCAATACTTATTGTAGGACATTGTTTTTGTTTATTTCCAGTTTAGCACTATTATGAATAAATCTGCTATCCTGAACAATTGGGGACAGGTTTTTGAGTAGAAATAGGCTTCATTTCTATGGGATAAATGCCCAGGAGTGCAATTCCTGGGTCATGTGGTAAGTATGTATTTATTAATTTTTAAGAAACTACCAAAAGATTGTCCAATGTGACTGTAACATTTTACATCCCCACCAGCAACATATGAGTGATCCAGTTTCTCCACATTCTCACCAACGTTTGGTATTGTCACCATTTTTTTATTTCAAGCTATACTAATAGATATGCAGTGGTATCTCATTGTGGTCTCAATTTGCATTTTTCTAATGCCTTTTGCCCATTTCATAATTGAACTGTTCAGGTTTTTTGCTGTTGAGTTTCAAGAATTTCTTGTATACTCTAGATGAGTCTAGATATATTCTAGATGATATATTCTACATGTTTCTTTTGTTATATTTGTAGTTTGCAAATGTTTTATTAAAATCTGTATCTTGTCTTTCTATCCCCATAACAAGGTATTTCTAGAGCAAAATTTTTTAATATTAATGAAGTCCAGTTTATTGACTTTTTCTTATATGCATTAAGTTTTACTTCATGTCCAAACATTCCTCACCAAGCCCCAGGTCTTAAAAATGTTCTCCTATGTTTTCTTCTAAAAGTTTTATAGTTACATATTTTACGTTTAAATCTGTGATTTATTTTCAGTTACATTTTGTACATGGTATGAGATTTAGATAAAGGTCCATGAATAGCCAACTGTTTTATCCATTGATTATTCTGAGTTGTTTTTTCTTCTATGTGTTTAGTTTTAGATAATTTTTATTACTAGGTCTTTAAATTTACCAATCTTTTCATCTGTAATATCTATTCTATTAGTAAACCCATCCAGTATATTTTTAATCTAAGCTTTGCAGTTTTCATCTTCAGAAGTTTGATTTGCGTCATTTTCATACCTACCATGTCACTACTTAATATGCTCAATCTTTCTTCTCATTTCTTGAACATATGGGATAGTTAGAATAACTGTTTTAATGTGCTTGTCTAATAATTATATAATCTCTTTCAAATTCTAGAATTTTTTGATAGATTGATTTTCCTTCTCATTATCAATAGTGATTTCCTTTCTTTGCATGACTGAAGTGTTAACATAGTTTACTCTAGAAGACCTGGAAACAGCCTGAAGAGGTGTATTGGTCTAATAGTAATTCCTGGACAGAGCATGAAATGTAATGATTACTGGTATTGTTTCATAGCTCTAGGTCAGACTCAAGATTCAGAGAGGTTTTGCTTGTCTTTTAACCAGCATGGCAGCATTGTTTGCTGATAAAATCATGGATGATGGTTTGTGTTTGGTTTTGGCAAGATCCTCAGAGGGTCAAAACTGGTCACATAGCAAGAATGTGGCTAGGAGGGTTGTGAAGTCAAGCTAACATTTTATTTTGAGCTCCTTGGATCTGAGGTGTCCTGTGAACATGGTGGTGGTTCCCACAGAGAGAGAAAACATATTCTATATACCTCTGTAGGGGAAGGACAACTGGATCTTGTTTCTGCACAACTGTTGGGAACCAGCTTTTAGCTGTGATGTGTACTTATTTTAATGTTCTTGTTGTATTCTATACTTTTCTTGCAATAGGCCTGAAATGCTCAAGCATTGTTATTTTGGCTCCTGTGAACCTTTTTCCACAATTGAAGTCTGATTTACCACCACAGTTTGCATACCTGGTAATTTTTTTTTAATCAAATGTCAGATATTAAAACTTTACCTTGCTGGGTGTGTTCCTATAAATATTCATGAGCTTTGATCAGAAAAGCAGTCATGTTACCTAAAACAATTTGATCCTTTTGGCTCTTGATGTAAGACTTTTAAGTCAGGGCCAGAACAATATTTAGTTTGGGTCAAGTTTGCCCCACTACTCTAACAAAGCTATTCAGAATGCTCTACCTGATGGACTAGAAATTATGAGTATTTTATTTACCTCTGCTGTTCCAAAGACACATTCTACCTTGCCCTTTATGAGACCTGAGCATTGTTCTTTTTAATCTTTTCATGTGACTCCCCAGCCTCAGGTATTTTCCTCTTGTGTATGTCCTGATCAGTAGTTATCTGAAGGCCTGAAGGTTTGAGAGAGTCCGTCCTCTGATCTTTGGATCTCTCTCTCTCCCCCCCTCCCTCCAGCACTCTCCTCTCCAGAATTTAGTCCTGACTACTCTAGCCACCTTGACTTCCCTAGATTCCCAGATCTATCCCCTCAATTCTGGCATATCCTACCTGAATTCCCTCTTCCCATACCTCAGGCTGAAACCGCTCAGGCAGTAAGATGGGACAATCATACAACTCTCTTCATCTGTTTCACATCTTTCAAAAATCACTATCCTTTGTTGTCTGTTGCCCAGTGAAATCTTTTATTTTGTGTGATTTTTTTTTCCTTTTTAAAATTTTTTACAAGGAGGAGAGTAAATCTGGTCTGTTACTCCATCTTGGCTAGAAGTCTCTGAAGAATATTTCCTCTCATTTTAAGAATGCATTAAGAATTTAAGAATGCATTATTCTCATTAGGAACATATTGGGTCTTTTTATCTTTTAAAGTTCTTTACTAAAAAGCTATGTGATAAATATCTTTTAGAATTCCACAATAGAAAACTATTATTTATGATAAACTATTTTGTTTTTCTTAATTCCATGACAATAATTTGTCAGGTCATTCCTTTTCTCCCTTTTCTGGCTGGGCTGCAAAGAATGGAGATGGGAATTTTATGATGAAATGCCAAAACTATAACTTAGAGCCCTATTTCAGTTATATCTCTTTCTGATTGCTCCTTATTTGTTATTTGTGCCTTACATACATTAACTTTGCTTCAGTAGTTCTGCTGTATCTCTCCTCTTTGTTAAGACACTTAAGGGACTTAGGAAGTATAGATAATAATTTTTTTAAGTAGTATTTGCATAGAATTCAACCAATATTTTAGTTCTGTTTCTTGCCGTCTATACTCCAGGTCCTGTGTGTCATCTGAGTTACCTGTGTATCTGAATAGCTCTATGCACTACTATGTACTACCCTCCTGGAGCAATCCTCCCATTACAGCTTCAAATTTGGGGGCAAATACTGACATACAATAGTTGCTGTATAAATATCTGTTGGATTAATGAATTAGTGAAGTAATTCAATTAGAGATTATAGCCCCATATTGGAATCACAGAATGGCACATTCTATTATATACAAGCATAGCAAATTCTATTTTTGTTGTAGGTTTTAACACCCAAGAAATCCTCACAAAGAACAATTTGTTGCTGGTTTTCTTCACAGAGTGACTGTAGAGTGTTGACCTGTAGATTTACATACCACAAATACCCCCAGTGGTATCTATACAACAAAGAATTTAAGTTTTGTCAATAATAGCAGGGTTCTCACAATCCTCTCATGTGTGTGTGTGTGTGTGTGTGTGTGTGTGTGTGTAAATAGAGAAAGGCAGAGCAGAGAGACAGAGGTAGAAAGGGATAATAGAAGTAGATATTATACCTGGTCAGGAGGTTGGTTAATTCCTTAGAGCTCTTTATTAGGAAAACAAACAAACAAAACACAACTACCAGTGGGCCTCTCAGCATGTCAGACCATTGGGTTGCATCCAAAGCAATTAATTCTCAGTGGGGTGCAAGTGAATTCATTAAAATAAAGAATTGTATTGTCTCTGAGGATTTGCGGGAAGGTTCAGATGTTTTAGAAGAGTAACATCTGAATGAGCAAGGAAAGCCACTTGTAACTTTTCCAGTTTCTCATTTATAATTTAGGTTGATTCAGGGTGAAATACAATTATGGTAAAGGGTAACAATTGTTTTATCTTAACAGCTGAGTAGAATCACTAGCCTCTATGTATATTTGTACAAATCTTTCATTGGATTGATGTCACAGATTAAATCAGAGAGACAAATGGAATAGATCAATTTCTTAATAAGGAAAGTCTGAAGCAGGAAATTAGTTTAGTGTAAGTTGTCTCTGAATCCTAGTATTTTGTGATTGCTCTAAATAGGAGTGAGTCTGCGGGATTGAGTGATGAGTGCACACACTAAGCAAGTGTGTGCATGTGTACTGGGGGTGGGTGTGTAAAACTGGCACAAGTAGCTTCCAAGAAAACTAGAACATGTTTCTGTCACTGTCCTTTCCAGCACCAGTCCTAAACTTCAGTGACAAAGATGAACATGAAAAGATAGGTGTCATTGGAGGGTTTGATTCTAATGACAAACTGATCTCCTCTTTAAAAATCATTCAAAGATTACCACAAAGTATCCACATTTATTTTACATGTTATTTGTCTTAATATTAATTGCTGATTTAAATATAACTCATTTTATTTTTTAAGTGAAATCTCAATTGTTATGTGATGGCAAAGTCATTTAGTCCAGAAACTATTTATATTTTAACATTCTATTAAATCATAATACTATGATATATTTAATAGTTTTATCTTACATACTTACTTATATATGTCTGCATAGATTCAATAAAATTATAAAGAGAAAATCATCTTATTTAGGATTCTAAAGAGTTAAAAAAGCTACATGATAAAAATGAATGAATCCTTTCTGCAATAATATAGGACTTGGGTACTGTGTGTGTGTGTGTGTGTGTGTGTGTGTATTCCAAGAGACAAATGTGGTTTTAGATAAAGTTACTATAGACCTACCAATAATATTGTTCCTATTAAAAAGGAAAATGTTCAGATAAACATGTACTGGTTAAGTCTTGCCTCAGTATTCTAGGTGAAGATTGGTTAAACTTGCTGTCACTTTCATTGCAATAATCATTTGGTCCTAAAGGGCCTTCTAGTCTACTTAGCTGGCTCAAGGCAAAATTGCTATGTAGGTGCAGAATCTATTTTCTGTTTTTACTTATCCCTTCTTCCCATTCAGTTATTTCCCACAGGCACCCAGTGGTGTTATGCTGCTGTTCTCACCTGCCACCCTGGAGGAAAGTGACAACTCACTTTCCTTAAGGAAATGTCCAGAGATTTAGTACACTTAAGTGTTTGACTCCTCCCAGATATATTTGTCTTCTAAAGAAGGATAGCCAGGGTGATTTTGTTTCATTCATTCAAAGATTTCAGTAGAAATCTCCCCACTCTTCCTCAAATAATGGCATGCCTTTTTAGAAATCCAACTTGATGTCCAACTGCAAGCTTTGTGAGTTCCACTAGGCCTTGGAAAGAGACCAACATATTACTTAAAACACAGCTCTTTTATTTTGAAACTCACAGTTGAATTGGCTCCCATTCCACGTAATTTTTCATGGATATATGTCTTGTTTCCATTAGTTTGTGGAGAGTAATTTTCTTTTCTGTTTAACTGGTAATCTTCCCAGTGTCCAGCACAGTAGGGGTGTGATAAATACTTGTTGATGAAGCTACCCTGCACCACAATATCTGACCTAAGCTGTCACTTATGGTTCCCCGGATATTGCTGTTTAATTGCTTTCAATTATCTTAGCCCGTCTCTACCCAAGCAAAATGAAGTGGTGAGTCAAGCAATTGTCTCATGAATGTGATCAATAGAGAAATTCAATATGGATAATTAAGGCACCCCCCCAACTCACTTTTTCCTTAGTAACAAGCTTTCTTTTCACCAGACTTGTTCAGATAATTGCCTCAACTGTCCATTTGACTTTGCATCATAGACACAGGTCTGTAACTAGCTTAAGGGACCATGGAGAAACTGAATGGTCATTGTAGTTCACAGACAGATCACCACCTAGTTTATTCATCAGTGGTGCTTCTGAGTAAATCAAGCTGATAGCCTTGGAAAACTGCATGGATTATTTCTGTCTCTTCATGGCTGAGGTCCATAGGACACAGAGATATGGTCCTGGCTTCTGTGTTCCTGAAAAGTTTCACATCCACTATTGTTCCCATGTTCAGCAATTGGCAGCATACAGCAAAGGAAAGGTATGACAAGTAACTGATTAATTCGCATCACACAAGTAGCCAACAGAAACATTTTGGGTCTCAAATGGGTACTATTCAGAGAATGACAAAAAAGTAAAAGACAAGCTTATTTAATGTCATCAGACTGCTAAAGAAACAAATTCAGTTTCATTAAGAAAAATATATCCTTTTTCACAAAACATTTCATCTTAACTATTGAAGTAACATTTTAGACATAGCATAACTTTACACAAATATTCATTCAGTACTTTAACTTCAAATAGTGTTGTCTCTGTATTTCCTTTTTAAAATTATGACCTAAATATATAATGAGCTCTGAGGGCAATGTGATTGTTGTATTATTTTTCCTATAGTTTTCTGCTTCTCCTGACCAAGTTGGTTACACAGCATTTGTTTTCCAAAAGACTGAAAGAGGCAACTGCTTTTTTTAAAAGAGGTTTAAGAAGAAGCATTTAAAGAATAAATACAGGGCTTCCCTGGTGGCGCAGTGGTTGAGAGTCTGCCTGCTGATGCAGGGGACGCCGGGAAGATCCCACATGCCACAGAGCGGCTGGGCCCGTGAGCCATGGCCACTGAGCCTGCGCGTCAGGAGCCTGTGCTCTGCAACGGGAGAGGCCACAGCAGTGAGAGGCCCGCGTACAGCAAATAAAGAAAGAAAGAAAGAATAAATACAGAGAAAGTCAAAAATAGCTGGAAAGGACAAAGTAAAATGTATAATAAAAAAGTCTGAACAGATTGAATGAAGCTTTTTTTCTTTTTGTAACTATCCAAATATTTTGGAATCACATTTCTTTACTCTTGGCCCCCAAACCTTTTTGTTTCTAAGGAAAAAGTTTACACACTTTTTGGCTATCTACTGGACTTTGCAATAGTATACTTTAATAGCATGTTTATAAGAGAATTAGAAACACATGTAAGGATTTTCCTCTTAAAATACAGACAGGCTTAGAGTTTTAGGAAAAACATCCTTAGAAAAGCAGATTCATTTTAAATGAATTCAGACACATTAAACTTAGTTTCAGATTATCACTGAACCTTCTCAAAACCTGGCAGCATTTCTCCTTACATACCCAAAGTAAAGATTTGTAAAGGAAAGGAGGAGTAACATGATCATAGTAAATGCCAAGCTTTGGACTTCTAAAATATTGATTCCCCATCTCAAATTTTTGAGCTTTTCAATGATTTTCCTCCTTATTTACCTCACCCCAAAAGCCCTAAGTTTACATTTTATTTCCATACAGACAAATGAACATACCCAGTATTAAGATATAGCCATTAATTGAAAAAAAAAGACAAAACTTCTCCTAATTTAACCCTAAAGTAATTTGTTTTCCATTTTACCAGTTAATTTTCTTGAAAATTCTTAAAGAGTTGCTTCAACATGCTTATTTCCTATGTATGCCCAACCAGATTGGGTTTCCCGTGAAGCTGATTATCAAAGTGCATGAAATACACAGCAAGTACCAGCCAAGCACAAGCCAGATCATTCCTGTCATAAATAGAAAAGCCTTCCTTATTGACTGCTTTAAACAGAAGTCACTTTGTGTGTAAACAATCCTTTGCCTAAATGAATTATTAAACAAAAGAGCATTTTATTGTTGCATTATTCTGGCAGCTATTGTCAGACAGTATTCCAAACCATTACTGAAAGATATGTAGGATAGTAAATGTTATATAGTATGCTGCAATATTTAAAAAGGAATTCTAGTGATTATTTATATTTAATCAAGTTTCATTTATTGTAAACCTATAAATCCACTGATTTTCATTGGCCTCACTCTGGTTTGCTGCGTTTAGTAGCCAACTATGATTTTGAAGAGAAAAGCCCATTAAAAACAATTATGGGCCTAAACAACCTACACACCCTGAATATCAAAGCATGCTTATTATACCGTTCTAGGAAACCCACTGAGACCAGCTGGATAGCATTACCTCCTTTAGCAAATCTCAATGAGTGGTATGTTAAAGATTGGAAAATGCAGGGGAATAAGCTAATTAGAATTTTCATTAGTGCACTAAGGTAAAATTTCAAATGTTGCTGAGTCTGTGAAAAAAGTCTGAAATAGTCAAGGAGAATTTTAAAGATGGAATTTTGATGATCTAATAGATAGCATAATGTGTGTATTCTATCTGTAAGGTGGAAAGTTTTCTTCAGTGATGTCAAATCAGTACCTTGAAATTGGCCACACTTAGTGGATTTTACAGTGGGAATAAGAAATGCTACAAATCAAGGTTTCATTTATCACTTTTTTGAATATCCAGGCTTAAGAAAGAGATGGAGAAAATGTTAATAATGCAGATTAAACACAAGTTTGCCTTGTATATAGCTATTACATTGTAAAAGGCACGATAAATTCAGGAAATATTCTTCCAGTACTCAAAATTGATTCTCTGACTCAGCAAAAATGTCTCATGCCATCGAAGAACAAGTGAAGTTCCAACATACAGTTGGTCATTTTCTTAGATATTAATGTAAACAAAATATCAACCATTATTCATGTTAGAACTATACTCATTAACCAGTGTAATCATGTTTCATATGTTTACAAAAATTGGAAAAAATCAGTGAGAGCTTTTGCGAGAAGCAACTGACTATACAGAATTTATAAGAAGAATACATATTATAATTATATCTTAACTATGTGCTACACATCCATTATAAAAGTCCCAATAAACTTGGATACACAGTTACATACATATACTTTTTGAAGAAGCCATTGTTAAATATTTGCTAGCATACCACAGAGTAAACAATCAAACAAACCAAAAGTATAAACCTTGAGTTTGATACTCAAAAGTATGAGACTTTGCCCTGGAATCATCAGAATGGTAGAGAAAGCTACTGCCAACACTAGTCCCCCATTCAAATCGTGGGTCTTGTTTTGAAAAAGGACGATAGAAAAATGGAATTTGGAGAATTGGACCATGTATGTGTTTGCATGTTGTAAAATATTCAGGGCTTTCAAATATAGCTGACTGCATTATTTTTTAAGCTACAGCACAGTATCATTAATTGGCATAATTCAGATAAGAATTTTTCCTGTGGAATATAAACGGATTGCTGGTACAAATGTAGGGGCTGCAAGTAATTACTCCTGGGGTTACTCAAAGGAAATGATTGCAATAGCATGCAGGGGAGTCGATACTTGCCCATGTATGGGGCAGGGAGTAGGAAGTTAAATGGGTAAACCATTGCTCAAAAGCCCATTATTGCAAAGTGCAAACATAATTGCGAGGCCAAATCTTTAACATTTAATCTGACTTTATTGTGTAAAAAGTCTGTCTATATACAAATTTCAGGTGTTCAAGTGGATTTGTGGAATTATTTAGATGAAATAATTCAAAAAATACAAAACAGAATCAAATGAGTATTCTGTATAAAGTTTTGCGTATAGAGGTGGACACACTGAAAACATTCAACAAATACTTTTAAATTGATTTTTATGCTTGATATATAGGCATATATTTGTTGCTGTTGTTTTTTATCAACAATCTTAAAATGGCCACCAAATCCAAGGTAGAATTATTATTGCACTTACCTCAATTGGTAGAACAATGAGTTTTCTTACAGAATGTCTTAAATGTTAAATCATGAAGGATAATTTATATATTATTTTTGAATCATAAAAAGTCTATATTTCTAAAACAATTGGAGAGCCTTAAATGGAAAACTATTACTTTTGTTTCTAATGATTAATTCTCTGTTTTAACTTTAAATGTCCATGACATTCATATTCAAATTTCAAACACATGATGAAAATTTGTGCCTGGCGTTGTTACCAAATACTGATGACACATCTAATTGGAATGAAGTGAAGAATAAAATTTCAGATGATAGTCATATACTATGTCTACTAGTAATGTTAAATCCCCCACAAATAAAGAATAGTTGTCTCTAAAATAATTTATAACTCTCAGAACAATTAATAAGAGCAAAAAAGAAAAAAAGAGAAAACATTGTAAAAGTTAACTCTCTTTTAGATTACTGTTCTCATTCTTGCAGATACACTAATAAAAAGCAAGCAATTGAACAATAAAAGCAAAGTCTAACTCAAATAATTGTCAACTACTTGGTGTGAATATGAGAGCCTGGAAGAAAACTGAAATAACTATGGTCTATCAAAATTATCTAGAAAAGGAGAGCAAATACATTTTTTAAGGATTATTGAGATTAGAAAGCCCCATAGATCAAATATGAATATTGGTTTGGGGTAGCAAAATGGCATTTATATATTCAACATTCAACAAATATTTATTAAGCACCTTCTATGAGTCTTACACTGTCCATTGCACTTGTAATATAACAACAAGCTAAACAGCAAGGTTTTTTCCCTAGGGAACTTACATTCTAGCAGGTGGAGGCAGTGAGTAATAAACAAACATACTAACTAAGCAAATTACGTAATATTTTAGAAAATGTTAGGTACTATCCAAAATGTATAGTAGGTTAATGGTGAGTAGAAGTCTGGATGTTATGACATTTCACGGTGTGATTGAGGTAACTCTTTGAGTAGATAGGATTTACCTAAGATTACAAGGTGGAGAGAAAATTAGTCATAGCTAGAGCAAAGAGCATAAGGTGTTAGTTTTTTGTTTTGTTTTTTTTTTTTTTTTTGCGGTATGTGGGCCTCTCACTGTTGTGGCCTCTCCCGTTGCAGAGCACAGGCTCCGGACACGCAGGCTTAGCGGCCATGGCTCACGGGCCTAGCCGTTCCGCGGCATGTGGGATCTTCCCGGACCAGGGCACGAACCTATGTCCCCTGCATCGGCAGGCGGACTCTCAACCACTGCGCCACCAGGGAAGCCCCACTGGCTCTTTCTTTTTTTTTTTTTTTTTTGCGGTAGGCGGGCCTCTCACTGTTGTGGCCTCTCCCATTGCGGATCCCGACGCGCAGGCTCAGCGGCCATGGCTCACGGGCCCAGCCACTCCGTGGCATGTGGGATCTTCGCAGACCGGGGCACAAACCCGTGTCCCCTGCATCGGCAGGCGGACTCTCAACCACTGCGCCACCAGGGAAGCCCCCATATGACTTCTTGGGTTTTTTTTGTTTTGTTTTGTTTTGTTTTGTTTTTGCGGTATGCGGGCCTCTCACTGTTGTGGCCTCTCCCGTTGTGGAGCACAGGCTCCGGACACGCAGGCTCATCAGCCATGGCTCACGGGCCCAGCCACTCCGCGGCACGTGGGATCTTCCCGGACCGGGGCACGAACCCGTGTCCCCTGCATCGGCAGGCAGACTCTCAACCACTGCGCCACCAGGGAAGCCCAAGGTGTTAGTTTTATAGAAAGGCCAGTATAGCTGGAACAAAGTAAGCGAGGGAAAGATAGTAGATGAGGTAATCACCAGAGGTTACTGGGAGCAGATAGATAATGCATGGCCATGTAGGCCAAGGTCAACATTTTGATATGTTTCTCTAAGTGAAATTGGGAATCTTCAGAAAAGAATGCAGTAGAGTGACATGATGTTACTTATAAATGTTACCATTTTAAGCATATTTAAGTGTACAGTTCAGTAGTACTGAGTACATTCACATTGTTGTGCCACCATCAACATCATCGTTCTCCAGAATGCTTCTCATCTTCCCAAACTGAAACTGCCTATTAATCAATAACTCCCCACTCTCTGTATGCCCCCAGTCCCTGGAAATCACCATTCCACATTCTGTCTTCACAAATTTGACTATTCTCTGTACCTTATGTAAGTGAAATCATATAGTATTTGTACGTTTGCAACTGGCTAATTTCACTTAGCATAATGTTTTCAAGATTCATCTATGTTGTAGCATGTGTCAGAATTTTCTTCTTTTTAAGGCTACATAATAGTGTTGCTTAACATTTTATTGCATAGGAGAATCTCTTAGGCTACTGTGTTGAAAATAAATTGTTGGGGTGCAAGTAAGAAGCAAGAGGACTTTTTTGTTATGAACACATTACCATAATTCAAGAAATAAACTATGTTGGCTTGGATGTTAGCAGTAAAGACAGAGAGAAGTGACCAGATGTTGGTATATTTGTAGATAAGAAAAATGTTGTTGACAGATTGAATAATGGTTGTGAGAGAAGTGTGGGTGGGGCCATGGGAAGCCTGGGCAGTGAGCTGTGGCATGTGTCATTTCTTGACTTAAGCATTTAGTAGCTCTTTTTCCAAATAGTGGTTGCTCCATCAGTGTTCGTTCCCAAGTGAAGGCCCAGGAGAGAGGAGACTCCAAGCCACCTGGGATAAATGTTTCGAATGAAGGAAAGACATGGATGATTTTTAACACAGTGCACCTTGGGGTTTGGTTTTTTTTACTGTTCCATAGCCCAGCTTATTCTGACTGGTATATATATTAAGGAGAGAGAAGTAATCAACTGGATAAAAAGCTGCTGATGGTTTCTGAACGATTAAAATTGTATAATGGCCAAAGGTTTTACCACTGAGGAGATGGTTGGTCATGTTGACATGAGAGTGATGTTTTGGACAGAAGACTCTTTGGAATGGAAATAAATTTGTTGTTGGGAGAAAATAACCGAAAATACTGGCATAACAAAAGTCTGAGGAAATATGTTGCAAAGGATAGCAAAGAAATAGGGCAGTAACTGGCAGGGAAGTGGGATCAATGAAATGTTTTGTTTTCAAATAGAAAAAAAAAGTGGCATACTGCACTAGATAAAAATGATGAGGTAGAGAAGAAAAATGATATGCGAAGGAGAGGATAGAATTGAGTAGTGATGGCTTTGAGTTGTCAAAATGTGGTAAGGAACCAACACAACTGTAAGTGCTGTCTCTGGGCATCATTATGTGCAGGAGTATGTGGTTACAGGTGCCAGGAGATGGATATCTGTGGACGGAGTTCTCCTCTATTGCTTAATTTCCTCAGGAAAGTAGAAAGCAAGGTCACCAGCTGAGAGTGAGGAGAGTAGGCTGATGTTAGGGGATTGAGGAAGTAAGAAAATATATGAAACAGTCTTCAAGCCCTTAAGACACCATGAGTTCAAAATTTTGAGCTTACAGAAATCCTGAAACTTCTACTTTTCAGGCACTATTGCCTAAGAGGTCAAGGAAATGCTGAAGACTATCTTGAAAGAAATGCAGCAAGCTTCAAGTTAATTTTTGATTGGGGCACAAACTACCATTTGCTCACATGTGCTAACAAATAAGAGAAAATATTTAGAGTGTGTTGTAAAAGAGGCATGACCTAGGAGCCAGAGAACCTATGGTCAAGAATAGTCTAAGTCCCTGATAGGTCTGTGACATTGGCCAACTCAACTCTTGGGACCTTTTATCTTCATCTTGAAAATTTAGATGTTTAAACTAGTTTGGTAGTTGTTATTTGTATAATTTCTGGAAATAAAACCCCTGGAATTAGTTGATAATAAAGATACATTCCATTGTTAGTATTGATAACTATAAAAACATGAGAATTAGTCTCTTTTCTTATTAAGTGCTACTTATAGTTATTTTAAGTCTACGAAGATTCTAAGTATATAATGATTACTTTTTAGAATTCCAATGCTCTCTCTCTCTTATTTCTCTAATTATAGTAATTTTTAGATGATCTGATTTGTGCCCTGGATTTTCTAAATAAATGTGGTACTTTTATTAAGTTGCGGTAATTCCTTTAAATTTCAGCCAGTAACTTCTCAGAAGTTGCAGCTGAGCAGTTCAGTCCACAGTTCAAGTCAATAACATCATAAAAGACCACTGGCAATATTGCTGGTTAGACACAGAAAGCTATATTACAGCTATGGGTTTGCTAGTAACTCATTTTGAAATTTAAGAACAATGCCTCATATCTTTTGCTTAATAACTCTGCTTTCTGCAGAGTAAACAAAACCTCCTCTATCTGATACTCAAAAGTTACTGGAGCAAAATCTATTTTTCCCTAATTTCCTCTGAGGAAGTTTGTGTAGCAAAAAATACCATTATCTGGTTAATTATACAACAGCCCAAAGTTAAGCGTGCTCTTTTACTTTGGGTTAAAGCATTATTTTAATTGAAACTAAAAGGAAATTTTAAGACACCAAAAAGAGAAGTCTATCATAGGGTTCACTTTCAGTTTAAACTCTTACTAAAATATTATAAATATTCACAACATACTTGGCTAGTATCTGCCTACAGGTTAAAAATACTGAGTGTCCAATTGGTTCAGAACCCCAGCCCACTGTCACTGCTCATTCACGGAGGTGGTTTATGGAAAGATGAGTGTCTGCAATTTCCAGGCAAACTGTCTAGTCCAGTAAGGGGAGGATTTCCTGATTTGGATGAATAAAATTTCTGGGATCTGAGAGGGCAGGATTATGACATGAGAAAATCTAATCACAGCTCCTCCATTCACCCTGCCTCAATCCCACTAAACCTTTTTGAGTGACGTCTTCAACCAGGTTATCTTTTTAGTGCCTAGGAAGGGACAGCCCCTCCCTAAAGATATTAAGGAGACAATCTTCGGTTGTGTGAGACAACAGCAACCTACTATTACCTTAATCACATTGAAATTGATATTATGTTATGAATAAACAGAAATATATCTGGAATGTGCATTGTTTTGTAACCATTAACTTGAAAATGTTTGTTTCTTCCATTTTTCTCAGGTTTTTAAGTACCTTTCCACAAAAAGCTTGCCAAGTTCTCAAAACATAATCACTAATCTTTCAACAACTTAATATTTCCAAGTATGAAGTCCATTTTGTTTTCTTTGTAGTGCTTTTTGTAATAGATTTGTCGAAGTATAGAGGATATTTAATGAAATATACAGTGTAAAGCATATAAAATTTCAAGTTTTGACTTACGTATTCAACTGTGAAACCATCACTCCTATCAAGACAATAAACATAAACATCTCTCCCAAAAGTTTCCTTGATTCCCTTTATAATCTCTTCAACTAAACCACATCTGGCCACAACCCCAGGTAAGCAAGGATCTATTTTCTGTTATGATATATTAGTTTTCATTTTCTAGAAATATAAATATATGAGATCATATAAGCACCATTTTCTCTGATTTCTTCACTCAGCATCAATTTTTTGAGATTTATATGTTGTATGTATCAATAGTTCATTCTTTCCATTGCTGAGTAGTATTCTTTTGTATAGATATACCATGATTTGTTTATCCATTCATCTATTTCTGAACAATTAATGTTTCTAATTAAGGTTTTGCTGATTTCAAATAAAGCTTCTATAACATGCATGTACAATTTTGTACTAACATATGCTTTCACTTCTCTTCAGTAAATGCCTAAGAGTCAAAGGGCTGGTTCATATAGTATGTGTATATTTAACATCATTAATAAACTAGGCAAACTGATATCCAAAATGACTGTATAATTTTACATTCCATTTGGAGTGCTTTAAGAGTTTCTGTTGCTCCACTTTATGTAAACTGAAATAAAGCATGACTCTGATCACTTTCTCCAACAGTTACAATTTACCAATTCTGGAAATTTGGGGTTAGAGGCAGCATGTTAGCCCATTAAAAGAGAGAAATATACTATACTTCTAACACCGGAAGTTGCAAAATCCAACAAGGTCAGGGAGATCTCAAAGATAAGACCAGAGAGTAGGAAAATAATAATAATTTTTAAAAGCATACTAGTCAAATGGACATAAACTTGAGATTCTTCCATTAATATAATACTTGCATTACTATGGTAAATGATAAGATATGTTTATAGCTGGAAGAAGGAATTTTATCTGAATGAGAAATGAGAGAAAATATTGGGTAAATAGATTTCACAAAAAATTTTCTTAGAAAGAAGACTTAGCACATGGTAACCAGAAAAGTCATGGCTGGAGGACAGCTCTGAGGGGTGGAGGACCCTGGGGAGCCCGGAGACAGTCTACACACCCTGGATGACTGGACAGCATGATACAAAGAACCAAAGACAGCCTTTTTTCTCTGGAGAAATACAGAGCTAAATCTTTTGGTTTCTTAGTGGAAGAAAAATGCTATCTAAAAAGACAGATTGTTTTTGAAGGTTACAATAATCAGCCTAGCAGTTCAAATTCAACAGATTTAGAATCATAACTGTGTCACTAAAATTGAGTAGGGATTAGCAGGAATCTCTAAACACTAGGCTTCTTTTAACACTAGAAGAAAGTTTCTCTCCTTTGCCTTTTTATAAACTTTAAAAAAATCCAAATCAGTCAAGCAACAAAATTGTTTTGAATACCTAAGCGGCAAAAAGAACACCTAGAAGGTAATCAGTGTTGAGAAAAAAATGGGCTCAGTGGGATTTAGACTGCTCTTTATAGCCTTATTCATTCATTTTTCCAGCTACCAGATACAAAGTGGAAACTCAGTGACACTGCAACAAGAGCTCATTTTCTGCCCAGAGAACCTCCTCATTAAGTTTCAATTATTTTGCCAGTTTGTAAAACTGCACAGTTTTTCTGTTTCTTACATTCCTAACACATGTAGGTGGTTAATGTCTCTTCACATATGTTTCACAGCAGGATCTGAACTATTAGAACACTTTCAGCTAAAGTTCTTTTTCAACAGAGCATGTAAATGTGACCCCTGATGGGTGGTGTTTCTTCAGACATGATAAGAATCACTGACTCAACCACTGTACCAAGCAAGAGCAGTAGCGCAAGACTTGCTTTTTAAGGTTTCATTGGCAGTGGATGATAACTAACAGACCACACATAATGCTCCATGATATGTGCTATGTTTACTTGAATAACCTCGAGAAATAGATAGATAAATAGGTGAGTGATAGATAAATAATCAAAGTGCCTTCCAGATATTTAGTTCCATGAAACAATCAGTGAGCAGCTTTAAATAATATCTAGATGACTTCTACATATTTACTCATGGAAGTGACCTGGATTTACCAGAATATGATGTTGCAGGCATTAAGACACCTTTAGTGAAATTAGTCTTAGAAAACTTTCTGCTTAATTGAATTTCTCCTCTAACTGAGATATCTTTGTTATCTCATTTGATTCTCTCAATAATCCTGCTGAAGGTGAACAGAGAGAGTAGTCAAATGCTTATCTCAAAATGGAGAAACTGAGACTTAGGTTACCAGCAAGATTATACAGTAAGAACATGGTTCGGCCTTTCATTTTATCTACTATAACTTCGATACCATAGCATATTGGGCAGTAAAGTTTGTTTTCTCTACTGTGAGTCACAGGAGGTGATATAGACACTTTTTCTGTTTTCTTCTTGCAACATGCCCTTCCGATAGCCAAGCAAGTTCTAATCTACCCAAGATCTCAGACACACCTTCACACCTGTTGCCAAAAGTTAACTGCTTCATGAAAAAAGAAAATTTTGAGGAATGTGATTAAAGAATTTACCTGTTAGTGTCCCCACAGGAAACAGATGGCAATATAGGATGCTTACAATTCCAGAAGGCTTTATTTACAATAATTTGCAAAGATGTGGGGTAAGCAGAAACAAGGAATGGTTCAGTGGCCAGGAGTTCACCACCCTGATGCCCTAATGGATATAGGTAAGGCGTGTGTTACCAGAAACCAGGATCAGAAAAAGTAGGATAGGGTCTTCTCGCTTGAGAGAAAAGTGACCTTTGGCAACCCAAGGAAATCTTGCAGAGAGAGTGTGGGGTATAAGTACCATTCTTTATGATCTCCTCCCAGAGCTACTCTATTGGCTGAATACCTGAGGCACTAGATACACTGATGTAGTCAGGACAGGATGGCCTCTGGTAGAGAGAAACATGAAGAAGGGTGGAGAGTAGATTCAGAAGACAGAAAAGAGTAACAGAAAAGGCTTCAATGAAAGCTTTACCAGGATGAACATACCACTTAGAATATTTCTACCTAATGGTAGGAAATTCTATCCCTTCTCTACCTCCTTCCTCTTGGTGGAAGTTTAGTTTGTACTAATTTGTAAAACTGAGCATGACTTGTACCTGTACACACACACGGCATCTGATTCCAAGATTGTAAGAAGTGGAAAAATCTAGGCAATTGTCCTACTACTTCACCATCATGAAAATGTAAGTGATTTTATATGTGATTACACGTGGTGGACACTCCATGATGTTTCCCAGGAATATACTTTAAAAGTTTACATGCCTTTAGGATCCTGCCAGATACCATGAATGAGTGAATTATGCCAGGCTTAAGAAAACAAAACATTTTATTCCAGTATTTAAAATGGTGAGTTCTACTATTTCTTCAAATTAAACAGGGAGGTGGCAGTAATTTTATTTCCTCCTTTCATTTCAATTTGAAAAGAAGGAAATGACAGTAACAACAAAAGCAAACAGACGATCAAACCTCAGCAATCCAGTAGTAATCAGTTCCTGCTCAAGAAAGTTTGCCGTATCTTTTGGCTGCCTGCTAATATCAGGAGGAATCCTGCTACTTTCAAGAAAATCCTTGGACATTTTCCCCTGGTCAGGTGGGAAAAATGCTTCTGTTAGTGGGTCACAGGGGAGCAGCAGCTTTGGGCAAGCAGAAAGATCTAGTTTTTGCTTAATCAAGCTACCCTGAGGAAATGACTAAAAGGCATTTCCTTTCCAAAGGCTGTACCTTTGGTCATGAGCTAAGTATATCAGTTATCTCTTGACACAGTAGCATTGCCTGACATAGCACCCACAACTCAGAGGCACATAACAATAAACACTGAAGCCCAGCAGGTCTTGTGGTTGCCACTGCTTTACATGGGGCTTGGCTGTTATTGCTCAAGCCTCTCTGAGGTAGGTTGCTCTTTGAAGAGTCTTCCCAGTTAGCACTGCTAATATTGACAGGGCTCACTTACATATAGCTGGGGCTTGACTGGTGATCTGCTCATCTAAGATGGTCTCAGCTGGGTTGATTGGGGCAAGTCAGCTCTTTCGCATCTCTTATCTTCCAACAAATTACATTGAGCAGGTTCTCCTGAAAAAAGGGAGGAGCAAGATAAGAACCAGGCTCTCTGCAAGCATTTCTCAAGCTTCTGCTTATGTCACATTCGCTCTCATCTTATAGGCCAGAGCAGGACTAAGTTTTCCTTTTTAAAAATCTTTTTGGATTTGGTAGCAATCATTTTTTCTCAAAGCACTCCAGTTAATGAAATATTTTCTGGAATACTTACAGACCTGGGAGTCGGGGTCGGGGAATGGCATAAGTATTTATAAAACACCTGGAAAAACTCATCCAGCCAGCAGTGGAAGGCAGAACACATTTGAGAGAAGAGGAAAGGATTCTTCTTTTCTTTTTGATCAAGAAAAGACTTTTATGTTGGGCAATTTACCATCCATTTCAGAGAGATGATAGAACACCAGTCCACAAAGCCTTATAGCCAGCCTGAAACAGCAGTTACACATTCTCAACATTTACTTTAGAAAGAAACATTGGGTCTGTCAGGCTTGATAGTCTGGGATTTATTTGACTGACTTCATGATCTGACTCTGGGGCATGATTACACTTCTGAATTCCCTCTGTTTTCTTAAATCCTACTTTTTCTTTAATGCTCAGTTCATTTCCTTCTCTCACTCACTCATGTTGTTTTTCCAGACTGCTCCAGCCCTTTTTGATTCCATTTCTGAAATCTCAATGTGTATTTTAAAATTCAAACCATAAAATGTATTTCTTAAAAACTACCATTTGTTTCTTCATCTCTAGTACCCAAATAGGCATTTAATATGTAGCAGGTGCTTGAGACATATCTGCTTAAAAAAGAGAAATGTTGGAGCTGGGGGAAGATGGCGGAAGAGTAAGGCACGGAGATCACCTTCCTCCCCACAGATACATCAGAAATTCATCTACACGTGGAACAACTCCTACAGAACACCTATTGAACGCTGACAAAAGACCTCAGACCCCCCAAAAGGCAAGAAACTCCCCACGTACCTGGGTAGGGCAAAAGAAAAAAGAATAAACAGAGACAAAAGGATAGGGACGGGACCTGCACCAGTGGGAGGGAGCCGTAAAGGAGGAAAGGTTTCCACACACTAGGAAGGCCCTTCCGGGCGGAGACTGCGGGTGGCGGAGGGGGAAAGCTTCGGAGTAGCGGAGGAGAGCGCAGCCACAGGGGTGCAGAGGGCAAAGCGGAGAGATTCCCGCACAGAAGATTGGAGCCGACCGGCACTCACCAGCCCGAGAGGCTTGTCTGCTCGGCCGCCGGGGCTGGGAGCTGAGGCTCGGGTTTCCGGTTTCAGTCGGAGCACAGGAAAGGACTGGGGTTGGCGGCGGGAAGAGAGCCTGAAGGGGTTAGTGCACCACGGCTAGCCGGGAGGGAGTCCCGGAAAAAGTCTGGAGCTTCTGAAGAGGCAAGAGACTTTTTCTTCCCTCTTTGTTTCCTGGTGCGCAAGGAGAGGGGATTAAGAGCGCTGCTTAAAGGAGCTCCAGAGACGAGCGCGAGCCGCGGCTAAAAGCGCGGACCCCAGAGACGGGTGTGGGACGCTGGGGCTGCTGCTGCCGCCGCCAAGAGGCCTGTGTGCGAGCGCAGGTCACTGTCAACGCCCCCTTTCCGGGGAGCCTGTGCAGCCTGTCACTGCCGGGGTCCCGGGATCCAGGGACGGCTTCCCTGGGAGAGCGCACAGCACGCCTCGGGCTGGTGCAACGTCATGACGGCCTCTGACGCCGCAGGCTCACCCCGTACTACGTGCCCCTCCCTCCCCCTGGCCTGAGTGAGCCAGAGTCCCCGAAGCAGCTGCTCCTTTAACCCTGTCCTGTCTGAACGAAGAACGGATGCCCTCCGGCGACCTACACGCAGAGGCGGGGCCAAATCAAAAGCTGAGACACGGGAGGTGTGAGAATAAAGAAGAGAAAGGGAAATCTCTCCCAGAACCCTCAGAAGCAGCGGATTAAAGCTGCACAATCAACTTGATGTACCCTGCACCTGTGGAATACATGAATAGACAACGAATCATCCCAAATTGAGGAGGTGGACTTTGAGAACAACATCTATGATTTTTTCCCCTTTTCCTCTTTTTACAACGAATTATCCCAAATTGAGGAGGTGGACTTTGAGAGCAAGATTTACGATTTTTTTCCCCTGGTTCTCTTTTTGTGAAAGTGTATATGTATGCTTCTGTGTGAGATTTTGTCTATATAGCTTTGCTTCCACCATTTGTCCCAGGGTTCTATCCATCCGTTTTTTTCTTTGTTTGTTTTGTTTTGTTTTTAATTTTTATTTTTTTAATAATTACTTTTTTATTTTAATAACGCTATTATATTTTATCATACTTTATTCTATTTTACTTATCTTCTCTCCTTCTCTTTTTCCTACCTTCCCTCCTTCCTTCCTCCCTCCCTCCTTTCTTTCTTTCTTTCCTCCCTTCCTCCTTTCTTTTCCATTCTTTCTTTCCTGCCTCCCTTCCTTCTTTCTTTCTTCTACTAATTCTTTCTACTTTTTCTCCCTTTTCTTCTGAGCCGGGTGGATGAAAGGCTCTTGGTGTTGCAGCCAGGAGTCAGTGCTGTGCCTCTGAGGTGGGAGAGCCAACTTCAGGACACTGGTCCATAAGAGACCTCCCAGCTCCACATAATATCAAACAGTGAAAATCTTCCAGAGATCTCCATCTCAACACCAGCACCCAGCTTCACTCAACGACCAGCAAGCTACAGTGCTGGCCACCCTATGCCAAACAACTAGCAAGACAGGAACACAATGCCACCCATTAGCAGAGAGGCTGCCTAAAATCATAAAAAGTCCACAGACACCCCAAAACACACCACCAGATGTGGACCGGCCCACCAGAAAGACAAGATCCAGCCTCATCCACCAGAACACAGGCACTAGTCCCCTCCACCAGAAAGCCTACACAACCCACTGAACCAACCTTAGCCACTGGGGACAGACATCAAAAACAACGGGAACTACAAACCTGCAGCCTGCAAAAAGGAGACCCCAAACACTGTAAGATAAGCAAAATGAGAAGACAGAAAAACACACAGCAGAAGAAGGAGCAAGATAAAAACCCACCACACCTAACAAATGAAGAGGAAATAGGCAGTCTACCTGAAAAAGAATTCAGAATAATGATAGTAAAGATGATCCAAAATCTTGGAAATAGAATAGACAAAATGCAAGAAACAGTTAACAAGGACCTAGAAGAACTAAAGATGAATCAAGCATCGATTATAAACACAATAGGTGAAATGAAAAATACTCTAGATGGGATCAATAGCAGAATAACTGAGGCAGAAGAACGGATAAGTGACATGGAAGATAAAATAGTGGAAATAACTGCTGCAGAGCACAGTAAAGAAAAAAGAATGAAAAGAACTGAGGACAGTATCAGAGACTTCTGGGATAACATTAAATGCACCAACATTCAAATTATAGGGGTTCCAGAAGAAGAAGAGAAAAAGAAAGGGACTGAGAAAATATTTGAAGGATTATAGTTGAAAACTTCCCTAATATGGGAAAAGAAATAGTTAATCAAGTCCAGGAGGCACAGAGAGTCCCATACAGCATAAATCCAAGGAGAAATACGCCAAGACAAATATTAATCAAACTGTCAAAAATTAAACACAAAGAAAACATATTAAAAGCAGCAAGGGAAAAACAACAAATAGCACACAAGGGAATCCCCATCAGGTTAACAGCTGATCTCTCAGCAGAAATTCTACAAGCCAGAAGGGAGTGGCAGGACATATTTAAAGTGATGAAGGAGAAAAACCTGCAACCAAGATTACTCTACCCAGCAAGGATCTCATTCAGATTTGATGGAGAAATTAAAACCTTTACAGACAAGCAAAAGCTGAGAGAGTTCAGCACCACCAAACCAGCTTTACAACAAATGCTAAAGGAACTTCTCTAGGCAAGAAACACAACAGAAGGAAAAGACCTACAATAACGAACCCAAAACAATTAAGGAAACGGGAATAGGAACATACATATCGATAATTACCTTAAATGTAAATGGACTAAATGCTCCCACCAAAAGACACAGAGTGGCTGAATGGATACAAAAACAAGACCCATATATATGCTGTCTACAAGAGACCCACTTCAGACCTAGAGACACATACAGACTGAAAGGAAGGGGATGGAAAAAGATATTCCATGCAATGGAAATCAAAAGAAAGCTGGAGTACCAATTCTTGTATCAGACAAAATAGACTTTAAAATAAAGACTATTAGAAGAAACAAAGAAGGACACTACATAATGATCAAGGGATCGATCCAAGAAGAAGATATAACAATTGTAAATATTTATGCACCCAACATAGGAGCACCTCAATACATAACACAAATACTAACAGCCATAAAAGGGGAAATCGACAGTAACATACTCATAGTAGGGGACTTTAACACCCCGCATTCACCAATGGACAGATCATCCAAAATGAAGATAAATAAGGAAACACAAGCTTTAAATGATACATTAAACAAGATGGACTTAATTGATATTTATAGGACATTCCATCTAAAAACAACAGAATACACATTTTTCTCAAGTGCTCATGGAACATTCTCCAGGATAGATCATATCTTGGGTCACAAATCAAGCCTCTGTAAACTTAAGAAAATTGAAATTGTATCAAGTATCTTTTCCGACCACAATGCTATGAGATTAGACATCAATTACAGGAAAAGGTCTGTAAAAAAAACAAACACTTGGAGGCTAAACAATACACTACTTAATAACAAAGTGATCACTGAAGAAATCAAAGAGGAAATTAAAAAATACCTAGAAACAAATGACAATGGAGACACGATGACCCAAAACCTATGGGACGCAGCAAAAGCAGTTCTAAGAGGGAAGTTTATAGCAATACAATCCCACCTTAAGAAACAGGAAACATCTCGAGTAAACAACCTGACCCTGCACCTAAAGCAATTAGAGAAAGAAGAACAAAAATCCCCCAAAGTTACCAGAAGGAAAGAAATCATAAAGATCAGATCAGAAATAAATGAAAAAGAAATGAAATGATAGCAAAGCTCAATAAAACTAAAAGCTAGTTCTTTGAGAAGATAAACAACCATTAGCCAGACTCATCAACAAAAAAAGGGAGAAGACTCAAATCAATAGAATTAGAAATGAAAAAGGAGAAGTAACAACTGACACTGCAGAAATACAAAAGATCATGAGAGATTACTACTAGCAACTCTATGCCAATAAAATGGACAACCTGGAAGAAATGGACAAATTCTTAGAAAAGCACAACCTGCCAAGACTGAATCAGGAAGAAATAGAAAATATGAATAGACCAATCACAAGCACTGAAATTGAAACTGTGATTAAAAATCTTCCAAAAAACAAAAGCCCAGGACCAGATGGCTTCACAGGCAAATTCTATCAAACATTTAGAGAAGAGCTAACACCTATCCTTCTCAAACTCTTCCAAAATATAGCAGAGGGAGGAACATTCCCAAACTCATTCTACAAGGTCACCATCACCTTGATACCAAAACCAGACAAGGATGTCACAAAGAAAGAAAACTACAGGCCAATATCACTGATGAACATAGATGCAAAAATCCTCAACCAAATACTAGCAAACAGAATGCAACAGCACTTTAAAAGGATCATACACCATGATCAAGTGGGATTTATTCCAGGAATGCAAGGATTCTTCAATATATGCAAATCATACAATGTGATACACCATATTAACAAATTGAAGGAGAAAAATCATATGAACATCTCAATAGATGCTAAGAAAGCTTTCAACAAAATTCAACACCCATTTATGATAAAAACCCTGCAGAAAGTAGGCATAGAGGGAACTTTCCTCAACATAATAAAGGCCATATATGACAAATCCACAGCCAACATCATCCTCAATGGTGAAAATCTGAAACCATTTCCACTAAGATCAGGAACAAGACAAGGCTGCCCACTCTCACTACTCTTATTCAACATAGTTTTGGAAGTTTTAACCACAGCAATCAGAGAAGAAAAGGAAATAAAAGGAATCCAAATTGGAAAGGAAGAAGTAAAGCTGTCACTGTTTGCAGATGACATGATACTATACATAGAGAATCCTAAATATGTTACCAGAAAACTACTAGAGCTAATCAATGAATTTGGTAAAGTAGCAGGATACAAAATTGATGCACAGAAATCTCTGGCATTCCTGTACACTAATGATGAAAAATCTGAAAGTGAAATCAAGAAAACACTCCCATTTACCACTGCAACAAAAAGAATAAAATATCTAGGAATAAACTTACCTAAGGAGACAAAAGACCTGTATGCAGAAAATTATAAGACAATGATGAAAGAAATTAAAGATGATACAAATGGATGGAGAGATATACCATGTTCCTGGATTGGAAGAATCAATATTGTGAAAATGACTCTACTACCCAAAGCAATCTACAGATTCAATGCAATCCCTATCAAACTACCACTGGCATTTTTCACAGAACTAGAACAAAAAATTTCAAAATTTCTTTGGAAAAGCAAAAGACCCCAAATAGCCAAAGCAATCTTGAGAACGAAAAATGCAGCTGGAAGAATCAGACTCCCTGACTTCAGACTATACTACGAAGCTAAAGTAATCAAGACAGTGTGGTACTGGCACAAAAACAGAAAGATAGATCAATGGAACAGGATAGAAAGCCCAGAGATAAACCCATGCACATATGGTCAACTTATGTTTGATAAAGGAGGCAGGAATGTACAGTGGAGAAAGGACAGCCTCTTCAATAAGTGGTGCTCAGAAAACTGGACAGGGACATGTAAAAGTATGAGATTAGATCACTCCTTAACACCATACACAAAAATAAGCTCAAAATGGATTAAAGACCTAAATGTAAGGCCAGAAACTATCAAACTCTTAGAGGAAAACATAGGCAGAACACTCTATGACATAAATCACAGCAAGATCCTTTTGGACCCACCTCCTAGAGAAATGGAAATAAAAACAAAAATAAACAAATGGGACCTAATGAAACTTCAAAGCTTTTGCACAGCAAAGGAAACCATACACAAGACCAAATGACAACCCTCTGAATGGGAGAAAATATTTGCAAATGAAGTAACTGACAAAGGATTAATCTCCAAAATTTATAAGCAGCTCATGCAGCTCCATAGCAAAAAAACAAACAACCCAATCCAAAAATGGGCAGAAGACATAAATAGACATTTCTCCAAAGAAGATATACAGACTGCCAACAAACATATGAAAGAATGCTCAACATCATTAATCATTAGAGAAATGCAAATCAAAACTACAATGAGATATCATCTCACACCAGTCAGAATAGCCATCATCAAAAAATCTAGAAACAATAAATGCTGGAGAGGGTGTGGAGAAAAGGGAACACTCTTGCACTGCTGGTGGGAATGTGAATTGGTACAGCCACTATGGAGAACAGTATGGAGGTTCCTTAAAAAACTAAAAATAGAACTACCATATGACCCAGCAATCCCACTACTAGGCATATACCCTGAGAAAACCATAATTCAGAAAGAGTCATGTACCAAAATGTTCATTGCAGCTCTATTCACAATAGCCCGGAGATGGAAACAACCTAAGTGTCCATCATCGGATGAATGGATAAAGAAGAGGTGGCATATATATACAATGGAATATTACACAGCCATAAAAAGAAATGAAATTGAGCTATTTGTAATGAGGTGGATAGACCTAGAGTCTGTCATACAGAGTGAAGTAAGTCAGAAAGACAAAGACAAATACCGTATGCTAACACATATATATGGAATTTAAGAAAAAAAATGTCATGAAGAACCTAGGGCTAAAAGAGGAATAAAGACACAGACCCACTTGAGAATGGACTTGAGGATATGGGGAGGGGGAAGGGTAAGCTGTGACAAAGCGAGAGAGAGGCATGGACATATACACACTACCAAACGTAAGGTAGATAGATAGTGGGAAGCAGCCGCATAGCACAGGGAGATCAGCTCGGTGCTTTGTGACCGCCTGCAGAGGTGGGATAGGGAGGGTGGGAGGGAGGGAGATGCAAGAGGGAAGGGATATGGGAACAGATGTATATGTATGACTGATTCACTTTGTTATAAAGCAGAAACTAATTTTTTTAAAAAAGAAATGTTACATGGTGTTTGTTGTATAATGTATTTTATTTCCAAAGATTATTTGAAAGATGAAGATACAATAAAACCAAAATCATTTTTTTTTAGTTATAAATGAAGGAAGAGTTTGTGCTACTACTGAAATTACTTAATGATGGCAGAGAACTGAATGCAGAGAATATAAGTACACTGGCCATTAAATTGACTTTGGCTTGGGGATTCTGAGAATATTTTCCTGTCAAAAGGGAACCTACATCAATTTTGGCAACAATAAATAGAAAACTTCCTTTGAATTTTTTGGAACTCTGATTTTCCTCGTCTTAAAGTCAATCTTATAAGAAGTAAATAACCCTGAGGAAGAACATACAAATGATTTTTAAAATTTAAAATTTTCCCAAGAAAATCCATCCCTGACTGGGACGTAAGAAATGGAAATGAGTTGCTGAAAATGAAGTGGGATAAAATCTGGGGAAAGCCAAAAATTTCTTGCCACAAGTCATATCAGGTACTAATTCTTTGAGGTCCAAGGTACAGAGAGGAGTGAAGTGGCCGAAAGAGACATGTGTAAGCCTGGTGCTTCATGGAAGACAGATAAGACCCATAGAAGTTTTCTCTCCACCAGGGATCTCTTGCGCAGTGAAGTGTCATAAAGAGGAATAGGTGACAGTCATGAAGGTTTCACAAAGGAATAAAGGAGTTCTGAAAAAGAAGGTGTGAGAGGGAAAGCATTTTCCCTTTGGGTGTTGTTGAAAACAAACGGAATTATTTCATTTTGGAGTTACTTGAGGTGCTGGATGGCAGTTGAAGCAAAAAAACAGGCTAAATAAAATTTTCAAATGAAAACCTGGGGAATGAGATAGGATGCTTTGGAAAAATCTGACATATCCCTGGGAGCCTGGAAGGCCACTCACATGCATATGGGGCTGCACACACCCAGGGTGGTGTGTATGCTCAAGAAAGACCTGAGGACGCCCTAAACTCTCACCTCTGGCTAATTTTGAGGCTCTCACGTGCAGGAAGTGAGGACTAAGACACAGATGTCAACAGACTTGGTGAGGTTGAAGGTGTGCTCCCATCATGAACATAGAGCTTGTCAGCAAATACTGTCCTTCAGATTGAAATGAAATAATACTAAACAGTGAATCCTGAATTCACTACAGTTTCGTGAATACTAAACTTGAAACTACATGAAGAAATAAAAAGAACCAGTAAAGGTAACTACATTGATAAAAATAAAAGATATAGGGCCTCCCTGGTGGCGCAGTGGTTGAGAGTCCGCCTGCCGATGCAGGGGATGCGGGTTCGTGCCCCGGTCTGGGAGGATCCCATATGCCGCGGAGCGGCTGGGCCCGTGAGCCATGGCCGCTGGGCCTGCACGTCCGGAGCCTGTGCTCCGCAACGGGAGAGGCCACAACAGTGAGAGGCCCGCATACCGCAAAAAGAAAAAAAAAAAAAAAAGATATAAATGATGTATTTTTGTTTGTAACACTCTTTTCCTCCTATATCATTTAAAAGACAATTGCCTAAAGCAATACTTATAATTCTATATTTTAGGCTATGCAATGTATAATGATGTAATTTTTATGATAATAGTAGTACAGAGGAGAAGGTGCAAACAGAGCTATGCAGGGAAAATATTTTGTATATTATTGGAATTAAGTTGGAATTAACCTAATTGTTATATATTAAGATGTTAATTGTAATCTACAGGGCAGCCATTAACAAAATAAATCTCAATATATTTTAAATGATGAAATAATACAAGATATCTCCTCTGATGAAAACAGTATTAAATCAGAAGTCAGTAACAGAAGGTAACTTGAGAAATTTACAAATATGTGGAATTTAAACAGCAAACACATAAATTTAACAATGCACAAAAAATCAGAATGGAATTTAAAAATACTTTGAGATTAATAAAACATTCCAAAATTTATGGAATGAAACTAAACAATGTAGTATTTAGAGGGAACTGTATAACTATAAGTGCCTTATTCAAAAGAGAAAAATGAGCAAATCAATAACCTAACTTTTCAACCGAGAAACTAGAAAATAAAAGCAAGCTAAACGAAAATCAAGCATAAGCAATTTAAAAAGATTAGAGCAGAAATAAATGATAAAAATACAAAAGCAATAAAGAAAATCAACAAAATTTTTATTTTTTGAAAAGTTGAAAAAAATTGACAAACTGTTAGCTTGATTGCACAAGAGAACAAGACAAACTCAAGGTACTAAACTCAGGAATGCAAGAAGGAATACAGACCTTACAAAAATAAAATAGATTATAAGGGAATACTAAGAACAAACACAAGGCAAACAATTAGATAACCTAGATGAAATTGACAAATTACTCTAAAAATGCGTATTCCCAAACCCAACTCAAGAAGAAATGACATGAACAGAATAATAACAAGTATAGTGTACCTATAGCCAGTAAATAGATTGAATTTTTTTTTTTTTTTTTTTTTTTTGCGGTATGCGGGCCTCTCACTGTTGTGGCCTCTCCTTTTGTGGAGCATAGGCTCCGGACATGCAGGCTCAGTGGCCATGGCTCACGGGCCTAGCCGCTCCGCGGCATGTGGGATCTTCCCGGACCGGGGCACGAACCCGTGTCCCCTGCATCGGCAGGCGGACTCTCAACCACTGCGCCACCAGGGAAGCCCCTAGATTGAATTTTAAACAGTTATCATATGCAGAAATTCCTTTCCTTCCCACAAGAATTGAAAACATATGCTCACAACAAAATTTGCACACAAATATGCAAAGCAATATTCATATAATAGCCCAAAGTGAAAGCAACTCAAACATCCATCAGCTGATAACTGGATAAACAAAATTGTACTATGTCCATATAATGGAGTATTATTTAGCTATGAAGGGAATAAAATACATGCTAAAACATAGATATTACTCAGCCATAAAAAGGAACGAAATTGGGTCATTTGTAGAGATGTGGATGAATCTAGAGACTGTCATACAGAGTGAAGTAAGTCAGAAAGAGAAAAGCAAATATCGTATATTAACACATATATGTGGAATCTAGAAAAAATGGTACAGATGAACCGGTTTGCAGGGCAGAAATAGAGACACAGATGTAGAGAACAAACGTATGGACACCAAGGGGAGAAAGTGGGGGTGGGGTGAGGGTGGATTAAAAAAAAAGGATAAACTTGTTATTTAATATGGTAATAAAGTGTTTTCATGTGGGAAAAATAAAAAAAAAAAGAAGTATAGGAGGTGAACGTGACAGGAGGATGCTAACCATTTGCCTTGGAAGAGTACCCCACCACTACCCTATCTCTGTCTGGTCTGGCTAGAGAACTCGCCCCTCGCTCCCTGAGAAGGCAGTGTCATAGAAGAATGGACACTCACTGGTGTTTCCTCACTCATTCACTTATTCATTTATTCAGCACATGTTTTTAGAGGTCTTGCTTTATTCCAGGTACCATACTGGGCACTGAATTTAGAGAAATCAGTAAGGTTTCATTGATACTTAAAAATTTAGAAGGGTGATGCTTCTGTAGTCACAAAATGATGTGATAATTCATTGTCATGCTATTTAAAATGATGACAATTTAGAACCATCTCAACTATAAATACTAGGAGATTTTAAATAAAGTATGGCACACCATTTCAAAGGAATATTATTTAATCACTTAAAGAATCTATAAATAATTTCAAATAATGTGGTAAAATGTTAATAGTACAATATTAAAATATATAAACCTGTACATATAATATGTTCTTAACTATATATACAGATATGCAAAAAAAAAATTGTCAGGAAGAAAATGTTCAACTTATTAACAGTATTATATTTGGGGATGGTGTTAAGGGTGATATTTTTCTCTGATATAATATTATTCTGTATCTGCAAAATTTTCTACAATGAACATATAGCAAAAACTATCCAAAAGTATAAAACAATTATTATTATAAGTATGCATAAAATACTCCTGGCAAAGAAAGAGTGACTTTCTAACTTTTCCATTTTACAGATGAATAAATTGAGGTTCTGAGAGATTATGTAGCTTTTCCAAGGCTTTCCAGCCCATAGCTGACTGAAGCACATCTCAAACAAGTCATCTGATTATAAATCTGGAACTTTTCCACTGAGCCACTGGGACTTTCTCAGAGACACCTGCCTGAAATTGGGGGGTTGATCTGCCTCTAACATCTTCAAGGATCTGGCAGAGCTACTGTTCTGACTGTTCCAGAAGAACCCAGAAGTCAAAAGGAGAGTCTGGGAATGATTCAGTGATGGATTACTAGTTGTGAATCTGGAGGAAGTGCATAGCACTGTAAAAACAAACTTTACTGTTTACATTTCAATTCTTCAAGATTTATGGTATTTGAACTAGAAGAATAATATAGGTCTGGGCATGTATTTAATGTTTTCATTTAGATTTAGAACATACAGCCCCAGCATTGAGTTGATTTGAAAGTTTGAATATTTTAATATCACTGTATTATGTGCTCAGCATCCATAATTAAATATACATCTTCAAGTCCAAAAAAAAAAAATAGGTGAACATTGTAATTATGACAAGTAAAAGTAGCCAGACGCAAAAGGCCACATATTATATGATTCCATGTATTAATATATGAAATGTCCAGAATAGGCAGCTCTCTGGAGACAGGAAGTTTATTATTAATTTTCAGGGACTGGAGGAGGGGAGAATGAGAGAATTGCTAATAGGTTGTGATTTCTTTTTAGGGTGATGAAAATATTTTTGAATTAGAAGATGGTGATGGTTTTACAACCTCTCTAAATATAGCAAAAAAATCACTGAGTTGCACTTGAAAAGGGTTATGTTAAAGTATCTAAATTATATCTCAATAAAAATAAACTTTATTGAGGTATAATTAATCACATTTACTCAGATTTTATTTTATTTTTTATAAATTTATTTATTTTAGGCTGCATTGGGTCTTCACTGCTGCTCACGGGCTTTCTCTAATTGCAGTGAGCGGTGGCTTCAGTAGTTGTTGCTAGGCGCATGGGCTTCAGTTGTTGTGGTTCGTGGGCTATAGAGCACAGGCTCAGTAGTTGTGGCTCACGGGCTTAGTTGTTCCGTGGCATGTGGGATCTTCCTGGACCAGGGATCAAACCTGTGTCCCCTGCACTGGCAGGTGGATTCTTAACCACTGCACCAGCAGGGAATCCCTACTCAGATTTTAATTCTTGCATAACATGTTGATACAGTATCTCTCTCCATTTTAGTTCTTCAATCTCTCTTAGGAATATTTTGTGATTTTCACTCTGTAGATCTCTGACATCTATTATTCAATTTATCCCTTATTTTATATTTTGATGGTATTTTAAATAATATTGTACTTATGATTTTACTTTTTGATTGTTCGATGGTAATATATGAAAAATTGGGGGGGTTGTATATTGATATAGTGTCTTCAGTTATTAGTTCTGGTAGCTTTTTTTTTTTTTTTTTTTTTTGCGGTACGCGGGCCTCTCACTGTTGTGGCTTCTCCCATTGCGGAGCACAGGCTCTGGACGCGCAGGCTCAGTGGCCATGGCTCACGGGCCCAGCCGCTCTGCTGCATGTGGGATCCTCCCAGACCGGGGCACGAACCCGCATCCCCTGCATTGGCAGGCGGACTCTCAACCGCTGCACCACCAGGGAAGCCCTGGTAGCTTTTTTTTTTTTTTTTGCTGGAGTAGATTCCGTAGGATTTTCTACATAGGTGATCATGAACTGTATAAGAGACTTTTTTTCTTCCTTCCCAATCTGTATTCATTTTATTTCATTTAAACCTATTGAGCCATGGTAGTATTTTGTTTTGTTTTTGTCAAAGAATAATGTTTATCGTTGGTATGCATTCCATATGTACTTGAAGAGAACTACTGTTGGGTTGGGTTTTCTATAAATGTCAATTAGGTTAGGGTGGTTTATGCTTTTTTTTTTTTAGTTACTTTCTGTTAATTATCATCATTTTTTGAGAGAGGAGGTTTGAAATCTTTAACTAATTGTGTCTTTTTCTATTTCTCCTTTAACCCTATTTATTGTTTGCTTCATATATCCTGAAGTTCTCTTATTAGGTTTATTATGATTATAATACCTCTCTTGATAGGATTATTATGGCAACTTGACAAATTGCTTTATCATTATAAAATTTTCTTCATCCCTGATAATATTTCTTACTTTAAATTCTACCTTGTCTCTTATTAATATAGCCATTTCAGCTGTTTTTATTGGTATTAGCATTGTATGTATTTTTCTATATTATTATTTTTTAACCATTTTTAAATTGAAGTAGTTAATTTACAATGTTGTGTTAGTTTCAAGTGTACAGCAAAGTGATTCAGTTATATAAATAGATGGTCCATGTTTGACAGCTCTATATTTAGTAAGTCAAAGTTTTCTGATATTCCCCAAATTAAGCCATGATTTGTGGAAATGATATAGTCTCCATTCTCTCTGGGGAAACACTGACCAATCCCACCATGAATATATAGCAAACATGGTACTAAAAATAGATTTGCAAGTATATTTAGTTTTTTTTCTCTAGACGCATATATGTTATTTATTTTATTGCCAAAAAGATGAAAAATGTGGTTTCTGCTCACAGACCTAATCCTTACTGCTCTAAAAAAAACCATTTGGAGGCTTTTTCATGTTTCTAAGAATCAACAGGACAGGGACTTTCTAAAAAAGGAGATTTCTCCTCTATAATTGAGATTATAGAGTTATTTTTTCTAGACAACATTTATTCTTTCTAGAGAGACAATGAGATTTGATTTCTTATAAATTGGAGAATTTTTTGTGATAAGAGCAATATTTCAGTGCATCCAGGAGTAAGAAGGGGTTTGGGGGAAGATGTTTCTCTTTTGGTCTACCACGTATATAAAATATATTGCATTTAAAAAGTTTGTCCTGTATGATTAATCTAAGTCAAATAATATGTTCTTCTTGTTTAAAAGATATGGGGTCCATGATGTTAATTACTGTGAACTTTGGCATAGTTTGAGTAGCTTGGGTTTTATTCTACAAGCAATAAATATTTAAATTTCCACATACATGAATATCTAAAATAAGAAGGGCTCATATTAACCAGAAACAGAATATCATCTTCCATTTCTTTTCTGTCACCCATCATGTTTCATATGTTGTCAACTATAAAGAAAAGTTCAGGATTTATGCAGAAAATAGTAGAGTATAATTGGATCAAAGGTGGATCTGATTGTCCAATTCCATCATTTCTTTTGCCCCCTTTTTAAATTTGGAGAGGTGTTTTCTCTCTCCTCTTAAATTCTCCATTTAAAGCAAGAACAATTCAGAGATATAGATCAAATCTACACATATATAAAGCAATTAATTTTTTTCCTTAATTAAAATATAATAGACTTTTGTTTAGAGCTTTCAGTGTACCAAGACACATCCCTATATTAGGGATACAGGATAAATTATCTCTGCCTACAGGGACCACATGGTCCTTTAAATTAATGAATCACAGCAATGAGGATTAGAGAAAAATTTAAGTATTTTTTATAAGTTTCTAAATTTGTACAAAAAGCTGAGAATCAGAACCACTCTTCTAGACATAAAATTTGACTAAAACCAGAAAATCTCTAGTATTGTTCAAATCAATAACAGGAAAAATACTTGATCCTTTATTATGAGACAATAGTTGCTTAAAAGTTTAGTGATCATTAAAATTCAATTCCTTGGAGTTATAAAATAAAATTATTGCTTTTTCACTATGTGCAATGGTGCACATATTATTTAAACTACTGCTATTTGAGTGCCACATTTAAATAATTGCTCTGGAGTCCATAATATCACTTGTTGAGGAATCAAGATACTATTGCTTGATTAGTCTTAAATTTAGTCTTAAAAATGAACCTGAAAATGCTTTCATTTGATTAAACACATCTCTAAATTATAACTAGGAAATTCAAATAATATTTTCATTTATTTACTGATAGACTAGGATTTTAAATTATTACAACATTGAAATAAGCTTCTTTAAAGTATATATTTTCAACTTCTAATCAATATATCTGTTATAAACATAAAACTGAGCAAGTATAGTTAAAATATGAGGATGGAAGAGTGAAGTAGTGAATTTAAAAATCATATTTCAAATAAACATCATTCATAATTCATTAAAATTATAGAAGTGGAGAATTTTCTTTCAAGATAACTATAATATATATTTTATTGGAAAATAGCTGGCTATTGAAATATATATATATATTACTATAACACTTTACTATGTTAGCTCATTTAATACTCACAGCAACCTTATGAGGTATCTACTATCATTATACACACTTTATAGTTAGAAAAACTGAAGCCTAGATATTGGTGAAGTTTCTCTTGACCACATACCCCACTCACATTTCTCTTATCCTTATCTCAGAAGCAACCACTAGCATGAGTTTGGTGTATATTCATCTATTTAATTTTTAAGTTTTACATTCATATGTCTATCCATAAACATATAATAGTGCGTTGAGGGTTTTAAATGTAAATAAATACTATTAGACTGTGTGTGCTGTTCTGAAAACTTTTTTCTCAAGATTTGACATGTTGATACATGTTTTGTTTATTCCTTTTAATTGTTACCTTTTAGTCCAACCATTTTAATTTCACAACTACAGAAATGAAAGGTGAGAAATGTATTTTATTTAATAAGGCTAATTTAGTGAATTAATATTCAGTTCCCTTTACTGTGGGGCCAGTACCTCTTCCACAACATAGCAGCCACTTCCATTTGCATCTATGTTACCTTGCATTAATGCACCATTCTAGATTTCAGCATTCTCATTAGCAGACATAGTAGATGATACAGCTGAATTTGACAATCTCTACTTTCAAAAGCCTAAAAGCAACAATTTTGTAAATCTGTTTCTTAGGGACGATTTTACTTCCTCATGAATATACTGACTTCCTGATATGACATTTTGTCTGTTCTCTTGAAATCTCTCACAGCTCTGGGCACATAAATAGGGAGGACTCAAGATTTGTGAAACATATCTGACTACCCTGTACACTCATCTATTCTTAACGTCCTTGACTGGTTTCCCAGGAGAGCATCTCTTCTGTGTACTATGCTTATTCTCTTTATTTTGCCTCAGGGACTAACTTAGTGATATCAAAAAGAAGTAATGACTAAAACCTTTTAAATCATCTTTTCCTTTGTCATAGATATTAAAGCTGTTCTTTGCACTTATCTTGTGTGTGTGTGTGTGTGCAGTTTCTTGAGCTTTAAAAAACATTTAAAGAGAAATCCACTAAACGATAGTTTTCTGTAATCTATTCATTATAAATGATTGAAGGCTCACACTTCCATTTTAATTCCAAATATATACTTTCTAAATGACTTTGTGTAATGTGAAAAAATCCTTAAGGTCAAGAAGTACTAGGATTTTCTTTATTCTCTGAGTATAACATTTCTAGTCTCCAATGTCCTTACAGTCTCTCATTTCTGATAAATAGCCAGAGGATTAATGTTTTAGTGAAAGCTAACTTGTCACCTTCAAAAGGAAACCTCTTCAAATCAAAGTCTCTTATGTGGCTTGACTACAAAGTGAATTTTAAATAAACACTCTAAAAAGAAAGATAAATTATCTTTCCAACCATTTGTCTCTTTGTACCAATTTTTACCTATGTTATACATGCACAGATATATATACATACATATACATATATATATATGTATGTCTATATATAGACAGATATAAATGTGTACAATTGTTGCAGAGGTTTTTATATAGATAGACATTCTTATAAGACAAGCCTCTCTTAAGTAACAACAATACTAATTAAACTAAATGACTGACATTACTTTAAGTAATTTAGCAATCTATTATAGTTCATACATCTTAAGGTAATATGAATCCAAAAATATACTGTGAACAGATTTTAAAAATTGTTCTTCAGTCTATTTAAGGTTGAAGAGTCTTAATGTTAAATTTTGATTTTTCTAGCACAGTAAGTTGGTATATCCAAAAATTTTTATTACATCTCCCAAATGCTAAAAAATAGAGCAATCTAAATAGGAAAAAAAATTGTTTCAAGCCAATAAAGTCTTGGAATAATGTGGAAAGATGTCACCCAAACTATTAATTCTTATTTTTTTTCTTTTCACCCAGTTTCTGACTCATTACCTTCGAACCAAGATCCAAAGTGAAAAGTAAAATGATACAGTAAACACCTGCTGAAAGGAGTAATTCTAAAAAGAATGGAAAAATTTTCAAAAATCTATCCTGATTCTACTAACCTGATGACTGATTAGAGAAAAATGTGGTGATTTTATAATGTTATAGTTACAATTATTTACCATTTATCCTATTATTCTTAGATCCTCTTAGTTTCCTCTTTTTCTAAGCTTTTAGGGTAGTTAATGATGATTCAGTTTCCTTTATCTAAAAAAGCTTATTGATCTAGAAATCATCAGTTCTCCCTATAGATTCAATAGCTTAGATGCATTTGTCATCACAAAATCATGCTACGTAATGTAAGTGTTATTTAATAACATATCTGACAAATTGTTTTTTAATACGTTTTAATCTGACTACTTCATAATAGCATCCAGGGAGGCACCTTGAATGTTTCCAAATCCATTTTAAGCACGCTTCTTCTGGAAAGTTTCATGCTGTTAGCTAATCTCATCCCTAGTGATTTAATAATTATTTAACCAAAAAAAGTATTATTTTTCTGAAATTTGCCTTTTTCACCTTTTTCATTAATTCTCAGTGCCAATCCATCAATGAACCTACTGGGAGATAAAAAGTCTTCTGTAGCATGAACTCAAGTACAACATGGGGCACTTTTGCATGTTTGACATAAAAATAATCATGCCCAAATAATTTACAGAACAGACAGATAGTGTTCAATATTTTAATATTTTACCACTTCTCATATATATGTGTGATTTAAATCCTTCACACTGTAGAGTGCTAGATTAAGGCTTTCTTCAAATAAAATGAAAATATTATTTCAGTATGTATTTAGAGTCTCATTACATTTTCAAGAATCATTATCATATTAATGACATGTTATAATTTTAGCTTCATGGCTTAATAAAAGTGTTATGTGTAATGAATAAGGCTACACTAAGAAGGATGTTTGACCTAAAACATGAAGTGGGAAGTCTCAATAATGACTTCCACAGAAATGTCTAAGAAAAGAATAGTGCATGGTAGGACAATTTGTGAAGTACTAACAGATGCCAGTTATATTAATTTCCTCCCCAATTTCCATATTAACTCTGTTATTTCCTTATTTTGGCTTATGAGATATGACCATGGCATTGCCTGAGGGAAGGGAGTGGTCTTAGGGTAAATATTGGATCAAAATGCCAAAGTCACAGCTTTATGTTTGAAAAATAGACTTTCCCCACAAAAGTTATAGCTTAAATAAAATAAAGTAAAATAAAAATATGCAGGGAAGACAAGATCAGGCATAAGCAGTTACCTCACAACCCCCCTGCCACTACCACTACTCTTTAAAGGAGAGGTTTGAAGGGAATGCCCCAAGAATGTTGGACACCTACCCACTCATGGACCTGCATGCTTCTCTGTACTGTTCCAAATTTGAAGTTGAGGCGGTAGGATCTCCAAATAAATGTAAGACTCTAGGAGAAAAGACTTGCACCCACACTTTCTGTGGGATTCTGGGAGTTGACAAATTTAAGATAGTCCGTCTCACTACAAATAGTGTGGGAACAGTAGAGTAAAATGGCTATGTGGGGTGTTAGAAAGAGATCGGGCCTGGTGATGGATTCAGGTAAGCAAAGAAAGCTGTTGAACCTTCCCAGAGCCAAGAAGGCTGTGAAACAGCTACAACTGCATGTCAGCTTGTGACCTGGATGGTTTTTCCTGGTATAACGAGAGAATGAGGCCATACTTCCAGAAGTCTGAGTGAAAAATAAGGCATCTCCATATATACACATCTGGAAGTGAATATATTAATTTCTCATACATCAGATGAAATATTACTTGGTACAGCATTGCTGAAGTTTTACTCATAGTGAAGAGAAAAAACAATCTATAATTAAAATAAAATATCAATACTCTCTCATAAACAGAAAGGATTTCTCCTAATAAACGTATTATGAAATATCTAGTTTAGAAGCACATTAAATATCTAGATATATGAAGTTTCCATATATCTATTTAAAATAGTCCATATTTTGGAGTCAAATACATATTATTTCATTATGTTTAGAAAAAAAATTGTTTTGGCAAAATACTGTGGTCAAGTTCAAACTGTTTAAGATAAATGAAAGTTTAGATGATTAATTACAATTTTTAGACATGAACAAAATCTCTATACATATAGAAAAATCACTTCCTCAATATCAAAAGACCTTTTGAAAATGTTTTGGTTTTCATTAGCATTTCAATGTGTGGGCCAATGATTTTTTTCCAGACATACCAGATTAAAATTTACTTTTAGTTCAATTTTATTCAAATATTTCAGATTTCTTAATAGTTGTTCCCCCAAATATCTTGAAGTCTAATTAACTATGGTTAACTCTGAGGGCTATTATTTTAATATACAAGTAATGTTAGGTTTCTGGATTACATGCAATAAATTAAACTCAAATACGCAGGGTCAATAGTCTACTTGATTTGAAGGAGGTAGGTACAGAAGAGTGACCAGTGGGCATGGAAGAAATGTTTAACATCTGGAGAGCCTCAAAGCCCATATGAACTCTAAGTGGTCAGAGAGATGGATGTCTAACTTTGTCAAGCCATTCTTTATCCCTCCAGGTTTGACAGGTGTAGGTGCATTTAACAAGGATACCAACTTAATCTGAACACAGTACACTTAACATAGTTGACTTTACAGGGTACATCTAACATATTCAACTTAATTTATACCTGTAGAGAGCAGACATGGAGTTAGATGTCCAAAATTGCTGTTTACTTGTCTCCACAACAAATACCTTTAAGAAGCAGTAGCAGAAGGACTATAGTAAAGGGATACTGGGGAGTATTTCATTTTTAATTTACATTATTTTGTTTAATTTTTAACTAATATTAATTTTGTCATTAAAACAAAGTAAATAACAAAAAGAAAATATGTTTCTTTGAGGTATCTATGCTACATTTCTTGAATCTAGGAAGAGAATATTATTTTCTACTTCTTTATATATAAATTAATTATTCTAATTTAAGTAAGTGTAATATTTATGCTCAAGGTCAAAATTAAAAGACCTCTTAGTCATGTTGATTATAGAAGAAGTAGATTGTTGATGAAGAGAATCCAACTTCTGTCACAGACTCTCTCTCTAATACTTCCAACTTTCCATAGGATTATTCAGCAATATATATGACTTTTACATCTCTAAGGAGACTCCATTTACTTTTTCTAAGTTTTCATGAGGTTTAACTTACATACAATAAAACTCACCATCTATTGGTGTACACTACAATTTGTTTCAACAAATTTATACAGTGGTATAACCACCACCCCTATTGAGACATACATTTTCATCATCCCAAACACCACTTTGCAATCAACTCCCCATCATTGCCTCAGCCAGGACCTGGCAATCACTGACCAATTTCTGTCCCTACAATTTGCCTTCTCTAGAAAGTCATGTAACTGCAATGTGTAGACTTTTCTGTCTAGCTTATTTAACTTAGCATGTTTTTGATATTCAGCCCTGTTGTTGCTTATGCCAGTAAAGCATTATTATTTTTTAATTTCTCACTTGTAATGAGTATGCAGTGACTGCAATGTTTTTAATCCAATACGAAATTAATGAATATCTGAGTTTTTTTCGGTCTAGGATTATTGTCAATAAAGCTGTTATAAACATTCACATACAAGTCTTTGTGCGAACATGTTTTCCTTTCTATTAGGTAACTAAGTAGAAGTAGGATTTTAGGATCTTCTGATATGCGTGAGCTGATAGATATTGCCACACTCTCTTCCACAATGGTTGCCTCATTTTGCATTTCCATTAGCAATGAACAATATTTCTAGCTGATCTGAATCCTTGTCAACTTTTACACTTTCCGTTTTTTGAATATTAGCCATTCTAATAGGTATAGCATAATATCTCACAATAGTTTTTCTTTGCATTTTCCAAATAATTAATGAACAACTTTTACATTCTTATTTGCCAATCATCTCTTCTTTGTCTATTCAGATATCTTCATTTTTATTTGGATTACTTTTTAATTAAGTTGTAAATGTTCTGCATATATTCAGGATAAAATTTCTTTTTCAAAAATATATTTAGCAATTATTTTCTCCAAGTCTATGACTTGCCTTTTCATTTTCTTGATGTTTTTAGAAGAGACGTGTTAAATTTTGACACAGTCCATTTGATTACTTTTAAAAAGTTTTTATGCTACTCGTTTCATATGGAAGAAATCAATTCCTAATCAAATGTCACCAAGATTTTCTTCCATATTTTCTTAAAGAAACTTTATAGTTTTAAGTTTCACAGTTAGGTCTATTATCCATCTGAAATTGAATTATATATATGAGGTAACATGAGTTGGGGTTTATTTTCATATGAATATTTAATTGATCCAGCATCATTTGCTTGTTGAAAAGATTTTTCCTAGCATCCTTCTCTTTGTAAAAAAAAATAGGTATATAGATTTATTCCTGGACCCTGTATTCTGTTTTATTGATCTAGATGTCTATTTATTTGCTAAGCCTCTGCCATTGCAGTTTATAGTAAGTTTTTAAAAAATTGTTTGGTTAATGTAGCTCCTCTACACTTCCATATAAAATTTCAAATTGGCTTATCAATGTCTACAACAACCCTGCTGATATTTTAAGTGTAATTGCATTGAATTTTCAACTCCATAAACTCAGTAAATATCTATTTGTTTGGATCCACTATGATTTCATCAATGTTTTATATTTTAAGCATACAATTCTTTTGCATATTTTCTTTAGATTTATATCTAAGTCTATTTTATTAATACTATTATCAATATTGTTTTTTTTACTGCTTTTAATTATTATTGCTAATAACTAGAACACATTTGACTTCTTATTGCTCTTTCATTCTGAAACCTGCATGAGCCCATTTATTAGTGTATGTGAGTTGCATTTTTCCCCCAGATTATTTAGGGTTTTCTATGTAGTTGTTCATGTTGTGTTTCTCCCTCTTTCTGACACACACACACACACACACACACACATACATAATCACAGTGTTAGCTCTTGTTTTCAACCTTTATTATTTTATTTGTTTTTCTTACATTATTTCACCGGCTAGGACCTCCAGTCCATTGTTAAATAGAAGCAATGAAAGTGAACATCATTGCTTTGAGATTTTAGGGGAGAAGGATTCAGTCTCTCACCATTAGGTACTATGTATCAATAAGTATATTTCCCATAAATTACCTTTATTAGGTTGAGAAAGTTTTCTTCCATTACTAGATGCTGAAAGTTTGTATAATGTACATATGTTGAATTTCGTCAAATATCTGTCTTCATCTATGCAGCTAATCATTAACTTTTAGCCTAATAGGCTGATTTATAATGACTGGTTTTTAAATGTCAAATTAATTTTGCATTCCTGGAATAACTTCCATATTGTCAAGGTTTATTATTGAGTTGGCCAAAAAGTTTTTCAAGTTTTTCCATAAGAGGTAACAGAAAAACCCAAACGAATTTTTTGGCCAACCCAGTATCTTTTTAATACACTGCTGAATTGTACTTACTAATATGGATAAAAGATTTTTGTGTTCATACTTATGAGCAATATCGGTCCATAGTATTTTTTTCCTGTAATCTCTGTCTGGCATTGATATCAAGCTAATGCTGGCCTCATAAAATGAGCCAGGAATTGGTTTGGTAAATTCATAATATGTAAATGGTGAGTTGATCCAAAATGCTATGCAAGGTCTCTGGCCAGATCTAAGGGTCTATGAGTTGGGTGTTTGACATAGCAAGTAACAGAATGTAATTTCTGTACTCTCTGAGTTAATATTCAAACTTTTTTCTAATGACTGCTATGCCTGTTTTGTGATAAGTTATATGGCAATTATCCACTGTATGGGACAAAAGTAGGAAACAATGAGAAATCAAGAGACACATTTTACACTATGGACTCTATATAGAGAAATATGGATTTTTGTAAATTAGTGAACTTGTTTTATTAACTAAAAATATTTTTACTTTTTCAGAGTTTAGGATAAAACTGATAAATTGAGGCTATTTTAATACTATAAAATGTAGATAAGAAAAGATTTAGCATTTTTAACAACTACACAAAAATCTGTGGAAATGTGGACACCACTAGCTTTGCACGAGTTAAGATATGTTGCAATCTTATTTGAAAAATCGTACTGAAAATAAACATTTTCATTCATGAATATCAAAATTATACTGAAGTTATAATCCTTATCCTAATAGGAGTAAGAAGAAATATAATTTAATAATGGTACAACTTCATCATATAGAAGACATATGGCTAGAAAAATTTTTATCCAGAAAGAGAGCATAGTTCAGTTTCTTTGAACTACAGATGGCCATTCTATATGATCACCCACTGTGCCAGAGGAAAATTAAATTGAATTTAGTTTTGCTTCAATTTATTTGCAACTGAGGGGACAAACCCTGTGCACACCCATAACATTTTATATTTGAACCAATAACAAAAAGTCTAAAGTTGTTAAGGCATCTTGTAAAAGTTGAGAGGTCAGTGAAGGGTTTGAACCTGAATAACACAGCACTATTTCAATCTTTTAGTTCAAAACAAACATAGAAGACACAGTAAGCTCACTGATAGAAAAGCTGTTCTATTTCTCTAGTGTAGATAATTCACATGACCTGTTTGGTTCACTCTTTTTGTATAAATAGTGTACTCCTTTCACCTTCAGATCCTTCTGTGCAGATGGCCTATGAGACCATCTTTTCTGTTGTTGCCTTACCACAGTGCTTATGGTTCTGGGAGCAGTTTTTCTACTACAATTCTAAACAATTTCTTTAATATCATTATTTTACATGTATGCTTGTATGGGAGACGAAACCACATTTGTGAAAAATGTTCCAGGAAGAAGTCATCAACATAATTTAATTATTAAACAAATATTTCTTGAGAACATCATGTATCAGTCAATATTGTAGGCACTAGGTATACAGTGGGTCACAACCACACCCCCACCCCGCCCACATATACATAAACACACTTACACACACACACACACACTACCCACAGGGGTCTATCAATATCAGAGGCCAAGACATTGGTGGCTTCCAGCAAAATTTTCTCATTACAAACTTAGTTTAATATTTAGATTTAGCATGAGTATGTGTGTGTGTGTATATATGTGTGCTTATAGTCACTTAGCTTTTGGAAATTTGAATAACATTATATATATTACATTTTTATTCCTTAATATGAGAAATCTGTAGGATACATTCATTTTTCCTACTTCAAATATATTCAAATGGAACTACAGGAAAGCTTCCATACTCCATTATGCTACATTACCACTCTTCATTTGCCCTATAGAACTACTTTAAAAACATATTTACCTCACCAACTCTACACTTAATTTTCTGTTCCCTTAGGATTCAAAGATTATATGGTTTCTGATCATGCTAAAAGCTGATGTATGTGAAAGTCTTTGGAATAAAATGCAGTTATAAATGCAAGAATCTGGTAATGGGCCTCAATCACATATTACCTTAATTTAAGGCAAGACAAATCATTAAATATGTTTTAAAGAATAACTTCTTTTAATTTTAATATTAAAAGGAAATATTCTAAGAAAGTAATGTAAACATTAAAATCAATGTGTTAATCTATGTGGTGACTGCCGTTTTTGATGAAAATTGCTCTCTGTAGCTCAACAAAGCCCACTAACTGTTACTGTTTCACATTCTTCCTACTCCACCCATTTACAGTATGTTTCTGCTCACTTAGCCCTTGTAATTTTTTAGAGAATCCTTTAACCTACTGTCATCTTCACTAAAATAGAACTAATATTACATATCATTTGTTTTACTTTTGTAATTTAGTTGCTTGTATTTGTAAGTTGAAGGATAACAAGATTTCTAAGAGATAACTTAAAAAGGTAAAAATAATTCATTCTTTAGAATTTCACAATGTGAGCTTCATGAGAACCTGTAGCTCAGAGAAATTACTGACTCACCAACAGTTGCATAACTTACTGGCTGAGACTAAATTTAAGATTTCTTACAACCAACACAGCTTAGGAAATGTACCCGATGCTCATGTAATAATTTGTACCTCCCATGTAAATATTTGTATGAATATTATACTACCTACAGTGCAAAATAATCCACATGCATTGTTTGAATTCTCCAATAATCGAAGACAGTTTTATAATGCGGTATCATTTTCGATTTTAAAATCTGGCTTAAAATGTATTCTACCACTTTATATTACCATTACTAAAACCATTAATCAAAACTAAACTATACCTACCTTTCAAAAATACATTAAATACGCTGACTATAGCATACTGACATATTATACCATTAATAATGTTAAAATAATACGTGGTTAATTTTAATTGCTTAGAATATATGGTTCTCATTTGTTTTCATTGGTTTAAAAATATCATTCCTAATACTAAATATTCCCAATGAGTGACTAATATTTATAAGATTATAATTATTAGAGTACATAAAACTATTTTCCCAGTATGTCTAACATTTTTATCAACTTAAAATAGAGGCATAGTCTACAACTAGATTTGAAATATGTTGTCTTTCAATTCTGAAAGACTTTTCTAACAGAATGCAGAGTAGAATTTAATTCAACAATATAGTCAAACATCCACTAAGTTTGCACTTCAGCAGTTTGCTCCCAATAACCATGGTACTCTGAACTATTTGACTTAATTTGAAATATTACTAAAGACTATAAATTCCACAATAAAGTTTAGGCCAAGGCCCAGGCTATTTTTGCAGCAATATATTAGCTGTATGTAGTTTGAAATGGTCATATATTTATACTTTTAATTAGTTTTAGTGAAATTTCGTGACAGATTAGATACTATCTTAGTAACAACTTCAAGTCACAGCTAGTGATTATATAATTATTATTTTAATGGAGAACTCACAACCAAATCTAAAATTATTAACATATAGATATGATTTACAAAACAAAAGGATACAAAGGAAAACTATTCTGCCCATTCCCCAGCATATTCTTATTAGCAACTATTTTAAAGTGTTTTATCTTTTGTTGGTGGCCAATTTTTATTTCTAACAATATACTATACTTTTCTTTATTAATTTATGAAGTTTAAACATTAGCTGTTGAATACATACTGTAGCACAAGAGAATTTGTCTTAATTACACACTTGAACTGTCCTTTTCATTTATATATTTTTATTATTCTATTTAGTTCCATAGATCAAATATTTGACATGGAATAATAACCTAAACTTTTATTTCCTTTTCTATCAACTATAGACAGCACTTCTTGACTTCTCTCTTTGTAAAATGAGACTATTTGTCTTTTACCCTAGGTCAAATATCTTTCACTTTATTCCCTGCCTACTCTCTCTGAAAAAAAGTTGAAAAAAGTATAATTTTATTTAGAGTGACAACAGTGGGGTTTTTTTGTTGTTGTTAGTTGGATAAAAACTTTTGGATTTTCTACTTTCTTGATTTTTTTGGTAAGCTGATTTGACATTAAGAATTTTGAACTAAGTGTTCATCAACAGATGAATGGATAAAGAAGATGTGGCACATATATACAATGGAATATTACTCAGCCATAAAAATAAATGAAATTGAGTTATTTGTAGTGAGGTAGATGGACCTAGAGACTGTCATACAGAGTGCAGTCAGTCAGAAAGAGAAAAACAAATACTGTATGCTAACACATATATATGGAATCTAAAGAAAGAAAAAAATGTTCTGCAGAACCTAGGGGCAGGACAGGAATAAAGACACAGACATAGAGAATGGACTTGAGGACATGGGGAGGGGGAAGGGCAACCTGGGACGAAGTGAGAGAGTGGCATGGACACATATACACTACCAAATGTAAAATAGATAGCTAGTGGGAAGCAGCCACATAGCACAGGGAGATCAGCTCGGTGCTTTGTATCCAGCTAGAGGGGTGAGATATGGTGGATGGGAGGGAGATGCAAGAGAGAGGGGTCATGGGGATATATGTATATATGTAGCTGATTCATTTTGTTATATAGCAGAAACTAACACAATATTGTAAAACAATTATTCTCCAGTAAAGCTGTTTAAAAAAAAAGAATTTCGAATCAACTTCACTTTCATTGGGCTGCAAATACAATATGGCATGTTTCTAAATTATATTATTAAGTTTATCTACTTAGAATATTTAGAGGTTGTTTTGGTTTTCTATATTTGTTTTTCATCAGAGTTGATTCATGCAGCTTACAGTTTTGAAATTAACTCCTCAAAGTTCCTTGTTGTGTAAACAAGGATAAGGTAAACATCTTTCATAAAATGAACCTTTTAAGCTGTGCCATATTTGACTTGTCAAATCAATGCACCCTTGTGATCAAGTGATTAAGCTATTTACTGCTCTTGCACAGAAAGCTATTAAATAGATCATAAACACAACGTTATGGAGTGTGTGTCAGGATCTCTAAATTCTACTCACCCATTAGTTGTGTGACCTTGAACAAGTCACTTAATCTTTTTGACCTCAACTTCTTTCCATACATAGCAAGGACAGCAATTATCACTATGGGCCTCTTTGATTGTAAAGCTCTATGATTTTATTCTACAATTATCTCTGGAATGGATTTAGCATGAGGAATGAAAGCTTCATTGCAATGGTTATGCAAATAATCTCATATGAATTATGGAGTTAATTTAATAAGCCTCAGCTTTTAAGGGGTAATTTTCAGAAAAAGTAAATATTCATTTAAGAAGATATGTACTAAAGATTACTTTTAGTGGAAAAGTTGTAAAATATTTCCTCTATAACTGAGTATTTCTCACAGCTGCTTATCAATCATGAGTTTCAGTTTGTAACTGTGAGTCAGGAAATTCTACTTTACTGGTACTAATAGCTAAAAAATTTAGTAACAGAATCTATAGCATTATAAACTTGTTTTACTTTCTCAAATTTTCTTCATATAATTTCTTAATAATACTAGTTTATCCATATATATATATATGAAATATATTTCTAAGGAAAAAGTACATTTTTGATATGTAAATATTTTTATACAGTGTAGGAAAAAAGAGAGTCACAATTCCTGGGGTCTTGCCCTTATTTGACTGCTCTTGACTTGCTGGGTGGCCTTAAGGCAAGCTGATCATGTTACCATTTTGTAAAGCTTGCCAAACATTGCCAGGGATTTGGAGAATGTAATGAAATCATAAGTGTAAAATCCTCTACAAATAGAAAGGTCAAAGACCAGCATATGTGAAACACATTTTCATTCTTAATGAGCAGTTGGACACTTAGTAGGGAATGTGAAAACATCTAATTTTCAAGAGCCACTTCATTTTGGAGCAATATTGAAAAGCATCATTATTTATTAAGGTTGTCACATCATTATTTGAAACATCAGTATTTACAAGCATGCGTTAGCAATAATAATGTTCATATTAATATTAATGCTAATAGCTTATAATAAAGGTTATTAATGATGTGTTAGAAAAAGCAGAGGCTGAGTAGTTTGATAGAGCTAGGTTCAAATTACAAAGTTACAACTTCTTGGCTCTAAGGGTCAAACTTTTCTGCCCTTCTTATCCACTTGACTATGTGGTGAAGTTGTTTTAAAATAATTTTCTAAGAGGAAACACGGCCTTGCCAACACTCAGTTCAGGGCAGACTGAGAAGGAGTTCTCTGCAGGCACAAGTTATCATTAGCCTCTGAACCTCCTCAAAAAAGATCTTCACTCTTCTCCCACAGTGACTGTAGTACATCTATACCCGAGAGTCTCTTCTCAACTGGCAAACTGCAACTTAGGCGAGTGAGGCATTTGACAGAGTTAAATCTCATGCTTAGCATAGATCAAGAGTTACCTAAAATCCAGTTAAATTCAGTTCGCCTATTCTAAAATATTCCCCTGGGTGACATCATTGCATTCTATTACACCTCCTTCTTTCACCTTCAGTCTTTCTTCCAAAATGTTTGTACTTAACAAAGGAATTGCACTTGTATATAAATTGTCCAACCTATATCAGTACTATTGTTATAAACAAACACAAAAAAGCACCTAACACAAAAGCAAAACAAAATAAAACCCTAATAAAACAAAAGCATTATTAAACTTGTACTTATAGAAAATGATTTGTTAAATGTGTTATCTAATATTACAGATTTTAATGAAGGTTTTAGAGAAAATTTTTCTATTAATTTCTTGTCCTATGAGCAGTTGAATTTCTTCAAGGAATATTTAGACACAATGAATTGTAATGGATACAATTTTCCTCTTCAAGATTTTTTTTTACACAAATTTGTGACTCCCCAAAATTGTATAGGTGAAGATCATCATGATATGTACTTTATCTTTATCCCAAAACTCACATCACTTTCCCTCACTCTAATTTTTATCTTTTCTTTCATACACCTCTTTTATATTGTATCATTTTGCAATTTTTTAATATTTCTTAAGTACAAAATCTGATATCTTCTGGAAAAGAATATGGTATAAATCAATCAGTTAATTATATGACATTAAAGAAGTTAAAATCTTTTCTAAATCATCTTATATAATGGCAGTTCTGTGCTGAACTAACTCTAATACACGTAATAATGTCGTGACCTACTGCCACTGGTAGTGCAAAGGGTTTCTTTCTTGGCTCCTTCCAGCATTTGATGAGAGCAATCTAAATCCAGAGGGCAAGTGAACTGGTTGAAGAATTCTATACAGGTCAGCCTTAAGGGTGACCTGTATAGAATTTTAGTATAGTTTTTAGCGCTTGTTATCATTGGTGGATTTATTTTTTGGTTTGGTTGCTATCTGTTTTCTTTCCTTTTTTTTCTTTTTTTATTACTTTTTAATTTTTAATAATAATTTTTTTTAATAACTTTATTTAATTTTTTTTTCTGAGGCGTGTGGCTGACAGGGTCTTGGTGCTCTAACCAGGTGTCAGGCCTGTGCCTCTGAGGTGGGAAAGCCGAGCTCAGGACACTGGTCCACTACAGATAACCCAGCTCCATGTAATATCAAATGGTGAAAGCTATCCCAGAGATCTCCATCTCAATGATAACATCCAGCTTCACTCAACAACCAGCAAGCTGCAGTGTTCAATACCCTATGTCAAACAACTAGCAAGACAGGAACACAAACCCACTCATTAGCAGAGAGGCTGCCTAAAATCATAATAAGTTCACAGACACTCCAAAACACAGCACTGGACTCAGCCCTGCCTACCTGAAAGACAAGATCCAGCCTCATCCACCAGAACACAGGCACTAGTCCCCTCCACCAGGAAGCCTATACACAACCCACTGAACCAACCTTCGCCACTGAGGGCAGAAACCAGAAAAAACAGGAACTACGAACATGCAGCCAACAAAAAGGAGACCCCCAAAACAGTAACTTAAGCAAAATGAGAAGACAGAGAAACACAGAGCAGATGAAGGAGAAAGGTAAAAAACCACCAGACCAAACAAATGAAGTGGAAATATGCAGTCTACCAGAAAAATAATTCAGGATAATGATAGTAAAGATGATCCAAAATCTTGGAAATAGAATGGAGAAAAAACAATAAAAGTTTAACAAGGACCTAGAAGAACAAAGAGTAAACAACCAATGATGAACAACACAATAAATGAAACTGAAAATTCTCTAGAAGGAATCAATAACAGAATAACTAAGGCAGAAGAATGGATAAGTGACCTGGAAGATAAAAGAGTGGAAATAACTACTGCAGAGCAGAATAAAGAAAAAAGAATGAAGAGAATTGAGGACAGTCTCAGAGACTTCTGGGACAATATTCCACGAACATTCAAATGATAGGGGTCGCAGAAGAAAAGGAGAAAAAGAAAAGGACTGAGAAAATATTTGAAGAGAGTATAGTTGAAAACTTCCCTGATATGAGAAAGGAAATAGTTAATCATGTCCAGGAAGCAGAGAGAGTCCCATACAGGAAAGATCCAAGGAGAAACACGCCAAGACACATATTAATTAAACTAACAAAAATTCAATACAAAGAAAAAATATTAAAGGCAACAAGGGAAAAACAATAAATAACATGCAAGAGAATCCCCATAAGGTTAACAGCTGATCGTTCAGCAGAAACTCTGAAAGCCAGAAGGGAGTGGCAGGACATATTTAAAGTGATGAAAGGGAAAAACCTACAACCAAGATTACTCTACCCAGCAAGGATCTCATTTAGATTTGATGGAGAAATTAAAACCTTTACAGACAAGCAAAAGCTAAGAGAAATCAGCACCACCAAACCAGCTTTACAACAAATGCTAAAGGAACTACTCTATGCAGGAAACATAAGACAAGGAAAAGACTTACAATAACAAACCCAAAACAATTAAGAAAATGGGAATAGGTACATACATATCGATAATTACCTTAAATGTAAATGGATTAAATGCTCCAACCAAAAGACATAGACTGGCTGAATGGATATAAAACCAAGACCCTTATATATGCTGTCTACAACAGAACCACTTCAGACCTAGAGACATATACAGACTGAAAGTGAGGGGATGGAAAAAGATATTCCATGCAAATGGAAATCAAAAGAAAGCTGGAGTTGCAATTCTCATATTAGACAAAATATACATTAAAATAAAGACTATTACAAGAGACAAAGAGGGACACTACATAATGATCAAGGGATCAATCTAAGAAGAAGATAAAACAATTGTAAATGTTTGTGCACCCAACATAGGAGTGCCTCAATACATAAGGCAAATATTATCAGCCATAAAAGGGGAAATCAACAGTAACAGAATCATAGTGGGGGACTTTAACACCCCACTTTCACCAATGAACAGATCACCCAAAATGAAAATAAATAAGGAAACACAAGCTTTAAATGATACGTTAAAGAAGAAGGACTTAATTGATAGTTATAGGATGTTCCATCCAAAAACAACAGAATACACTTTCTTCTCAAGTGCTCATGGAACATTCTCCAGGATAGATCATATCTTGGGGTTACAAATCAAGCCTTGGTAAATTTAAGAAAATTGAAATCATATCAGGTATCTTTACTGAGCACAATGCTACGAGACTACATATCAAATACAGGAAAAAAGAACTGTAAAAAATACAAACACATGGAGGCTAAACAATACACTACTTAATAACCAAGAGATCACTGAAGAAATCGAAGAGGAAACCAGAATATACCTAGAAACAAATGATAATGAAAACACGATGACCCAAAACCTATGGGATGCAGCAAAAGCAGTTCTAAGAGGAAAGTTCAGAGCAATACAATCCTACCTCAAGAAACAAGAAACATCTCAAAAAAACCCCTAACCTTAAACCTAAAGCAATTAGAGAAAGAAGAAAAAAAACCCAAAGTTAGCAGAAGGAAAGAAATCGAAATCATAAAGATCAGATCAGAAATAAGTGAAAAAGAAATGAAGGAAACAATAGGAAAGATCAATAAAACTAAAAGCTTGTTCTTTGAGAAGATAAACAAAATTGGTAAACCATTAGCCAGACTCATCAAGAAAAAAAGGGAGAAGACTCAAATCAATAGAATTAGAAATGCAAAAGGCAAAGTAACAATTAACACAGCAGAAATACAAAGGATCATGAAAAATTACTACAATCAGCTATATGTCAATAAAATGGACAACCTGGAAGAAATGGAGAAATTCTTAGAAATGCACAACCTTCCAAGACTGAACCAGGAAGAAAGAGAAAATGTAAACAGACCAATCACAAGCACTGAAATTGAGACTGAGATTAAAAATCTTCCAACAAACAAAAGCCCAGGACCAGATGGATTCACAGGCAAATTCTATGAAACATTTAGAGAAGAGCTAACACTTATCCTCTCAAACTCTTCCAAAATATAGCAGAGGGAAGAACATTCCCAAACTCATTTTACGAGGCCACCATCACCCTGACACCAAAAGCAGACAAAGATGTCACAAAGAAAGAAAACTACAGGCCAATATCACTGATGAACGTAGATGCAAAAATCCTCAACAGAATACTAGCAAACAGAATTCAACAGCACATTTAAAGGATCATACACCAGGATCAAGTAGGGTTTATCCCAGGAATGCAAGGATTCTTCAATATATGCAAATCAATCAATGTGATAAACCATATTAACAAACTGAAGGATAAAAACCATATGATCATCTCAACAGATGCAGAAAAAGCTTTTGACAAAATTTAACAATGATTTATGATAAAAACCCTCCAGAAAGTAGACATAAAGGGAACTTACCTCAACATAATAAAGGCCATATATGACAAACTCACAGCCAACATCATTCTCAATGGTGAAAAACTGAAACCATTTCCACTAAGATCAGGAACAAGACAAGGTTGCCCACTCTCACCACTATTATTCAACATAGGTTTGGAAGTGTTAGCCACAGCAATCAGAGAAGAAAAAGAAATAAAGAATCCAAATTGGAAAAGAAGAAGTAATGCTATCACTGTTTTCAGATGACATGATACTACGCATAGAAAATCCTAAGGACTCTACCAGAGAACTACTAGAGCTAATCAATGAATTTGTTAAAGTAGCAGGATACAAATTAATGCACAGAAATCTCTTGCATTCCTATACACTAATGATGAAAAATCTGAAAGAGAGATTAAGGAAACACTCTCATTTACCACTGCAACAAAAAAATCAAATACCTAGGAATAAACCTACCTAAGGAGACAGAAGATCTGTATGCAGAGAACTATGAGACTTCTGAAAGAAATTAAAGATGATACCAACAGATGGAGAGATATACCATGTTCTTGGATTGGAAGAAACAAAATTGTGAAAATGACTATACTACCGAAAGCAATCTACAGATTCAATGCAATCCCTATCAAATTACCAATGGCATTTTTTACAGAACTAGAACAAAAAATCTTAAAATTTGTATGGAGACACAAAAGACCCCAAATAGACAAGGCAGTCTTGAGGGGAAAAAACAGAGATGGAGGAATAAGACTCCCTGACTTCAGACTATATTACACAGCTACAGTAATCAAGACAATATGGTACTGGCACAAAAACAGAAATATATATCAATGGAACAGGATAGAAAGCCCAGAGATAAACCCACGCACCTAAGGTCAACTAATCTATAACAAAGGAGGCAAGGATATACAATGGAGAAAGTCAGTCTCTTCAACAAGTGGTGCTGGGAAAACTGGACAGGTACATGTAAAAGTATGAAATTAGAACACTCCCTAACACCATACACAAAAATAAACTCAAAATGGATTAAAGACCTAAATCTAAGACCGGACACTATAAAACTCTTAGGGGAAAATATAGGAAGCACACTCTTTGACATAAATCACAGGATATTTTTTGATCCACCTCCTAGGGTAATGGAAATAAAAACAAAAATAAACAAATGGGACCTAAGGAAACTTAAAAGCTTTTGCACAGCAAAGGAAACTCCAAACAAGACGAAAAGACAGCCCTCAGAATGGAAGAAAATATTTGAAAATGAATCAACAGACAAAGGATTAATCTCCAAAATATATAAACAGCTCATACAGCTCAATATTAAAACAACAAACAACCCAATCCAAGAATGGGCAGAAGACATAAATAGACATTTCTCCAAAGAAGACATACAGATGGCCAAGAAGCACACAAAAAGCTGCTCAACATCACTAATTATTAGAGAAATGCAAATCAAAACTACAATGAGGTGTCACCTCACACCACTTAGAATGGGCATCATCAGAATATCTACAAACAACAAATGCTGGAGAGCATGTGGAGAAAAGGGAACCATCTTGCACTCTTGGTGGGAATGTAAATTGATACAGCCACTATGCAGAACAGGATGGAGGTTCCTTAAAAAACTTAAAGTAGAATTACCATATGACCCAGCAATCCCTCTACTGGGCATATACCCAGAGAAAACCATAATTCAAAAGGACACATGCACCCCAATGTTCATTGCAGCACTACTTACAATAGCCAGGTCATGAAAGCAACCTAAATGCCCATCGACAGATGAATGGATAAAGAAGATGTGGTACATATATACAATGGAATATTACTCAGCCATAAAAAGGAACGAAATTGAGTCATTTGTAGAGACATGGATGGACCTAGAGACTGCCATACAGAGTGAAGTAAGTCAGAAAGAGAAAAACAAATACCATATGCTAACACATATATACGCAATCTAAGAAAAAAAAAGGTTATGAAGAACCTCGGGGCAGGACAGGAATAAAGACGCAGACATAGATAATGGACTTGAGGACACTGGCAGGGGGGAATGGTAAGCTGGGATGAAGTGAGAGAGTGGCATGGACATATATACACTACCAAATGTAAAACAGATAGCTAGTGTGATGCAGCCACATAGGACAGGGAGATCAGCTGGATGCTTTGTGACCACTTAGGGGGGGTGGATAGGGAGGGTGGGAGGGAGATGCAAGATGGAGGAGATATGGGGATATATGTTTATGCATAGGTGATTCACTTTATTATAAAGCAGAAACTAACACACCATTGTTAAGCAATTATACTCCAATAAAGATGTTAAAAATAATAAGAATAATAATATTCCAGTGTGACAGTGAAGAAATAGGCATTCATATTTTCTCTAAGTGTTAGATATTTTTTTTCTATGTGGACATATTTTTTTTTCCATAAGTGAAAATAATGTGTGAGTCAATATGGATGCAAGTTTTGTAAATCTGTGTAGCAGGAACATAAGCACAAGTATGGCTCCTGGTTGATATGTAAGCAGAGTAATGTGTTAGTGGTTCATGAACAATTACATCAGCAAATTTAAAATAGTAGTGATGCACTGAGTAAAACTGATTTATATGTATCTGTATATATATTCTGCTCTGCTTATACACAGGATCAAATTGTCAAATAAGACATGAATCAGAGATGTCACCCAGAATTAAACTTACTAATGATTTCAAAAATGTGTAGGTAATTCAGGAACGAAGACAAAGAAGACGATAAACATTAAATGCCTGAGACATCCCAACTGTTTCTCCAGAATGGGGTTACAAATTAAATTAAACTGGGCATCCCATGTTTTAAGTTGCAGAGACACAAACAAATTTTTTAGTATAAATAACTCCCAAATACTGCATGGGACATACTTTCAAACACACAGATTTCACTGTTTTTCTCCAATTCAAATTTAACTGGGCATCTCTATTTGTATTTGCTAAATCTGGCAACGCAACTAGATACTTTCTTCCAGTATTAGACACACTCTTTCACCCAGAATAATAGATGAGGTTTCCAAAGGAGTTTTTGTGGCTTTACCTAACATAGCAGGAGACATTTAAGTTAAATAACATCTCTATTTTATTCCCACAGAGTTGTATGGCTTAGATGATATTCTCCAGGAACGATTCCTCATAAATCTGGTGATTGCAGTTTTATTTACTATAAGTAATCCTTCAGCCAGGGACATTCTGCCAAGGGGTTCTATAGATAAGGCCTCTTCCTCCTAGTAAATATCATTAGTCTATTTACCCAGAGGTCCAGTTGACAAGGAGATTAGGCCAGGTCACCTGCCGTCTTTTTTTTTTCTTTTCCCCTGGGGTTGTATGCTGGTAAAGTGAATAAATGGATCTCAGGTCAGACACTTTAACTCCTTCCTTGCCAAGTACATTCATGAATTAAAAAGAAAACATACTTCCATTTATACCAGAACTAAAATTAATGGCAGATAAAAGATGTAAACTTTCCATGTTTATGTTAGACACTTAATATCCTTCAACTGGGAAAAGTTGTTTGTTTGTTTTTTTATAATCACAAACTTGACCCTAAATAAATTCTGTTGTATTCCATGTATAAAATTTTGAGTACTAAGTAAAGAAGTTAGAGTAGCTATTTGAGAGAAAACATTTAACAGCAGTCTCTTAGTTCCATCAAATAGATATTCTATTTCTCCAAAACTGTATTTAATCAAATATATAATATCTAGTATCTCAGAAGAAGTGTGACAGAAATAAAAAAAGAACAATTTGATGACTAGCAGGCCATAGAGACCAATGTATTATCCTTAAACCAGTGAATATAGACGTAATAGATTCTGAAAATTCTGACAGAGTAAAAACCTGAGGTTTAACTTGGGCTACCTAATTTTTGTGTAGAAGAATGAAACAAAATATTCTGTCATATACATGATTAGAACTATAACAATTCAATCAATGATTTCAAAGTATTTTAAAAAAATACACAACTGCATGACTTACATTAGAGGCCTAAAATCTCTTCTTGTAATAGGTCCTTTACTTTTCCCTTTTTCTTGTTCAATGAGCAGTGGGAAGGGTGTTGAATATAGAGTCTCTGAAGGGAAAACTTTGCAGCTATTATCACTACTATGGAGAAATCTTAGAAATCTTAGAAAGAGTAAAGTGGGGGGGCAGACTGATAGCAAGAGAGAGAAAAGCAATGCCAAAGGCGAGTTGACATATTGTCCTTACAGATATGCAAAATGTATGGCTTAACCGCACATCTTTAAAAACTGTAAAATAATAAGATTTTATAAATTAGTAAGAAAAGAATGGTGACATTTGAATAAATTCATGGAGGAAGAATATTTGTGCCCTTTTTCTATATGGATACGAAACAAAATATGTCCAAAGAGTTTGGAAATATGAAAAATCTCCTTTCCCACTCATCCCAAACCAGTGCTCTATGTCCAGAATTAAATGGGAAAGGACAGTAATCTGAAACTGGAAAAAGAGAGAAAAATATTTTCTCTTTACTTTTTGTTTGGGAACTTCTCATTAACATATGTGATTGAATTTTATATGCTCAAGAACCAATAACCCCACAACGAAATTTGAGAAGCTCTTGGTTGCTACAATTTTCTAGATGATGCTTACATCTAGAAAATACTAAGCAATATTGAAAGACATAGTTAAATATTTAGACATTTCCAAATCTATGGATTGTTGTCGTCATTTATTTTTGTTAGAGTCAGCTTTACCAAAAGTACTTCATATCATTTTCTCTAAAATGTTTTGCAATTTATTCACTTTAAAGGGATGGCAAGCCATTTAAAAACTTAGGCAAAATATAATATCAGGTTTTCATAAAGCACACTTTTAGCCTAGAAAGTTGTTTGCTTGAATATCAAAATAATAGTACCCTTTCTATTCTAGTATAAAAATATAATAACACAATTCATTACACTTTTCTCAACTATTTTAACTACTATGAATCTCTGATGTTTCATATCTAAGAGAGATTATAGTTGCTAAATCAGTATTTTGTCCAATTTCTTGGACAAACCTGGAGATACACCAACATGGAGAAACAATGAAGATGGGCTAAGAGCCGATAGCATTGCCTCTTATTCTTATATAATTTTTTGCATTTTTCTATATTAAAATAAAATAATGAATTCTATTTTAAAAACTTCAGTAAGCGGGCTTCCCTGGTGGTGCAGTGGTTGAGAGTCCATCTGCTGATGCAGGGGACACGGGCTCATGCCCCGGTCTGGGAAGATACCACATGCCGTGGAGTGGCTGGGCCCGTGAGCCATGGCTGCTGAGCCTGTGCGTCTGGAGCCTGTGCTCCGCAATGGGAGAGGCCACAAAAGTGAGAGGATTGGATTGGATTTTATCATTAAACACATTTCATCATTAAACACATTTTAGTCTTACCACAAGTATCTATGGAGGTATAAAATATTTTCTGATGTCACAGATGAAGAAATTGAGTATTAGATAGGTCATAATTAGTCCAAGGTAACACTGCTAATGAGTAGAAGATCCAGGACTAAGTTTAGGACTCTGGACATATTGTTCAATGTTTTTCCACCATATAGAATTACATCTCCTTTAACAGCCAGAAGATTTTTAACGGTCAAAGATTACCACCCAATGACTGTCCCTTCTCCTCTTTAACAACCCTAACTTGAAAAAAAGTAATATGTGAAGGAATTCACTTGAACTTATATATCACTCAACTTCTCTCTTTACACCTTTTCACAGGAGAAAAAAAAAAAACTTCCAAGAAATTGAACCCACTCAGTATTTCTGTATTCTTACCTCCTTTAAATATGTCCATCCCCACCCAAATAGCCATATATTTCCTTTATCTTACCCTATATCATTTCTATCTAGTACATATGATCATTAAATCAGCAACCATAAAGAACTGAGTTTTTAACCTACTTGCTAACTAGTTAGCCAGCCAGAATGTTACAGATACAGATACACACACACAAACACACACAGGGATATATACATATATTCTTGAGGGAGAGGAAAAGCACTCTAGATTTACTATTCTGGAATATAAGCAAATGTCTCAGGGAGGAAGACAGAGAGAGCTTTATTTTTACTACCATGGACATCTCCATGAAAGTATATCTCTAAATCTCTCCAGAGGGAAACATTCCCTCTAGCTTCCAAGGCTGATTGCTCTTCCAAGTTATCTTCTGCTCAGACTTGACCTGTACACAAAGCCAAGAAATCCATGGAGAATTTTCTTCCAGTAGTGATCATTTATAAATATACTTTTCATTTATTTGGTTTTCTTCCTAGAAATGTTTGCAACATGTGTGCCCAGATTCTATGTTCTATGGTTCTTGATCATCATTGTATCCCTACTGCTTAAAATATTCCCTGGCATGTAGTAGTAGGTAGTAGTTTATATATAAATGAATTAGCAAATGAATGAATAGATGGAAAATAAATAGTTGATCAATAACCTTTTTAAATGCTGGATAAGTTTGTGTTTGTTGCTGTTTTTAAGCATGTCTTTCCTCTGTGGACATGTTCTGAAATGTTTTATTAACCTGTTCCTGTTGATAAAGTCATTCTCAGCAACTTAGGTATGTATGACTGTATAACAAACTCAATATATTGTTTGAATTTACTTTCAGAATTCACACTTAAAAAGTATTTAAGGTAGACATATATGAGAAAGTGCTAAGTATAGGCTTTCCTCTTCAGACATTTAAAAAAATATCAACAGATATAAGACAGTCTTACTTGTGTGAGAGATAGTGGTCAGAGCTGTCCAGTGAAGGAGGAAATAGGTGTCATTGTAAGAAAGAAGATGAAATAAATTTTTGTTCATTTGCAAATTGGGGAAAATAACAAATAGAATTATTTGGCAACAAAATCTGAACTTTGTAGCACCAAGATGGTGATAATATACTACTTTACATAAACGAGAAAAATATTCCAAATCTATCACCAACTACTTCCCAGAAATCCGAGAAGACAAAGTGAAAATTTCAAATTTCAGTTCTTTTAAACGTAACGTGTATTTTAAATTTCCAATTAAAATCCTATCCATAAGAATCAGTTAATCTAATTGAACGGAAGAAAGTTAAAAAATATTAGAAAACATGTATGGTATATTAATGGTATAAACTCTATAATCTGAATATGTAAGTCCAAAATTGTGTCTCTGCTTCTAATACACAATGTCATATGGGACAAGTTATCAAACCCCTCTTTGCTTCAGATTTCTTATTGAGCAAAGGAGGAAATTTTTTAAAATATGAGATAATATTGGTAAGTATCTCATAAGTAGGACTTTGTCACATTAAATCAGTAGGAACAATGTGCTTAGAATAGTATGTAGAATTTATGGGTTCTAAAATTCTAATTATAATTTCAAAATTGGAAATGCAAAATTGTATGCTGGGATGGTAAAGATGAGCCCCTTTCTAATACAATTATTTAGAAATACTGAGGCTATCTATTGATAGATGGATGGATGGATAGATAGATAGGTAGGTAGATAGATAGATAGATAGAAGAAAACAGATCTCAATAGACAAAAGGAGAAATTCCCAAGTTCCAGAAACAAAAAAAGATTCTGAAACCAGAGAAGTACTAACCAATTCAAAACTGTTACCTAGCAACATCTTCAGAGTCCAGAGCACACTGGACTTCAATAGAGAGGAAATACAACAGTAGACGTCCAACAAAAGCATTACTTTGAGGGAGAATCAACAAATTTAACAAAAAAGTTAATTGACACACAAAATACTGAAAAAATAGAGCATTTTGAAAATAAAATATATTTTAATTATTTAAGGAATAAAATCAGAAAGACAAACGATATTGAAGGAACAGAGCTGTATAAATAAAACAAGCATGTTAACTAAAATCCAATTAGAATTTCTATAAAAAATAGCCATGAGCATAGATTTTACATGTAATTTTGTGCTTCTTGAGAACTCTGAGTTTTTATATATATATAATATATATATATACATTATATATATATAATATATGTAAAACTTGATAATATACTTATGTACAAAATTTTAACTTTTCTTTTTTAAAATTTATTACTATTTAAGTTTATCGGCATTCTTGATCTTTTTTTGTAAGGTCTTTTATAGTATAGAATAAAGGTTATTCTGGCCTCAAAAAGCAAATTGGAAAATGTCCCATTCTTTTATGTTTGAAAGAGTTTAAGATTAAGTTGAGTTGCTTTCTTTACATTTTAAGAAGCTTTCACCAAGAATGCTATTTGTAGCTAGAGTTCTCTTATAGAAAATTTTTTATAATAAATACATATTCTTTAATAGATTTGGAACTATCCAGCTTTTCAATTTCTTCTTCTCACAGCTTCAGTTTGTTGTATATTTCAATAAATTTGTTAATTTTATGTAATATCTATTTTAAACAGAATGATAGATAAATGAATAAATATAGATGTATATATATGTATTTTTTGTGTGTATTTACTGTGCATGTATTTTCTAGCTCTGCAGACTGAGAGGTAATAGAAGCACTGCCCCAATAAAAGAAATAGGGATACCTAGCATTCAGATCATAGTTCTAAATATATATTTTCACTAAAAGGAACTAAGGCTTCTTTCATAAATGGTTTCTTCTGGCTTAGGCAAGGAAAGTGCAAGACTGGAATGTATTTTTGTGACAGTAAAGAAATGTTAAAAAATGGTTGGGGGCCTCCCTGGTGGCGCAGTGGTTGAGAGTCCGCCTGCTGATGCAGGGGATACGGGTTCGTGCCCCGGTCTGGGAGGATCCCATATGCCGCGGAGCGGCTGGGCCCGTGAGCCATGGCCGCTAAGCCTGTGCGTCCGGAGCCTGTGCTCCGCAACGGGAGAGGCCACAACAGTGAGAGGCCCGCGTACAGCAAAAAAAAAAAAAAAAAAAAAAAAAAAAAAAAAAAAAAATGGTTGGACATACTAATAGGACAAATAACCTCTTTGATAGGGTCTTCCATTACACATTGATAATTAAGACAAATAATGACAAAAAGTAATTATAACCTTTAGACTGAAATGAGAACCCATGAGTCTATGCAGATATAAATATATCAATACATAAATATGTGAAGAGAGAAAGCTCTTTCTTTTGTTAGGCTTATAACTATTAAATGTAAAATAAATGACAGAATTAGAAAATCACTGTTTGGCAATCACTGTAGTAAGTTGTTGACAGTCGCAGACAAGGATCATCAATGGATGCTAAAACTAGTGGGTGGAAGTTTGAAGAGAAACAGGAATCCATTATCTCCACAACATGGTTAGTTAATAAATACAAAGTAAAAACCCTTAACTTTACATTAGACACATCTGGTAGACACCACCTTAACCAAGTAACCCAAGTTAATATCACCAGTAACAGAACCAACAGACATTATTTACCTCCTGATGGTATGCACTGAAAGCACAATATCACTTCTGTTATGATCCTGCAAAAATGCATACTTGATTGTAATCATGAAATAATATTAGACAAACCCATTTTGAGGAACAGTCTACAAAATAATTGGCCTGGGCTCCTCAAAAAATGTCAGGTTGAGGAAAAACAAAAGTAGACTGCAAAACACCTTATCTTAAAGGAAATGAAAGAGACAACTCAATGCACCCTGTTAATACTGGGTCAGAAAAAACAAAACAAAGCAAACTTCTCTTTGCTTGATTTTGTATAAAGAACATTTAGGGTTCAAGTGAAAACTTTTGGCTAAATCTGTAGATGTCTAGATAATAGTACTGTGGGAATGTTAATGTCCTTATTTTGATAATTGTACTAAAGTTATTAATAATGTCTGCTTTTAGGAAATATATATTTAATTATTTAAGGGTAAATTGTATTATTTCAGCAACTTATTTGCAAAGGGGTTCAGAAAAAATATAGAGAGAAAGAGAATAATATAACAAGTGTCACTTGGTGAAATGTTTATCTTTGGGGAATCTGGGTGAAGGGTTAATGAGAATTAATTTTATTATTTTTGTAACGTTCCTGTAAATCTGAAATTATTTCAAAACAAGGTTAAAAAGAATCTTTACCACACAATGCCATATTTTCTCCTTTTGAGGCAGCAGAATTATTTTCACTTTCTCTATGCCTTTAAGAGTATTTGAGGTATCGCAAGGTTTGAAACCAGCTTTCTGAAATTAGCACTTAAATCAGCAAGTACTTCAAATTTTTTATGGACATTAATGTTTGCTATGTTTATCGTAAATTGCCTACAAGATTTGGGAGTATAAAATTTCTAGACTGCCAAAGACCTTATTCAGGCAGAAGCATTAGTGAAGCCTAGAGGCAATAGAAAGAGAAAAAAATCATATATGTTTCCCCATCTTCAAATTTAGCATTTGGAGTATTTTGGTTTCAAAAGCAAAATGAGGAAAGGGGGGTTGAACTAACAAAAGTAAGAGGCTTAAGGAGTCAGGGAAGTGATTGGAACCCTTCCATGAAGATTAGAAGTTAAAAAATGATCAACAGAGATAATGAAATACAGTGTGTGTTCTTTGATGTGTGTAGAGAAAGAATTGTGCTCACGCAAATTTGAAGAACCCAAGTATTGTAAAAATCAATCCAAATGCCTATAGGACATGGAAAACAGCTATTAGTTGAAACCAACTTAGTATAGCTATTACTCAAAATAGAGCTATATCTAGTAAATACACACACATCAATTCAGTTCAGTAAAAAAAAAAAAATCAGTCCAGTTAAAAAAAAAGAAAGGCAATTTTTTTCTATATTGTCACCTAGATAAAGCAAATATGAGTGATGAACAATGTAAAGTTATGTGGTCAAAGTCTCTTACTGAGTGATTACTAATGCATGCTACCTGGTGCTAAATTAAAACCAAAACCAACAGGTAGTCAAAAGGTACAAACTTCTAGTTATAAGATAAATATAAGTTATTTATCTTATATATAGCTAGGGATGTAATGTACAGCATGAAAAATATAATTAACACTGCTGAATGTTATATATGAAAGTTGTTAAGAGTAAATCCTAAGAGTTTTTCTCATCACAAGGAAACAATTTTTTCCATTATTTTGTATCTATATGAGATCATGGATGTACACTAAACTTACTGTGAGAATCATTTCATGATGTTTGAAAGTTGAATCATTATGCTGTACACCTTAAACTTATACAGCACTGTATGTCAATTATATCTCAATAAAATGGAAAGAAAACAATACAAACGTGCTGCTGACTTTACACACCTGTTTTTTAAATTGGGAAGGTAGGCATATCAACAAATATATACTATTTAGTGTCAAGACTGAAAACTAGGTATATTCAAGGTATAGTGTAGCGTGTAACAGGGAATGGCCAACAGTGCCTTGGAAGTGATAGGAAAGATCTCCGTGAGATAACACTTGTGAGTTGGTTCCCTGGTTTCACTCAGTCACAGAACTAATTAGCAATCAAGACAGTCTAGTATTCTGTTCTCCAGCATCAGTATATATATATATTTTTTAGTTTCAAATTTTATTTAATTAACTTATCAGGTGCATAAAACATATTTTTCAAATCTTATTAAACTCAGTTATTTGAAACATATGTTTACACAGAGGACAAACAGATAGATGATTTCAAATAACTTCTGGTACAGTCCATTATCCTGTACAATGATTTAAGCTAGACTTTGAAGGCTATACATCATGCCAGCTGCCAAAACTGTGGGTATTTCCTGGAAACTGCTTCAGAGGACACAAAAAATACCAAAGCCAAAGAAATGAAGCCCTCACTGCCTAGGGTTGAAGGAAGAGGATCTCAAAAAGATGTAAATTTTAAATATATCAAACAATGCTACTTTATTCACTTAGTTCTACAATTAGTAATAACATGCTCACCTTTCTCGGCTGATCAAAATATAACTAAACCGGATCTCTACTAACTTGTAAGCCCTCCTAAAATCCTTTAATCAATGGTTATCTCTGATTTTCAAGACTCCTGTGTTAATTATGGTCTGTGTTGTCTATTTGTCAATTAATCATACATGTCTTGTGAAATCTAATGCAGCAATACATTGAAGATTATTTTTAAAACATTATTATTTGCAACTTCAAACATTTGTATCAAGTTTCTCCAACTTTATGTTAAGTTCCAAGAGAGTAGAAATGGTAGCTTCAATTTCTTCTTTCCCATATAATCCTAGAGATTACGTTTTTTAGTTGATGTTAAATAAATGTTTATTGATTGGTTAATTTAAATAAACTGCCCTATTAAAAGTGTCAAGGATCTATATTAAGTCAATGGCCATGAGAAAATAAAGTAGAGATTCTATTTAAGAGAAATAAAGAAAGTAGTATTGGCCAGACTTGATGACTGACTGCCTAACGGAGGACTGAGAGATAAAAGTTGGCTGAAAACGTTCAATGTAGCTTGAGTAACTGGATAAAGAAGGCCGTATTTAATATATTAGGGAATACAGAAGGAGAATGTCTCTTTTGGGGATGACTCAGAATCCAAAATCACTGAAAGTATGACTGAGATTCCAACCCAGAAGGTTTGACTACAGAGCCTCTGCTCTTCACTCTTACTTTCCCTCAGTTGCTTCATGAGTACTATGCAAATTAAATATGAGTATAAAACTACTATATGGGACTTCCCTGGTGGCGCAGTGGATAAGAATCCTCCTGCCAATGCAGGGGACACAGGTTCGATCCCTGGTCCAGGAAGATCCCACATGCCATGGAGCAACTAAACCCGTGTGCCACAGCTACTGAGCATGAGCTTTAGAGGCCGTGAACCACAACTACTGAGCTCGTACACCACAACTACTGAAGCCCAGGCACCTAGAGCCTTTGCTCTGCAACAAAAGAAGCCACCGCAATGAGAAGCCCATGCACCACAACAAAGAGTAGTCCCCACTCACTGCAACTAGAGAAAGCCTGCATGCAACAACGAAGACCCAACACAGCCAGAAATAAATAAATTTACTTAAAAAAATAAAATAAAATAAAACTACTACATAATCTAATCTAAGCATTTTCTATACATTAATTTTCATAACACTTGTGAATAATTGAGAATTAAAAGTACTAGTTAGAAAATCTTTGAAGAACTATTTAATACACTATAATACCAAGGATCTTTTTCATTTAATCAAGCACATTCACCTCCTTTTCATTTCAGAAAGAACACCTACATGATTCAGACGTAAATGCCAAACACTTAGAATAATGGTTGGCAGATACTAAATACTTCAGCAATTTTTGTTGAACAAATGATGAATGCATGAATTAAAAAATGTCATAGAAGGAGGAGGGCATAGAAGGGGCCATTAATTAACTACCTTATGTTTCAGTTCTCCCCTTAAAAAGGGAAATAACAACACTTATAACATGTTTATTATAAGAATTAAATAAAACCTTTAGGTATGATTAATGGTCTGATAATAATAATTCATACACATATAGATTATTATTGTTATTACAATAATGGGAGTGAAGTTAGTGAGATGCTTTTTGTAGGTATATTAGACTACAAACTAGAAGATATAAAAACACACTGGATTAAGGATGACTGATTTCTCCATAAAATGTTTCTTCTTAGCCTTATGATTTCATCATTAACTATAGGAAAGCTATGTATCATAAGACATGATATAATCATTATATGCTAATTTTAACCAGATCACTTGTGATTGTATGAATATGTGTTTGTATTAACACAAGATTTTGCAATAAATTGCTTTTGCATACTCTACACTCCCCAAAGAAAATTCTCAATATCATTTAATATAATTCAAACTAAGATTCTGTATCTCACTTTTGAGAGAAGAATGTAAAACAAAAATAAAATTAATTTCTCATATAATAGTATGTGTAAATAGTATTTCTTAACAAAAGGTAGAGAATTGTTATGGTCTTCAAAGGCTAAAAAAATTGAACAAATGCATGGGCAAATAATCAAAAAAAATTTTTAAATAACATTCAGAGTAATTTTGAAGTAAAATGGGTACACAATGGTAAATTTAATGTCTCACTAATTAAAAGAGGCATCATGGAGACAAAACAGGGGTGTTTTGAATCTGCTGCCTTAATTAACTACTATTTTCTTTTTTAAAATGGAGCATCAGCAAAGGCCATTTAATGGTAATGAGGTTGAGCGAGAGGCCTAATATATAACCACTTTTAACAAGTGTATACTCCTTACTGTGTGTCAGGAGATTACTACTGTAACAAAAGAAGAGTAAAAGGATGGATGTTTATTTTACATTCAGACTTGCATTTGCTTTAAGATACTGGAATTCTTGAGGGCCATCATTTTGCCTTTTTTGTTTTGTTTTGTTTTTTTTCCTTCTCATGGCACTATTAATGTTTTTAAAAACATATTGATTTTTTAAATTCATGTAAATTTCCACATTCAACTCTTTTGTATTCCTCTTTAAAGTTGGAAGTGGAAGTTAAAAATCCCAACTGTTTTGCCAGTCTAGAGAGTAGGCTATTTTTATGCTCATGCCAGTAGAAGTCTCATGAGTCATTTTCTGCACTTCTTTAAGGTATAGCCTCTATAACTGTATGATGAATGGTGACATCTGAGCTCTGACCTAAGAGAAATACATTTACTTCACTTACTGGAGATGAAGATGACAGGTCATGTCTGTTACATTTGTCCCTTTTTTCCATTTTTAACCCTATGCTAGACTTTCATGAGAAGAAGGCATAATGGAGAGTCTTGAACAAGGATTGTTGTTTGATTTGCAATATACCATATAAAATCCATTCTCAAATTGGAAAAAATTTAGGCCAAAGTTCATACACCTTTTGAATAAACTTAGTTCAGGTTACAATAGAACCTGACATTTTCAAAACTCTTTTGTTTTGAAACTTTGTGGTTTGGTTGGAATCACAGTAAGACCAAATTTTGCCATACAATAGATGTTTGGATTTCATTTGCCTCCAAACTTGAATTAAATGTTGTTATGCAAATCAACAGGAATATGAGCAAAAACTTTCTTTTATAATAATGTATAATATTATAGCTAAGAAGCTTAACTTCATGTTAAATGTTACTTCTTTATATAATTAAAATTTACACATCTATTTTCATTACCTCCAAATACACTGCTAAGTATTTTCTTAAATTCTTACCTGTAATTTAACATAACACTTCATCAATTCTTCATCAAATATAGGTGCTAAATTATCTATCTATAATTATTTCATTAATTTAAGCTGTAATGCCTTCATATTCACATTTAAGGATGGTATCCTCCCTTTAAATTAAACAGATATAATATTTTATGATAATACAGACTGATAGCATTATTATCATCTCATCAGCATTTTAGTATGACTATATATATTTGATACTAAATGTAAACTTTAGATTTTAAGTTGTAAGCACTCTATACAAACTGCGTGAAATTAACCATTCACTTTACCTTTGCCTGACTCCAAGCAGTTAGTTTCCAAACGCCTGAAACAGGAATTCTTTTCACATTTTTTCCTAAACTATATCCCTTGATCTCCTCCAGAGCTGTATTCAGTTTTTTACTCCAAAAGATTCAAATTATTCTCACTCATTGATTAAGTACACCACAATCATTCATAATTTGCCTACTGTTTTTCTGATTACTTCTGCATCTCAGTGTGCAAGTAATAAGAATTACAAAATATAGGAAGACCATTTATTGGTGTTCTGAATTGATCCATGACAATGTGGTTATCAGTAAACAATTTTGAATTTGAAATATTGCAGTATTATATATTATGTTCAGTATCTTGTGTATTGAAATTTAAAATAGTATGGTTTTAACATAATAAACAGTTTTTAATTAGTATTATAAATAAGTAATTATTTTTTTTACTATTTGAACAAAAATCAGGAATTAGATTAAACCATACATTGCTGACCATCCACAAAAAATTATAAACGTTTCACATTCATTGGTTTATAAGTTTGATAGAGGTGCCATCACAAAGTACCACAAACTGGGTAAATTAAACGATAGAAACCTGTTGTCTCACAGTTCTGGAGGCCTGACATCTAAGATCAAGGCGTTGGCAGGGTCAGAGTTTTTTTAGGCCACTGAAATCCATGTCTAAATACCATTAGCCTATCTAGGCCCATTATATTTATACCTCACTATCATACTTTGCAGAAATGGAAATATTTTTATCAATTTAATATATATATAAATATTATATATATATTGCACTGATTTGTGCATCTTTAATTTTAGTTAAAAATGTAGTTTATTCTCATATTTAATTTCATTTTTGGCGAGTTGTGCTTTCATGATCTTTGTTTCTTTATCTGTTGTATTAATAGATAAATACATATAAAGTATTTTTATATTTAATTTTTTAATGTTCCCTATAACTTGAACAAATGTAAAAATGTCTTGTTTATTAGTCATATTTATAAGTATTAAAATATAATAATAAAAAACACATTACATGTTTTTGAAATAATGGTAACTTCTTAATTGGAAAATAATTCTTAATGAGATAAAAGTGGCTATTTATTTCAGTGAATTTCTATATCCATGGGTAAAATCACTCTTTTTTCCAAAGGAGACAGGATGTGTTAGTTAGTGTTCAACCAGAGAAACAAGCACAACAGACAACATATATTGAGATTAAATGCAAGGAATTGGTTTCATGATCGTGGGGACTGACTAGGCAAGTGGGAATTCCATTCTGAAAGGCCGGCTCTCAGGAAATACAGCCTGGGACTCAGACAGGAGCTGAAGCTGCTATCCTGGGCAATTTTTCTTCAGAGAGGTCCTCAGCTCTGTTCTTAAAGCCTTTTAGTTGATTGAATCAGGTCCACACAGACTATCTAGATAATTTCCCATACTTAAGGTTAACTGATTATAGACCTTAAACACATCTATAAAACACTTTCACAGCAAAACCCAAATTAGCCTTTGAATAACAGGAGACTAGCCTAAACAAGTGGACACATAAAACTGACGATCAAGCAGAGTTTGGCACCACCATGAGAGTCCATTTTTTGATCCTTAATTTTTCATGTGACAAGTATAAGTTCTAAGAATTCTTGCACAATAATAACTGGATGGAAATTGTGGTTTTGTGGATTAAAAAAAAAACTTTGTCATAAAATTCTTTAAAGCCATAATAAGTTAGAGCCCAAAATTCACATAGTGACCTATCTGACCAAAAAATAGTCTCAAATATATCTTCTGCAAACTCAATTATATCCTCTTTCAATTCTGTTAAAATTAAACCAGTGGAAGACAACTGACTTTCAGAACAATTTATTACCAGTCATTGTATTCATTAATCTTCTCAGTTTATGGAAACAAACAAAAAAAGCTTTTAACAAGTATATATTGATTCTATTACTCTTTCACTTAAAGGCAACTTTTTTACCCTGATATATTTAGAAAATGTTGTAAACGTGTGTGTATATACATATATTAAAATTAACTTCAGTTCTGCAGATTTAGTTTACTCCATTTAAAGTAAGTATCTGCCATAAAAATTAACTGGCAAAGTCAGTAAATAATGTCATACAAATCAACAATATTATACTGAAATTCTGAGAAAAAATGTATTATTTTATTTCCAATTCATATAAAAATATTAACTATATGTTTTTGCTTTGAAATTAAGATAGATAGACGTATAGATGTGTACATATATAGATATAGGTCTAGTTACTACATAGAAACTTGCTCTGAATTATAGATCTGGATGGGAAAAAGCACCCTGCCATTTTCAATAATTTTTACTGATGTGCCAGGTAATAAGGTGTTTTTTTTTCACAGCTCCAAAACTTCACTTATCTAGTCAGCATTGTGATACTGGACCAGAACTCTGCAAAACATATTTCTAATTTGTCAACTGGTTCCCTATCATAATCTACTAATGAGGGCATTAAAGAGAGACTGAATGGCTGAGAAAGAAGAGATTTTCTCTTTCCTCTCAGCATTACTTCAGATCTTTTAAAATTATTATTATTTTTTTTTTAATCTGAGAGTAGCCGTTTGTTTCTGTAGCAGGGGGTGAAGAGAGCAGACTTTGTCTTTACAAACAGAACCAACTTCCCTGTGTCCCCTTAGAGACAACAGAATCACCCAAGTAGGCTGAATTTCAGCTTTTCAAGGTTATTCGCTTTACTTCCTTACCCACAGGGATGGTAGCTACTTGCTTTAGGCTAATACCTCCATGAAAACATTTTGCCTTTTTTTGTTTTTTGATGACCAGTTAACAAAGACTTATATCTAGTTAATAAATTAATTTTACTTCTCTATATGTTTTAAAATATGTACCGTAATTTTTGTTTCCTGATTAAATTCTCACCCTGATTGATGCAGATTCATTTTTCCTTACACATTGAGAAGCAACAATAGACTTCTGCCATCACCCCACTGGTTAAGAGTGTACCCTATGGTCACATGTAGCTACAAAGAAAACAGATTAATCTAACTTATCCAGTTTCTATAGTAAGAGCACATAAAGCATAAGGTGGGTAGAAATTTAAATTACTCTAACCAAACTACAGTTTCTTGCAACCTAAGAAAATTAATTACAATAGAAATAAACTGAATAAAATACAAAAAGAACTTAAATTACAATAATAAAGTTAAATAAAAGGCAATAAGTAGTAATATTGACATTGTAGAAGTTTTAATCATAATTTGGAGAACAAACCTGGAAATTTGTCAGGAATCAAGAGAAGAAAGTAAAAAGATTATAGGGGGAGTGTGAAGAGAGAGAGAAAAACTGATAGGCGAGTAAGTTAGGCAACAAGAATCTAAACAAATAATTCTAAGCATCTTGGAAGACTGCACAGGAACTTGGAAGGCTAAATAAGAATCAAAGATCAAATATGTTTTTTAAAAAAATAAAAGCCTCATGTTGAAGAAATGTTAAGAGGTGCAAAGTAAAATGGCTTACCACATTCCAGGAAAAGGTGTCAAAAAAAAAAGGAAATAGAAAATATAAAATGGAACTATTTCTTGACGACCATAAGAATTGTAGAGACAAAAATTAAAATATATTAAGGAAAAAAATGCACAAACTGGAATTAACAGCTGATTAGACAGTGCAGATAAGAAAAGATAAGTGTACTTGAAGACATGGTGGTATAAACTATCCAAGAAAGAATCATATTCAATATATAGAGAAAATACTTTAAAATGTCAAAACGTCTAACAAATCAGTGAATAACGACCTAAAAACAAAGAACGGGCAGAAGAAGTTGTTGAGTACAATATTTGAAGAAATAATAGTAAAAAAATTCTGAATTTAATAAAAACTATTATTTCACAGATTCAAGATGCTAAACAAACATCAAGTAGTACAAACAGAAAGTTACCCCAAATTACAATGCAATCAAATTATTAAAAACCAATAAGACATTACTTTAAAAGCAGCCATAGAAAAATGACAAAGGAACACAGATTATATTAACAATAGCATTTTCATCAAATACAATATGATCTGGAAGATAAAATATCTTTCATAAACTGAAAAGGCCAAATAAAAAGAAATTATCCTATTTTATAATTACAAATATTTAACAGTTCAAAAAAGCAAATTAAAGGTTTTGATACATGTAAGAGCTGAAGTCTTCATTACTGGCAGAAATGCACTACAAGAAATTTTTAAAAGAATGTCTTCAGGTAGAAGAGAAATAATATAAAACTTTGGATCTAAATAAGAATTATCAGGCACAAATAATCACTAAAACAGAGGAAATCAGAAAAATTAATCTGCAGAAAACTAGGCAAATACATTTGAAAACATTTAGGAACTGAACACTTTCCTAGAGAAACACAGATAACCATACTGACGCTGGTAAATTTAGACATCTTAAGCAGAGAAACTGCTATACTATCAATGGAGAAAGTATGAAGAAACTGACCTACAAAAAAGAACTGGGTTCAATATTTTCAACAGGGATTCTACCAAGTCTTCAAATATGGTACTGTCCCAATGTACTATAAATTATTCCAGAGCACTGAAAATGAAAGAAACCATCCTAAATACTTTTATAAAATAGGGAGAGCATTATACCTAAATCTGCTAAAGAAAGAGGAAAAAAGAAAAACACAGATATAAATCACTCAATAATACTGATTCAAAAATATTACATAAAATATCAGCAAACAGAATCTAACAATACATTAAAAAAAGAATATATGACCAAGTGGATTTTATTCCAAGACTAATTTATTCATATCATTACAGTGTTAATAAATGTAAAAAAACAAGTTTCATCTATATTATATGGTTACCTCCATAGATGCTAAGCCTTCAAAAAAAATTCAACAGCCATTTGGATATTAGGAGAGAAATTGAGTGATAATTTCCTAAATGAATATATAAATGCAAATATAAAAATATAAATAAATATAATATATAAATATACTTGTTAAATATATTAAATTTATACACATACATATTTAAACTTCCAAGGCACAATGGGAAACAAGAAATATATCCACTAAGATCAGGGAGACAAGGCAAGAATGCACACTTAACTGTGTTACTATCAAATATTTTACTAGAGATATTAGTTAATCCAATTTGGTGAAAGAAATCAATCTAAGGCATACAAATTGGTAACACAGAAGAAAAATTATCTTTATTTATAGATGATATGATAGTATACCTAGAAATATATAGGACATCAATGAAAGAACTAGCTCAATCAATAAAATAATTCAGTAAAGTTCCAACATATAAAGTCAATAAATACCAATAGCTTTCTTATATTAAACAATAACCTATCAAAGAATCTAAGTGTATGAAAAATACTATTTAAACGAATACTACACACAAAAAAATTCTTAACCTTTAATAAAAAATGTGTAAAATCTATGTAGGGAAACTTTAAAAGTTTAAAACTCTCTAAAGTCTTAGACAAATGAAAAGACATGTCCTGTTCTTGGATAGGATGATTCAACATTATAAAGATGCCAGTTCTCCTTGAGTTAATTTGTATATTTAATATCATCCTAGTAAAGAAACTACCACACTTTGTTATGGAGTTAGACATATTGATTGTAAAATTCATACAGTAGACAAACATATAAGAATGGCCAAGGAATTACTGGGAGTATAGTGGAGGTAGGGGGAAACCACTATAAAGAAAGGAAAAAAAAAAAAAAAAGAAAGACAATCCCTGCCAAACTTTAAAACATACTAAGCTTCTATAATTAAAATAGTGTAGTATTGGCACATGAATAGCCACAAGACCAGTAGGAACAAAATATATAACCCAGAAATGGATCCAAGTACATAATGTCAGAAAATATTCAAACCAAAAGATGATAGAAAGGCATATTTAAAACAGACATTAAAATATCTGTTACCTGAAAAGTGCTTGAAAAATAAAAGAACAGAATAAAAATACATAATACAAATACTAGTCCAAAGAATGATGACGTGACTTTTTAATAAAAGACAATGTAAAAGTCAGAAAAAGAAATATTACCAGGATAAAGAAGGAATTTCATAGCAATAATCAATTCTATTCATTAAGAGGACATAACAATCTTAAATATTTTGGGAAATAAATAATTTCAATATGCAAAATCTGATAGAAATGAAAGAGACAAATTTACAGGTATACTTGGATTTTGATGCACTGCAGTATGAACAATTATTATAACAAGTAGAAAATCAGTAAGAATATAGAAGACTTGAAGAACTTTATCAACTAACTTCAACTAATTGATACTTACAAAACACCCATGAAAATAACAAAATATACATTCTTTTCTATGACACACAGATCACTCTCTAAGACAGACAATATTTTACATAAAAAACCTTCACTAAGTTTCAAACTTGGAAAAATATGTCTATTCTTTGGCCACAATGGAATTAAACTGAAAACCAATTCTGGAAAGATATCTGAAAATTGTCCACATATTTGGAAATAAACTATACATTTTAATAAGCCATGAGTCAAATAACATCACAAGAAAAATTATTTTTAAAAAAATGAACTGAAAACTGAAAATATAACGTCAAAATTTGGGAAATGCCATTAAAGTCATGATTAGAATGACACTATAACATAAAATGCTTATGTTAGAAAAAAAGAATTCAAATAAATGCTCAAATTTTTATTTAAAGAAATTAGAAATTAAGAAAAATATTAAGCTTACATATATCTATAAAGTAAGTATATATTACATTATATATAATATATATAAATATAGAGAGAATAGAGAAAACTCAAGAAAATTAAAAACAATAAAAATAGAGAAAAACAATAAAACCAAAAATAGCTTCTTTCAAAGGACAAATAAAATTAATAAATTCCATCATGAAAACTGATCATGAAACAAAAGAGAGAAAAAAACTTACCAATGTCAGAAAAGAATAAGAGAATTACAAAGCCTATAGACATTAGAATACTAAGTCAATATTATGAAAAATTATTGCCTATATATTTCAGCTCTTTGAAGAAAAACACAAATTGCCAACATTCATTAAAAAACTAATAGACAATGAGAATGGGCCTGTATCTATTAAAGGAACTGAAACTTTCCCATTAAAACAACAACAACACTCTTTATGTCCAGTTGCCTCATAGTACAAATTTATCAAACATTTAAGAAAGAAAAATTCCAATTTTATACAAACTCCACCATAGAATAAAAGAGGATCACTAAAAAATACTTTGATGATGCCAGCATTATCCTGACAACAAAACCTTTCAAAGACATTACAAGAAAATATAACTATTGACTAATATCCCTCTGGGCAAATGTCCTTAATCCCACAACACATTAGACAGATAATATCCCATCACCAATTAAGGTTCATCTTAGGTTGGAAAATTGTCATTGACATATGAAAAACAATTAAATTATTATATAAATGGATTAAATAAGAGAATTCATATGACAATTTTTAATAAGAAAAAAAAACCTTCAACAAAATTCAGTGACCATTCATGATTTTTCAAAATCTCCATAATTTAGAGAAAATGACTCAAATTGATAAAAGGCATCTTTGTAAAGCCTACATTTAACCTTAACCTTAAAAAATGAAAGACTGTACACTTTTCTATATGCTTAGGAATGAAAGTAGGAAGCTTGCTCTCACTATTTCTACTCACCTTGTAATGGAGGTACTAGTCAGTAAATAGGTAAGAAATAAACAAATTCATACAGATTGTGCAGAAGAAATAAACATTGTCGACTTTCCAACAACATGATCACCTATTTAGAAAGTCCTAAAGAATCTAGAAAAACTACTGTAACTTAGAAGTGCATTTAGGAAAGTTGCAAGATTCACAGTCAATATGCAAAGATTAGTTGTATTTCGATTTCTAGAAATGAATACTTGGAAATTGAAATTTTAAAAGAAGGAGCGTTTATAAGAGCATCAAAAACACAAAGTTTGTTCTTCGCTCAGACTTTGTGTTTTTGATGCTCTTATAAACACTCCTTCTTTTAAAATTTCAAATTCCAAGTATTCTTTTCTAGAAATGGAAATACAACGGGAAGCAGCCACATAGCACAGGGAGATCAGCTCGGTGCTTTGTGACCACCTAGAGGGGTGGGATAGGGAGGGTGGGAGGGAGGGAGACGCAAGAGGGAAGAGAGGTGGGAACATATGTATATGTATAACTGATTCACTTTGTTATAAAGCAGAAACTAGCACACCATTGTAAAGCAATTATACTCCAATAAAGATGTAAAAAAAACAAAACAAAACAAAACAAAAAACACAAAGTACTTAGGGATGAATGTAATATGAATATAACCTGTACGTTGAAGACCATAAAATATTGCTCAGAAATATTATAGAGGACGCAAATAAATGGAGAGAAATATTATGCTCATAGATCAGACACGATGAAATCTCAATCAAAATCCCAGCAGGCTCTTTTCTATAAAATTGACAAACTGCTTCTAAAATTTTTATGAAAAGACAGAGGATCTCAGAGAGCCAAACAACTTTGGAAAGGAACAAAGATAGATGATTCATACTATCTGCTATCAAGACTTACAATAAAACCACAAAAATTTAGAGTGTAGTATTGTATAAGGATGAACAAATAGATCACTGGAATAGATTAGGGAGTCCAGAAATAGATGAACACATATATGGTCAATTGATTTTTCAAAAAGGTCCCAAGGTAATTCATTGGGTAAAAGATGGTTTTTCAATGAATTATACTAGAACAATTAGATATGCATATACAAACAAAAATGTGAACTTCTAACTTCTAACATTTCTAACTGAAATCCAAAATTAACATGAAGTGCATCATGAACCTAAATGTAAGCACCTGTATACAAAATGTACAGAACTTGTGTATAGGTGTATAGAACTTTTGAAAAAAAAATAAGAAATTCTTTATGATCTTGAATTAGGCATACATTTCTTAAATAAGTTGCACTAAGAATAAAATGATAAATTTGTCTTTAGTACAATAAAAATGCTTTCTGAACTACACTCTTAGGAAAATAAAAAGGCAAGCCACTGGAAGAAAATATTTGCACTATATATGCATATGTATATGATAAAGGACATGCATCTAGTTTATATAAAGACCTTTTATAATTCCACAGTAATAAAAGCAACCAGATAAGACATATTTATTGAGCAAAAGATTTGAATAAATGTGTCACAAAATAAGATATAGATATAGGAATGGCATACAATCATGAAAAAGGTGCTCAACATCACTTGGAAAGCAGAGGTTTGAGCAAGTCCCAGATCTCCTCAGGCACAGCTGCAGACACTTCATGGAATATTTCCAGTCTCCATCTTAAGGAGGAAAAGAATGGCTAAAGGAAAGGAGTTATTTGGACTTTGTCCTCTAACAAAGAGCTAAGATATAAGAAAAAATTAAAAGAGAAATATAGTAAATTTTTAAAAATGCAGTTTGTGATAAAATATCACATTTAAATAATTTCAACCTTGTGCTTTCTCTAACATGTTGAAAAGATTTTAAAGGAAAACTAAATTTAAAATTTCTACAGCTCTGTAAATATCACTTTGAGATAGTTTGCTCAGTTTAAAGAAAACACTAGGGGAAGGTTTACCATATTTCTTATAAATAAAGTTTTGTTTTCATTAATTAAATTAGTTCACATTTTGATAAAGTTCATGTAAAAAAACTATGTATGTAGTTTAGTTAATAAATGTTTAGTCCCATAAACCAACAATGTCCAGATTCCAAATTATTGTCAATTACAGTTCAGGTTTTTCTATCCCTACACTGTTTCCCAGGTTAATTGGCTCCAGCAACCTCTGACTATCCTTGTATTGGTTATCTGGCTCCTCAATTTTGGGGGCAGAGGTTTGCATTCTATTACAGATATAAGAAGAGTTTTTGATATTTCAGTCTGTTCAGCTCTTTACTTGTTATTAGGGTGGAGTGATGCACTCTGAGCTCCTTACATGCAGAACCATGAATGATTTTTCAGTAAAATTAAATGATTATTTCCAGATGATACAATTATCTGTACAACTCCATATGTGGGACTTCTCTGGTGGTGCAGTGGTTAAGAATCTGCCTGCCAATGTAGGGGACACGAGTTCCATCCCTTAGTCCGGGAAGATTCCCACATGCCATGGAGCAACTAAGCCTATGCGCCACAACTACTGAGCCTGTGTGCTGCAACTACTGAAGCCCGTGCACCTAAAGCCCACACTCTGCAACAAGAGAAGTCACCACAATGAGAAGCCCGTGCACCTCAATGAAGACCCAATACAGCCATAAATAAATAAATAAATTTATTTTTTTAAACTCCATATGTTTAATAAGAGCTTACATCAGTTTTGAATAGGATGTAGAATACATTTCAGATTTTTATAAATGAGTATGTCTTAACTAAGAAGTAATATTCTTGAAATTTAAAAAAATATATAAACTTGACTACACTAAAATGAATAATTTTGTTTATCTAAAAGAACTATAAGTAAAGTCAAGAAAATTAGTACAGTGCTGGAAGAATATAGCTGAAACATATAAAACCAACAAGGAATTTATATCTAGAATATAAAAAAGAAAATCTAAAAGTCATAAGGACATAAATATCTAAAGTAAGATATTTGTGGGATGCAGGTAAAGTGTAAGAAAATGCCATTAACACAAGAGAAAATGCAAATGACAGATAAACATATTAAAGATGCTTAAATTTGCTAATATTAGAGAAATCCAAACTAAAGATACAATTACTTACTACTTCAGACTGTAAAAAAATTGAAAAGTATGACCATAACAAGGATTAACAATACTCATTTTATGCTGTTGGAGTATAAAACTGGGATCACAGCTTGGGGGAAAAATTAGCGTAATCATAGTCAATGTATAGACACAAGACCTTCTTGGTAATTACTCTCTTATTTTCACAAAGTTACAATAACTTGTGCACCTGTACAAAATTCATCATGAACATTACTATCCAAAGTAGCTTTGCTTGCAATATTAAAAACAAACAAACAAACAAACGTGGTGACAAGGAAATGCCTATTAATAGAGCACTGGACAAGTAGAGTAATATACAGAAATAATGAGTGAATGCCATATGCATCAACAAGATATTTTGTTTTTCAAAGAAAAAGGAAAGACAAAGATATTTGTTGTACAATTTACTATATGTTTTCAATACCAGAAAGCAAGGGTTGAGGAATGTTTAAGTGGGGTTAAAAGACATACTAGCATTTAACTGAAACTTTTTCACTGAAGGATTGTAAGGAATTGAAATGGGAATAACTTTCTCAGTATGTGATTTACTCCTATCTAATGCTGTTGCCATGTACAGCTAAAATCACCTTGAGAACTGTAACTCATCCAATATCCCCATAATCTGGGAAACAATAGTGTGAATACAAGAGCCAGATAATCAAGGTCCTCTACTCAATTCTATCCTTTACTAGATGTGTGATTTTGAGGCAAATCCTGACTCTGCTTTGTCTCATTTTTTCCATCTATAAGATGAACTCTTATAGGCCCTTCATACTCTACGATAATAAAACTTTCTGACATTGAATTTAAGTCACACTTAGCCTTCAGAAATTTCCCTTTCAGAAAAGATTTTGGGAGAGAGGAAGGTACAGGCATGGAGCTTTTGTTCTCAACCTTTTGTTCCCTCTGGTATAGCTTACTTTACTCTTGTCTAGAATATGAGAAAGATAGACAAAGCAAGGTCTTAAGGGAAAAAGGCAGAGGAGAGCAATGGGCAGGGCAGGGATGGTCAGTATGGTGATATCAGTGGAGTACAGGTTCTAGAAATCAGCAAAGGTGGATTTGAATCCTGGATCTCTATACACATAATTGCATGGGCTTATGCAAGCTACTTATTTTCAAAGCATCTGTTTTCTCATTCAATCCGTTGAGAGTTTAATACTTAGTATACAAGACTGTTGTGAAGATTAAGTGAATCACAATGTAAGATAGGTTAAAGAAGGCACCTTTGGCTCCAGTAGGGGGCATACATATTTGGATTCCTGAAATAAGGGATTGTGACCTCTTTCATCCTGTCAGCCTTGGTAACTTGATTATTCCATTTCATTTCTTGTGAGCACCAGACTTAGAGTGGGTATTAAAGAAGACATTTCTCTTACTAATATTATTGTTTTTAACAACAGAGAAACATAGAAGTGATATCAATTATTAAGACTGAAGAAAAAAATAAAGCCTAGAATATGGTGATTTCTGTGGGGTAAAATAAATGTTGCAAGAAAATAAAGTAAGCTTTAAGTTTATATTAAAAGAAGATAACAGAAAAGAAGGGGTAGATTAGACTAGTGCTTAAGACCAATGTTATAATGCTATTAAATGATATAAATTAGAATAAGGTGATTCAATTGATATCATGTGTTGGTTATTTATGAGAATGGTAATAGTTGTTTTACTTTAAATTATGGAATTAATATTAGAAACAGAGGAAAGATATTCAAGGTAGTTGAAAATTTAAATATTGCACTTCTCCATGTGTCCATATTTTATATATGCTGTGCAAAAGAACATAATACTATCTAAATCATGGGTTTCTTTTGGTGTTTAAGTGAGATAAATTTTAAAAAGAGTTTTAACATTCATGTCCGTTACAAAAATAAGAATCTAGAAATTCTCCATGAATCCCAGAAACCACAAGTGATTTATCTGTAAATATTAGGATAACTATAGTACCCTCTTCCTGAGATTCTGGTGAGAATGAATGATATAATACATGTCAAGCACTGGTAATAACACTGACACAATAAGAACTTACTTGGTAATATTTAGTGAAACTTTTTTTTTAATATTTATTTATTTGGTTGCACTAGGTCTTAGTTGCGGCAGGCGGGCTCCTTAGTTGCGGCTCGAGGGCTCCTTAGTTGTGGCTTGTGGCATGTATGTGGGATCTAGTCCCTGACCAGGGCTCAAACCCGTGTCCCCTGCATTGGCAGGTGGACTCTTAAAAACTGCACCAGGGAAGTCCCTATTTAGTGAAACTTTTAAATATGACTTATAAATCATTATCTATAATTTCTGAGAAATCATGAAGAATAGGTGAGGTATTTCATGTCAGAATGTGGGTTAACATTGATTTTTAAGAGAAAAAGATAAATTTGGTAAATATACACCAATGAATCTGATGCTGTATATACACCAAATTATGGAAAGGTTTATGGACTCTATATAATTGATATTATAAAAGTTATATAACTGTCAATTTTTACATCTCTAGGTTTTCATTAGCCTATAAAAGGCATGACACAGTTTGGTTTTTTTTTTTTTTTTTTTTTTTTGAGTACAGGGTAGTGGTTCAAATGCAGCCTCTGAAGTCAGACCATGCGGATTTCAGACCTTGCTCCACTGCTTTCTAAAAGCATTACCTCTAGTAACAATAAATCTATCAGTCCCTCAGTTTCATCATCTGTAATGTGAAAGCAATAAAGGTACCTACTAAATTTTCTGGTGAGATTTAAAACAGTGCCTGGCATATAAGTACCCAGTAAGTATTAGCTTTTACTGTTACTTTTCAGAATTATGAAATATTTTGATAAAGTTCCTCTAGATTCCTCTAGATGGACTAGATGTGGTACTCACTTTTTAAATTTTAGTATTCCTAATTCTAATCTTTGGCTTCTAATTAATTGCCCATTACTCTCAGATAGAGCTCTTATTTTCCTTCTCACTTTTCTTACTAACCATTTTTAAACCCTTAAATATATATATATTGATATATATATTTAAATATGTGTATGTATATATATATACACATATATACACACATATATATACATATATATGTGTATATATATATATATAGAACAGATCTTCAAAAACCTAGTTTTAAACAGGTGGTCAGAAAAAGTGGACAGATTTGAATTTGAAGACACTTTTACTTTCATTCATTATCCACATAAATTTACAATTAGATCAAAACTGTAATTATTGTAGAATCACTGAACTTCAAAGTCTTAAATACTATTTGGAAACCTGTCTTTATGAAATCCAAATACAATTCTACAATATATGATTTAAATTTCAGGGTGTTTCATCCTAGCATACCACTGAAGAAACTTACCTTTGAAGAAAGGGGTAATAACCCAGCTGCAAGTTGTGGAGGCTCTTACTGGGCTGCCCCTATGAATAGTTTCTAATATGTAAAATAATGATGTAAATTATCACCCAACTTGGATAATTTGGAGCCTGGGAAAATTACACTGGGATAACAAATGTAAACTGGGGCAATTGTGAGGAAAGTGGGAGGTATGCTAACTCTTCTATGGTGCATTGAACACTAACAACAACTAGTAGTTTATGATATAATTATTTAAAAAGTCTTCTGCTTTCAGTTCTATCCATAAAATTATTATAGCCTCCCAAATAAATACTTTTATATTTTCCTCACTATTATATTTACCTATTGGCAGCCTGCTGATCAAGAACTTTCTCTCAGAAGCAAATCAAAATTGCTATGTGTGAATTTTTAATTTTCCAGTTCCAAAGCTTAGAAGAACCAATAAGCATACAATCAATTTTAATTTAAATTGAAACCCACTGCTGTATTTACTGCAGATGGTCTTTCAGGGAACTGAATCTAATATAATTTCTTCACTTATCTAATCGTATTGAAGGGATGTTTTGGCCAACCTGTTACAAGGAGAATATGTAATGAAATAGGAAGAGATGATGTTATGTTTTATGATGTTTCATATTGCTCTGTTACTCTTCGATTGTGAGAAATAGTGAGTCATTTGGATTAAACATGTCAGAGTATATAATGACTGCTGATAGTAATACAAGTAAAACCTGACATTGTGGTTCTGAATAAAAATTCAGGCAGGGTTGTTACAGAGACACACACATGTAGTGCATTGTCAAACTCTTGGATATAATTAGACACATAACTCACAAAGTATAATGTGAAGGTTCCCTCCCTTCAGAGTTACATGATTCAGCTGTTCTATCCCCAGGCTTTAACAAACTGTTTCAATAGGAAATCAGGAAAATATCTATCCTTTTTTATTTATTTGATTTAGGTTTGTCCTAGAGCCTTTCAGGAATAAAGTACCATACCTGGGGATTAAAGAGGGGATTGATCCCAAAATTTAAAAAGCTTTAAAACTTTCCTAATGGAATAAATGAGTAACCTATCATTTAGGAAAAAATGATAGAAATAATAGATGATAGATAAATGATAGATAGTTGATAGGTAAGTTGATTGATTGATTGATTGGTTGATAGGGATAAACCTAGAATAAAGAATGTTGGTTCTGAGTGTTTACCATAGGTGCTCACTAGACATGTAGTAAAATTGAAAATGCATAGCTCAATGAGCTAAATATAAAATCACAGAATCAATTGTTTCCTCTTCCTCCTTCCTCCTCCTCTTTCCTTCCTCCACAAATTATTTAACCTAGAAATTTGATTATTTTCTCACTAGGACTAACCAGTGATACATATGAAATGGTTTTCTAAAAACAAAGTTGTATGCATAAAATAATGCAAACATACAAGAGCAAAATTCTATGAAAATGTTTAACTTATTTGAAAAATAAACTTTAATTTTAAAAGTAGAGATACTGAGTTTTAATTTACAATAGGCAGAGCTCTTTAGCTACATATTGACCCAGATATTAGATGGGCTTTTATCTTACTTTTAAAAAATAACTTGGGCCACTGAACACAAGCGTGATTTAGGATTGTGTATAGAGCCATCCCAGGGGTTTCTATTCCATCTCTGAAACTCAACCAGAATTTTCTGGTATTCCCCTCTAACTCTGCCATGGTTTTAATGTTCCTTGTCAGAGTTCTTTCTTAGAAAAGACCTAAGGAAACCCAGTGTAGGGGAGTTAAGTTCCACAGAGTCTGGAGGCCAGACCTAGATAGGGCACTAAGGAACAAGAGGGTGTTTGGGAAGAGAAAGATAATCAGGGAAGGCTGGAATGGTTGAGAGGTTTATGTGTGTTTTGAATAGTTACAATAAGTATATTGTATTGTGGGTACACTTTTTCTTGTTTTTGATACATTTCTCTGAATGTTTTATTTTCAAGTACGGCTTGTTTTAAGAAAAGTATTTAGGGAAATCCCTCTCAGTCTATTCCATTCTCCAAGTACGACTAGAGAACAGGGTTTCTAGGTGGGGTAGAGTTAAGAAGTGAAAGCTGGGGAATTTTTTTCCTTTTTTCCCAGAAGGGATGCGAGGTGAGAGAAAATAGATGTTTTAAATCAGCTTCTGTTATATTACTTTTGTAGATACTTCTGAAAAATTGATTTGTATAGCAGACAAGTACTGCTTTCTTTTTCCCCTTCTATGCTCTATGGTGAGGAGGATGCGAGAATAAGAAGGTGCACTAAATGAGCTTCTGAATAAATGTTACAGCATCGATGAAGCTCCAAATAATTGAATTTTAAAAATCCAGAAAAAAGTGTACATACTATATAATATTATTAGATGACATTTCTTAAAATTTTAATTTAACATATACTGTCAGAAAGCAGATCTGTGGTTTCCTGGGACAGGAAAGAGTGTTAGGGAAGGTGAGAAGGAAGGATTACAAGGGGACAGGATAAACTTTGGGTGATGATGATTATGTTAATTACAGTGATTGTTTTGTTAATTTCACAGGCATACATGTATCAAAACTAATCAGGGCTTCCCTGGTGGCGCAGTGGTTGAGAGTCCACCTGCCAATGCAGAGAACGCGGGTTCGTGCCCCGGTCCGGGAAGATCCCACATGCCACGGAGTGGCTGGTCCCGTGAGCCATGGCCGCTGAGCCTGCGCGTCCGGAGCCTGTGCTCCGCAACGGGAGAGGCCACAACAGTGAGAGGCCCACGTACCACAAAAAAAAAAAAAAAAAAAAAAAAAAAACTAATCAAATTGTACACTTTAAATATGTATGTTTATTGTAGGTCAATTTTATCTCAGTTAAACTATTAAAATGGAATTAGATAAGGAATTGAAAACAATTAGAATGGTATTAGAAACAGTTTTAACAAAAACTTTGTATGCTTACTTTTGAGATGTATGAAACCCAAACCAGAAAACAAAATTAATGCTCTTCTGTTAGTAAATATTGTTTCCAGACTTTTCATGCCATTTTCACAGCATCCCCAAGATTTTGCTTCTCATATTATCATCAAAATACAGGTTATTTGAAGCCAAGATAATACTGCTATGAATACAGTGTTTATAACTGTTTTTCAGTTCCTGTATTTCATGTTAACTTTTTAATGGCTGATTTAAACTAGTTTAAATTTCTTAGATAAAATGATTAATTGCAGATCTCTTATTAATCTAGGATTTTGCCTTTACTTCTCTAACTATTTAGTCTGCAAAATATACTCATATAGAACACCTTTTTATCATTTGACTTTTCCTAACCAGATCTGAAAACTATTTATAACTGGATTATCAGTCAATTTATAGTAACATGAAAAATAAAAGTGACGCTGAGTAGAAAATCAAACTTGCCTCAGTGTTATTTCAAATTGGGCTATTACTTAAAGTTTCCTTCCAATGTTGTGTGTTTGCTTTCTTATATAAGGTTTTTGAAGTACTGTTTTCAAACATATGCTATATGTTTTTCAACATATGCTATATCAGAAAGACATTTTAAAGTCAAATCAACAACTCATCCAAATATATAAACTTTTCATAGGAGTGTGTGTGCGTAATTTAGAATTTTGGACTCTTAGAGGATTTTTAATTTATGAGTAATGGCCGTTACTGTCCTTCCCAAGGTTGCCATCATGCCTAAAGGAGCATTCAAATAATATTTGCCAACTAAAAATTGGCACTTGCTATCTGCCTCTACAAGGAGCTGCCGACCTTCAACACACCCTGAAAAAAGTTCAGGGTGGAGATCAGGAATGAGGCACTCTGTGCTCTTGGAAAAACTGGCAGAATAGGCCTTCAAACAGATATTTTCAGGAGATTTTATGAGCCCAAATTTTTGCATCTTCTCATATCTAGAAAAGCATTAAAGTCATTAACGGTGATATCTGCTCCTCATGACTAGCCTCAAGCCTCTGCCAAAATGTGTGCTTGACTGCACATACCCCCTTCACTAAAATTATATATAATACTGACCTCTCCCCCTACCTCTTCGGAGCTGGTACCTCAGAGCTATCTGAGATGCTGACTCCCAGGCTATAGTCTTCATTTTGCCCCAAAGAAAACTTAACTCACAACTCTCACATTGTGCATTTTTTTAGTTGACATGCTCTAAAAAATATGAATCGTATTGACTTAGAAACTTAGGACCCATTAGAATCAAATGCTCCATCACTTAGAGCGGTTTGGTCCCCTGACCAAGCAACATTGTCATTGCCTGGAAACTTATTAGAAGTGCAAATTTTGGACTCTACCCCAGACCCCTTAACTCAAAATCTCTGTGCTTTAACCAGCCATTCAGGTGATTCTGATTTGCAGTTTGAAAATCATTCTCCTAGAGGAACACCTCCACTGTCAACAGAATTATTTTTGAAAAAAACAGACCAGTAAATGGTAGCAATCTGTGAAAATTATTAATACTGATTCAGTGGAGAACACATACCCACATATGTGCACGTGCACACACACACACACAAACACACACACACAAACAACACAGATCTTCACAATTACTGAATATCAAGTAAGAATTTTTAAATTTTTGTTGCCATGGCCAGGGTCAATTAGTTTCTCATCCAAAATTTAAAACTAATCATTTTTTTGTGTTTGACATTTTTATAGATTAAACTTGAATACAAATCTCTAGGCAGCAATTCCAAGACCTCAGCCTAAAAGAATTCATCTCACTGGGAAGATACCTAAGCAATACAAAGTTTGTCTCAGTTGAAATACACCAAAAAAAAAAAAAGCCAACTAAACAACAACAAAAAACCTCTCAGACTTCTACCCCTTCAAATTTTGACAGTTCCTTTTCAACAAAGCATGGTAAAAATGCATAAAACCGAGGTGAAACAATTGAAACTCACATCAGAATAGATCAGCATGTTGCAGAGACTGAGAAAATGCTACAAGCTCCCAGCTGAGAAAACTTGTAATTGCAACCAGCCAGAACACTGATACAGAGATAGCAAAATTACTAACAAGGGAAAAAGAAAATTTAGGAGACAAATAGAGGAATTGTTTTCCTATGTATGACGAGAACCCTAGTAAATATGACAAAGTGCTCGTCAAGAGCAGAAAGTTGAACTGGCATGAAGAAAATGTAAAATTGATTACTACAATGACAAGCCACATAAAATGTCATAATAGCAGCACAGGAACTCATTTCAAATAAAAGTGAAATAAAAACACTCTTCCAAATTAAGGGGGAAAATGTGAGCAAAACTAAACTTCTTGCTTTGGGCAATTCTGTAACCATTGTCAAAAACAATCAAGACTAATGGTAACATTATCATAACACAAGAGTACATATGGCTCTAGGGATTTCTTCAATATATACATCTACAGCCCCAGCTCCTGTAACATCAGGGAAACAGCAATCTAGGAGCTAACAGCCATTACAGTAGAATACAAACAAAGCTATATGATAAATTCATTTCTAAGCCAAGAACAATCTCTTCCTCTATTCAGGCATACCAAAATACAGGGAGGCAGAAATATACTTCAGTTAACGCATTCAGGATTGCAACACTATGTATATTGATGTTAACTCAAAAATTTATTCACTATTCATTATTAATGAATTTTCATTCTAAAGTCAGAGAATTAAAGGGGTCAGGAAGACTCTAGATCTCAGTTGCAACAGTTACCCCAGAAAGGTGTTCAGCTGCAAAAAAAAAAAAAAAAAATGGCAAGGGCTATCAACGATTGCTAAATAAATTAATGTCTGGTGAGTATGAAGACCGCTGCTGTCCTGGGAAGTGCTTCCTGTTTCCTCTAAACAGTCATATTCTATCAGACAAGATATCCTATGTTAGAGGGCAGCTTTGTTACTGATTATTAGCAATGGATGTATAAAGCATTTTCCAAGTTACTAACAATAGATGCATAGAATAACACTGACCTGTATCATGTAGGATAGTCCTCATTGGTGTAGGTGCTCCTGGCCTTCAAAATTCCCTATGGTCCCCAAACCAACAAACTGGGCACCAGCCAAGAAGTGAATAAGCAGAACTGTGTGGGATCCTGGCAGCCCTGCAGATAGAAGGCCTCTGTGAATTAAATGGTGCTCTCTGCTCTCTTATGTTTTACACTGGTATTCCTTTGCCCACATTTCTCCCTCACTCGTAGTGCTTAATTTTGTTTTGTTTTGGAGAAGCTATTTTGTCCACCTTCCACAAGCATAATAGTCCACCACAATGGATAGGCTTGTTGATATTTAAAGATACAAAATTCTAAATACAGTCTTATACATAGGCAATTAGAAATTGCGAGGGTGCAAAAAATTGTCCTGTTATTGCTCATTATATGCCATTTTTTATCATTTAACTTCTCTTTTAGCATGCCCATATGTTTACTCTTCAAGTGAATTATTTTCACATTTATGTATTCAGAATTCTTCCTCACCTTCATATAATCCATGTGATCTAAAAATCTCTGTGGTCAAAAAATAAAATAAATATAATAAAAACCCATTTTGGGGGCTAAAAACATAAGATAAAAATACAAAGTAAAATTCCTCTTCAAAATAATTTTATTAAAACAAAAATATATACTTATAATAAAGTGTTTTATGATTAAATACATTTCAATTTCTCACTGCTACTTTTGACTATCTCTAAGACGAAGATATTTAGGTATTTTAGAAGATAACCTGGATGCCACAGACTTTGTCCCCCCAGTGCTCAATGGCTTTTTTGTTTTTCTAGATTGTTGTCTCCTTCCATATATCACCATTTCCTCAAACACACAGGAAGTAAGATATACATGAAAAGCCAGGCTATACTCTGTTTTCTCTCTTTTATCGTTCCTTACCTTCAGAAGAGCTCAGTTCTTTCCCTTCTGACAGTCGCTTGGATAATGTGAAATAGCATGAAAAAACATTGACCAGCTTAAACTGATTTTGCCTCCTTAAACAGCTTGTTGATTAATCAAATTGAAACAGCACCAGCTTAAACTGGTTTGCCTCCTTAAATTGGCTGCTGATTAAACAAACCTTGAGATATTTTATAGAGACTACTGCACATGTGCATGACGGGAATCCATGTCTCCAATGTAATCCTGGAACCAAGAATCTTCATAACTCAGAAGAGAAATGTTACTGCTGGAGCCCTTTGTAAAATGAGAAGTCTTTCAATAAGGAACACCTGCCTTCCAGCAGCATGAGTAGCTTATATGGACTGATTCAAGACCAATCAATCAGTTCCAAGTCTGAAATTTCCCTAACTCCTTATATTTGCCTTGAAACCTGAAGCACAGAGACAGATTTGAGTTCTGCCTCCTATCTCTTTGCCAGTCAACCTCTCAATAAAGCTCTTTCTTCTCTCAAAAGCCAGTGCCATTGTATTGGCTGCTATGCACATCAGGCAGTGAGCCCTTGCTCCATAATAATAGTACCAATGTTTTGGAATACTTTTCTTGAGTTTCTTTCACACATCCTGACACTGTATTGCAATGATCTATGTGTCCCTCTTCCATCCACTTTAAGTGCTTTATGTATTGTAAACTCCTGGGCCCCAAAGGAAGGTCCTATAAAGTAGTAATGATAGCAGACCACTGGAGTCAAGCAGGGAATCTAGTCCCAATTATGTCAAACATAACCAGTGTTCACTTCAGGAAGTTCAAAGTGTGTGAGTCTCAGTTGCCTATCCATAGACTATCATTAATAATACCAATTTGTGAGGATTAGATATCCTCCATTCCATACAGGGAAGACAGATGCATTATTTCAAAATGTCTGTGGAGTGTTAAAAAAACTGGTAGTGTATTAAGTTCAATGCTACCTCAATATATTAAAAAGGAATATTACATATGATATTATCTGACTACAATGTAATTATGTTGTGTTAATGTAAAAGGATAAGCAAACCAAGGGAAATCTTTGAAAACAATTCAGTTAATTGCCTGTGTCAAGGAAAAAATCAAATGGTAGTTAAAAACTATTTAGAAAATGATGAAAATAGAAATGTTAAAACTACTCAGCCATTAAAAAAAAGAGGAAATTTTGCCATTTGGGACAAGATGGATGGATCTTGAGAGTATTATGCTCAGTGAAATAAGTCATACAGAGAAAGACAAATATCTTGTGATTTCACTCATATGTGGAATATAAAAAAAACAAACAAGAATAAGTGAACAAATGAAATCAAACAAAAACAAACACACAGATGCAAAGAAGAGAGTAGTGGTTACCAGAGAAGAAAGGAGGGGAGAGAAAAATGGGTAATTGGAATCAACTGTATGGTACCAGATGGAAACGAAATTTTTGGTGGTGAGCATGCTGTAGTATATACAGAAGTAGAAATGCAATATTGTACACAGGAAACATAATTTCATAAAACAATGTTACCTCAGTGAAAAATAATTTTAAAAAAAGAACTCTGCAAGTCTAATAGGCACAGAAGGGGAGCTAGTGCACATTTTGGTTCTTAATTTTAATGAATATACTGCATTGTACACTAGAGTATTTGTTCTCTGTTTACATGTCTCCCCCACACTAGATAGTGAGTCCCAGATGGTAGCAGCAATGTCTTGCTAATTCTCATTACCAAACCCAGTCGTAAGTGGTGAGACTGCAGGAACAAGGGCACAGAAACCTTAAAACACAAGAACTCATGGAAGAGAGAATTCTGATTTTTCTTTTAATTGAAAACAACAAGAGAAACTGGTGAGGAGAGAGAAAGGGATGGGGTGGAGGGTAGTGATTAGAGCAAATAAAACTCTAGAAAGATGGGGGAAAAGAATATTAAATACAAAATTAGTAAAAGAGGGGAAAGTTATAACTGTCAGGAGAAATTTTATAACTAAGCTACTTGCATTGAATAAGCCAAGTTAAAAAGATAAAGTAATCCACTGAACAAAAAGCTAGAAAAATAATAGTAAAATAAGTCTAACATGAATAAAATGCAGGAAATAATTGAGATGAATTTAGGAATCGCTGCATCAGAAAACAATTAAAGAGTGGCTTTACAAATGATTATAGACAACTATATTTATAGGATGACTCAGCAAAGACTCACCAAGACTCCAGAGGGTTAGATTTTTAAATACTAACCCCTAGGGGCACTACATCCTCTCTCAAGGAGGAAGAATGTTCTGATCCGTCAGCTTCAGACTCTTGGGAAAAATATAGCTTGATCCAAGAACATTCTTGAGGTCATCTCTGTAAAACCAGAAAAGTAATTAGCCTCTGACATATCTCCAGGAAAATGCCAACAAGTCCACCAGTGAGCTATAGAGCTTACCCCACATAATATATAGTTTGTGTATTGAAAAAAAAATTATTTGAAACATTTTTGGCATACTCAAATAAGAAGAGAGAGAAGATACAAATTCACAAGAGTAAGGAATAGGAAAACATAAATCCAAAATTACAGAGAAAAATAGTTTTATTCAGACTGTGTTTAAAAATTATAGAAGGCATACTTAATAAAATCATAAACCAAAACTAAGATATATAGAACAAAAAACAATGCATACATGCCTTTTCACCCACCCCCTATCTACATCCCTACTTCAAATCTAGGAATCTACTCCAATGAAATAATTAAGAGAATGTAGAAAAATAAATCAAAAGAATGATAGTACCATATATATAATGGAACATATGGATAAATTTTTACTATATACCTTTGTGTGTAAATATATGTGGGTGTGTGTATAAATATACTTGTGTGTGTGTATAAATATACAAGAATATATGCATATGTTTATAAATGTAATTGCATGAAGATGATTGTACAAATCAAGAGACTCAAGGACATTGTCCTCCATGGCTGGAAGAAAGCCTCCTTTCTCTTTCATGTTGCCACAGCTCTGTCCTGCTGCAGCCGATACACTCTTTCAGATCTTTTCAAGAAGCATGGGTTGTGTGTAGGGGTCAGGGGCAGTGGGAAGTGATTCATATTCATCAGAAGGTTCTGGAGTCTTTAGATATGTTGTGCCAGCTTGTTGCTTCAAGTAAGTGGTAACGAAACAAACATTCCTGAGTGCTTATGTGAGGCTAAAGTGAAGGTCAGTCTCTTAGGGTAAGTCTCCTTGGTGCTCTAGCCCTTAAGAACCTTGGGCTTCCAGCCTAACTGAAGTATATTCCTACATACTATATATACACATACTCAATGTCCAGTACCTAGGGATTTGTCATAAATGATGAAGAATTTGTACAATGAAATACCACACAGATATAAATGGTGTATTACAAAGTATTCTATAAATCAAATTACAAAAATATGGAATTATAGTTCCAATACAGTTTTTGAAAATCGAGAGGCATCATATCACCTTCTCTGAGTCTTTCAGAAATAACCTTCTTGTTCACTGTTATATAAATGGTACATATCATGTCTAATTCCAGCCACCATCCAAATGTGGCTCTCAACTATGCTAAGAATTTATTAATGAATCCTAGATTTGTTAATTCAGTCAGATTTTGGATTATTGGTTACTTTTATTTGTATCATTTTTCTTTTCATTTTATTTCTAGAAAGCATGATAAAAATTAAATGTTAACATTTGTGATTCAATTTACACATTAATATTTTTTCTCATATCAATGAAGAATGTGCATTTTGCCAAAAAGGAATTGCATTATTTAGTACTTTATACTTGATGGACATAATTTTATTCATCTGACCAGACAGATTTTTTAAAATTAATTTTTATTGGAGTATAGTTGCTTTATAATGTTGTGAGACCAGACAGATTTTTGAGGAAAAAGTTCTGCAATTTAAATGTTTCTACATATGCTTTAGCCACTAATTAAAACTTCTCTAAATTTTGTGAGTTTTCTGAAGAAAGTTTCCTTAAATATGTAAATTGAAATGGAGCATTTTTTTTTTTTTTTTGGTACCCGGGCCTCTCACTGTTGTGGCCTCTCCCGCTGCGGAGCACAGGCTCCAGACGCGCAGGCTCAGCAGACATGGCTCACGGGCCCAGCCGCTCCGCGGCATGTGGGATCTTCCCGGACCGGGGCACGAACCCATGTCCCCTGCATCGGCAGGCGGACTCTCAACCACTGTGCCACCAGGGAAGCCCAGCAATGTTTTTTTTAATACAGTTTTCAATGTACCATTAACCTAGTTACTCAATGCAAACTTACACTGTCTACTAAGTTTAAGGTATTGTGTTATATATTATGAGCTATACAATGGGATCTTTATCCTCAAGGATCTTAGAGTCTAGTAGAATTCAGGAGAGATATAAACATATCTATAACACAAAACAGAAAGTACTAAGTATTTTGAGAGCTTTACAAATTGCTATTACAGCATTGATGGTGGCCTTTGCCAATTACTTCCAGCTTGGAGGATTAGGGACCATTTAAGCAAAAACAAGTACTGAAACTTGAAAGCTGTGCATGCGTTGGGCACGTGGAAATAAGGGAAAGGAACTCTACTCTTGGGCAGAGGAATGGCACCAAGTCAAGAACGTTTAAAGTGTGGTTCAGGAGCAGAAATTATTTATATGCAATTAAATAGCAGGGGTTAGAAGAAGGATTTCTGGGAGACACGTAAATTGAGACATGACTAAAAAGGAGCTCTCTTGCATTTGGTCTTGCAAAACTGATTCAGAAAACACTTTTTATCTCATTCTTTTTTTACCTGCATTTAGTGGAAACATTTTCAGGAATAGTCTCAGTGATATCTTTATAGTTGCACTGTCTTAGTCACATACTTAGGGATACATCCCAACTAAGGAATATTAAAATAGGATTCTTAACTACAGACTGAAGATTTCTGATTAGTAACACTGAGCAGATAATTTTAAAATTTCTTTCTATTTGCTCACTTTCTTTAGACTAGCTCTGATAAAAATTTCCTGTGTGTACTTCTGAAATTGAGGTTACTCACTATTTTATTTATTAATTCCTTTTCTGAAAAGAAACTTGCAGAACTACTAATTTAGTCAATGCCTCATTACCATCACCTGAGGTGTTCCACGTTGTTTTGTTAATATGGCAGAAGAGGAGGAGTCTCTTCTAGGCCTTCTGAGTTATAGAGACCAACATTTTCAACTTAGTAACTCTTCAGTAATTCTTCTGATCCAACTGAATTTTATTCTATTTTCCTTGAGAAGTATTGGAAAAGTTTCAGATCTCATTACCTCATCAACTGTTCTTCCAGCCCCATAAAATAATGAAAAGCAAAACAGCTTTCATAGGCCTTCATCATAATTGATTCTCCAGGGTATCTTTGCACTGTCCCATTAAAATGGAAGTGTTGCTATGATATTTTTCACCAGGAATGTTCTAAATAACTGATTCATATACAAAGCAGTAAAAATGTAGCTTTTGCTGTTAAATTGGTCAATGCATGGGATCTCAAAGCTGCTGAAACAAACAAAATAAAATGCTCAAGCCGTTCTTTCTGACATCATCTAAGATGCTAACAAGCCAGGTTGCTAATGTGTATTCACAGCACTGTGTAGTATAGTCTATAATACATTTATTACTTTCAAGTTCCTTGTGTCACTTTTAATTCTGCAGTACACCAACGTCTTTAGAATTTAGGGCAAACTCCTGAATGTTATGTTACTTACTCTTTAAAGTGAGTGTTAAAACATATCTATAATAAATCTTATTTAATGCTTTTATTTATAGAACACTTGAAAAATCTTGCTAGACATATTAAGCATTATTACAATCTGCATTCAAATTTCTTTTTAAGGTCTTATTTATACTTTTAAAAGAAAAAAGAAAAATAGAAACCAGATGGTTTTGTTACTCCTGCCCTGCAAAACAAAAACAAACAAAACTATTGAGACAAACAGAATTAAAGAAAAAGTGCACAGTATCAACCTTCCCAAACCCCATGTTCTAGATACCCTAGTTTTGTCAGAAGTTTTGAACAGTAAAGCAGACCCTGAGAAAGTGCTTTCAGGAGGAAAGCCAAAAACATCCTCTCCCTCGTCCCTAATGGCTGAGGCACATGCACACAAGCCCTTTCGTGAATTCTTCACATATGCTTTCTGGTCTGCTCAGTCAACAAGCACCAAATCACTGGAGATTTTATGCCCAGTGACTTCTCTCCAGGCATATTCTAATTTGGCAATGGTTCTAGGGTCCTCCTGGTGAGAAAGCTGCTCCTGGCAGAAGCCTCCTCACTGATAGAGGGAGGTGTTTCCGCCCATGGCTCTGTTCTCTTTAGACCAGGCTTGAGATCACATCTGTTCCTAAGGCTCTAAGCCCAAGGGACCTCTGAGTGAAGAATCACCACAGAGAACTTTGCATATTCTGGTTGAGTACAATATTCTCTCCTATGTCAAAATGAATGTTCCTCATTGCCTAATGACCCTGACATTTTTTTCCAAGCATGAATTTTTACGTGAGATGTATAAAATGACATTTTGCGTAGGATAAAGTGGTATAAATCAGACTGTGGTACTTCTTGCCATTTAGAAAAATATATAGGCATATTTTTCCTGGGGTAATGTGACTGCAAAATCACCAACAAGATGATGTGCTTCAGCAGTAAAGACAATATCAACCACAACTTAAGAATGAATAAAAATGATTGTCCTGTCTATGAAAACAATTGTTTCCTGTATGATGAATTATTTTAATCATAAAAATATTTTTGAGTAAAAAATGAAACTTGAAACATGTGGAGTTATTTCTTATAAGTGCTGCCAATTCCTCTGATACTAATGCAGCAAAATGTTCTTTATTTATACCTGTACATTTTGAACCCTCTACATAAAGGTCTGGTTTCATTTGAACAAAAATATTTAGAAAGTAAAATCTTCACTATAAGTTATCAGCTTATAACTTTTAGGAATGTTCCAAAAGGGAAAATTAAGAAGATGAGGCTCATTTCTTTGCAAACTGTAGGATAAATAGATCTCTCCAATGGCTGGTACCACATAGTATTCTTAATCAAAACATTGCAAATATTTCCAATTCTCCCTTCATAGCTGTGTGGGAGATAAATAAATATTCCTTCCATTTCACTCCATTAAATATACTTTGAATTTCCACAATGCCAGGTACTGAGCTAAGCCTTTCCTTCGAGACCTCTTCATGAATTAGTAACCACTTGAAATATACTCTTTTCAAAGACAGAGAAAATAACTTATGTCATCTCTTTGTATGCTTCATTTAAATTGTTTTGTATATGTGTGAAAGAAAAATAGAAATATTTCTGAGATAAATGGCAGGCAAAGAATCAGCTGCATAGTATGTGTGAGCTGCCTATGGCTATTTTACAAGGAAATCTACCAGCTCTCAATAATGTGAAAATCTTCTTGAAAGTCGCTGTGGCACAGCAAGTCACTGAACCAGAGAAATTCAATTTGCCTACTATAAAGTATGTTTTGTCTGTCTTAGAAAGCTCTAATTCAATCCAAAATTACTTTCTAGAAGCAGTCACTCTGGCCAAGGAACGGTGTTCAGGGTCTGCAATAGGACAGAATACACTGGGCTAAAACTGTCAAAAAACATTCAGTGCTGCTTCTCACTCTTGGGATGTGAATTATAGACTCACCAGTAGGTCACTGATCTCTTCATGTTTTAGATCTATGTATATTTGTGATTGAATAACATCTAGGTAACTTTTATCTTTGATCTACATTTACTCGAATAGTGCCAAGGGAGAAATGGAAACAGAAATGATGGTTAGATTACTAATATGTGGATGAGTAAGAAAATATATTTCTGCTTGAATTCTATGAATCATACATTATTTGCAGGTAGCTTTGAACCTGCCTAGAGAGTTTCAAAATAGCACTCTAACACATACTTTTGTGGTTTATCATTGGGTAAACTAATGGTTCATATAAACTAACTCAAAACTTAATTTTCTCCTAAATTACATAGCTAAATTTGTTATCAACACTTGGCAGATTTTGTCAAATATTATGCCTTACCTCTGCTTTGTCTTGAAATCATGATACTGACTCTCCTATGGTAATATTATTAATTTAATCATACTGTCTAGAATAGGAATTATGGGATCTTCATATTTTTTGAGTAATCAATATTAAGTAAATATCAGTCACAACACTTGAAAAAGTAAGTTTAAGTGATTGTTGGATTCTATATCCAAATATATAAGTGATAAAGAATCTTAAAATTCTCAAAAGACTATTAAAATATAAAGATGGGGCATGGCTAACATCTTTAGCACTTTGGTAAAGATTTATTTCTTTTTTTAAACTAAGGTTATTGTCACATCTCATTAACTATAGCCAAACGTAAGAAATAGTTAAATAATTATTTTTAAGTGTTTACTAATAAAATGTAAGAGGATTATAGTTTTAATGGTGGTTCATGAACTTCAGTGTGCAAAAGAATTCCCTGAACATCTTGTTTAAACAAGTGTAGATATACGACCTACCCTTAAAGGTTCTAGTTCAGTGGCTTGGAAGCAGATTTTGGCACCACGAGTATAACAAGCAATCCAGTAATTATGATGCAGGTGTTTATTTGAACACATTTGGTGGAAAAAAAACATCCTGCCACACAAACATCTAAAATCTATCTGGGAACTATTTTTAATACCTAAAATGTATGCACTGTGATAATATTTTAGTTATATTTATATCTTTTAAAATGATGTGAAATATTTTGTAATTTACTTTCAGGGAGGTGAGAAAAGTCAACAAAGAAGAAGGCTATAGCTTAAAAAACAATCCCTCCATCCTTAAAAGAGTATTTGCTTTTTCAACATTAATAATTCCTTTGCCTTTTTAATAGGGAAAATTTGGATTTGTGGTGGTACAGACAATTCTTATAGAGACTTGGTTGCCCAATTTATTTCTCTACAACTAAAATTTCAAAGTAAATAACACTTTTAATTCAAAATTTGGGAATAATATGTTTCAGCACTCAAAGAAAAATTCTTGATGATACTTTTCAGATTTGCGCAGCATGAAACTGTCAAGTATTGCAGATTTCTTTTTCAACAAAAGCAGGCATCCTTTACTTTGCTCAGCTAACAACTGTGAGATAAACCTACGTATCTAAGGAGAAAAATAATTTTTAAAATTCTACTTATTCTAAAAATGAAAAAGGAAGTTTATATGTTGGAAAATTATTAGCACAATTGTCTGTACTTTCTGGACAAAAATCTGACAAAATAAGTACATTAGAACGTTTTCATTTTTGGTTCAAATTCATTACTACCTTAAGTATTTTCTATCACGGAAAACATGTTGGAATTAATAAAGCTATTTAGGCTCTCTGACATCTCAGAGGACAGTATAAAATGAATAATTTTAAGGACACTAATACTTTTAAGATTTTAAAAAGTATACTTATCAGCTAAATAGAGGTGTGTTTACTAGGAAGCTCATGAAAACTTAACTTTCTGGCTTCTTCCATTCATAAGCTCCTTTTAAGGCTCACCTTTTTCCAGTCTAAATAAATATTGTTTCCTATGCAATCACATACTTGTAGCATCTGTCTTTTTTTCCTAAAAGAAGGTGGTCAAACTGTACGACTTTTAGGACCCAAAACTTGGATCTGTCCTTACATAGAAAGATACATTTTTACAGTTGAAAGAAAAGTACAAAGCATATGCCTCTCCTGTCTGCATTTTAAAAGCTCTTATTCTACAGAATACATTAAAACTTTCATTTTTCAAAATGGAAAACAGCAATGTGTATATGCATATAATCAAACCAGAAGAAAAGGGAGAAAATTTCTTTAAGAAAGGGATGAATTTGTTATTATATTAATCACACACCGTCTTTTCAGCATGCAGAGCTGAGGTCATAATGTCTGATACTAGTGAGAATTAAACAACGGGCTGAGGTCATGTTAGCCAACCTGCCATGAGATGCTCATCTCTGTAGGAATCTTGCCTGTGTGGTTCTTCAAGTTCCACTAGAGCCATTCTGAGATGACATGTCATATGCATTTTTCAACCTATTTCTAAAGGCTGAATTAACAACTGTGAAAAGATATTGCTTGCCTTTAGGGTCTCCATGATAATAGGACTGGGGAATGGATAAGGTTTCAGTTATGTCCTGAGTAAGTCACACTTCTGAAGCCCATTCTGGCAAATTTCTCTTACCTCTCTGATCACTTACTTATTTTCAATCTTATAAAAACACCCATATTGAAGTACAGTAAAAAAAAAAAAAACTACCCTATAAGAAAGAGAGTTGCAAGGAAACTAGGTGAAATAGAGGTGACCCATCTGGAAGTTAAAAAAATAAGCTTCTGTTGAAAATGAAAATAAATACTTTTAGTTTAGTTTGTTTATGTGTTTGTTTTTGTTTTAAACAGGAAAGCAGCTCCTACAAACATTTCCCTAGAGGAAAGGTATAAAGGAAAATGAATAGGTTTGGGATTAGATTTTTAAATTGTCTAAAACATAAAATTGATCAAGTTCAGAAAATACCTTCATCCCAATACAGATTTATAACATTAAGATTATTGAAAGAGAACTGATGGCAACTCAAATAGAAACAAAATTTACCTGATCGTATTAATGTTTTGCTTCTACAGTTCCAACTGGTTTAAAATGTGGTTTCAATTATTTAGATATTTTAGTTTTTATGCATAGCTATATAGATACCCACACAATGAATATTTAAATAAATGTTTAGTTATCAGAATGTGGCTATTCTAATGGTCTATTTCTGGACTTGCGATCTACCACTTGATTCTCACCTTGTACCTTGTCTTTAATAAAAAAGGCTTAACTTTTAGAGGTGAACTCTGAAGCACTGGGATTCATTTTGAAAGTGAGAAAATCACTTATATTTATTGAGCTTCTCATTTCTCATCTGTAAAATGAAGGACTACTTTCTAACACTCAATCAGCTTTTAAAATATGTACTTCGGTGGTTTTGTGAAATATCAGTGAAAATATCTTTCATCTCTAGTCAGCACAGAAAAGCAGCTGTTTAGTATTTGGGGGAAAATGATCTTTACAGCAGCAATTTTAGAAAAGCTACATTTTCCTAGTGAATTAACTCTCCAATTTTTTATCACTTTTTGTCTCTTTTGTGTACACTTTGCCTCTGTAAAGGGAAAATAAGAAGAAGGAAAAGAAGAATGAGAAGGAAAAAAATAAAGGGTGTGGTAATGGAAAGAGTAAGTGGAGGGAAAAGAGGAAGAAAAATTCTTGGCATTTTAATTTTTTATTTTTATTTTTATTTTTATTTATTTATTTTTTTGCGGTACGCGGGCCTCTCACTGCCGTGGCCTCTCCCGTTGCGGAGCACAGGCTCCGGACTCGCAGGCCCAGCGGCCATGGCTCACGGGCCCATCTGCTCCACGGCATGTGGGATCCTCCCGGACTGGGGCACTAACCCGTGTCCCCTGCATCGGCAGGCGGACTCCCAACCACTGCGCCACCAGGAAAGCCCAATATGTTTTAAATAATCTGTTTCTTGAAAAAATTATAACATTATTTTCCAATGCAACCTAGGTATAAACTCAGCATTAGAAATAAGGCCCCGGGTTGAGAAATCAAACAGCAACATAATTTTGATAAAGACCTTAAAAAGCTAGTGAAAAATTATACAAAATTATCCAATTGCAATGAAATTTTGGTTTCTAGAGAAATAGTTTTTAGAATTGATTTTAATAAGAGATGACCTCATTTGTATTTTTCTCCTACTTTTCTTGCTGAAACTCCTGTTTAGATGAGAAAATTAGCAATCAGTAAAAACTGATTAAAAGTAATCTCTGATTTTAGGTGACAGAAAAATAAATACCTCAGGTAGTTATCAGTGTTTATTCTCATATGTCCCATCTTTCTTATGAATACAAGACTATAATTAGCATAGTGATTGTCAACATGAAATACAGTTTTCTGTCTTTTCTGTTAGGTGAAAAGTTTTTGAAAATAAGAGACCATATTTTATCCAGTACCCGGGCTAATAAACAAAGTTTGTTTTTAATGATTATTGAATAAATTAATTAATAGACTAATAGTTATCTTTTAATGCAGTATAGTTGAGTTACAATATTATATTAGTTTCAGGTGTACAGCATAGTGATTCAATACTTTTATAGATCATACTCCTTTTAAAGTTCTTATAAAATAATGGCTATATTTCCCTGTGCTGTACAATATATCTTTGTTGCTTACCTATTTTGTCCATAGTAGTTTGTGTCTCTTAATCCCATACCACTATCTTGCCCTTCCCCCTTTCTTCTTCCCACTGGTATCCACTAGTTTGTTTTTTATATCCGTGAGCCTGTTTTGGTTGTGTCATATACATTCATTGTTGTTATTTTTTTAGATGCCACATGTAAGTGATAACATAGAGTGTTTGTCTTTCTCTGTCTGACATGTCAGTAAGCATAGCACTCTCTAGGTCCAACCATGTTGTTTCAAATGGCAGAATTTCATTCTTTTTATGGCTGAGTAAGATTCCATTGTATATACTGTATAAATATAAGTATAAAATTTATATATATAGTATAATTACAATTAAATTCATTACATAATTATATACAATATAATTATATTATAATTAATATATGGTATAATTGGATATATAGTATATTATGTATATTGTATATATATGCCACATCTTCTTTATTCATACATCCATTAACAGAACCTTGGGTTTCTTCCATATCTTGGCTATTGTAAATAATGCTGCTATGAACATTGGGGTGCATCTATGTTTTAGAATGAGTGGGGTTTTTTTTCAGTTTTTTTTTTTTTCACTCCAGAAGTAGGAGTGCTGGATCACATGGTAGTTCTATTTTTAATATTTTGAGGAACCTCCATACTGTTTTCCATAGTGGGTGCACCAATTATAGTCCCACCAACAGTGTACTAGGGTTCTCTTTACTCCACATCCTTGCCAACATTTGTCATTTGTAGACTTTTTTATAATAGCCATTCTGACAGGTGTGTGTTGATATCTCATGGCTCTGATTTGTATTTCTCTAATAATTAGCAATATTGAGCATTTTTTCATGTGCCTGTTAGCCATCTGTATGTCTTGTTTGGAAATATGTCTGTCTAAGTCTTCTGCCCATTTTTAATTTGGGTCTTTTGTTTTTCTGATATTGAGTTGCATGAGTCACTAATATATTTTAGATATTTACTCCTTATCAGTCACATCATTTGCAAATATTTTCTCTCATTCAGTAGTAGTTTCTTTTTTCATTTTGTTGAGACTAATGGCTATTTTGATATATCAATGTAAATTGCTAGAATTCAGTTCAGATTATTAGGTAAGTAAGATTTAAAAAGGTATATATTTGTTAATATACCATCTCCATTTGAAATTATTTTATTCCTCACAAGTTTGGTGGACGTAAAAATATATTTGAAGCATTACATGCTTTTTAAAAATCATTTTTAAAGTGAAATTATGTATGTTTAATTCTGGTTAATAATTTTTAAGATATTATCCCTGAGGTGGCAGGAGTGGGGGTGATGTCAGAATCATGACAGTATGAGACACTTCCTTTGTCTCTCCCCCAATGTACAACTAATAAAACATCCATAACTCAACAACGTTTCCTCTGCCCAACACATCAGGACACCAGAGAGAGCCACACATCTGTACATCTGAAGGTGGGTGGATTGGAACATGTAGAGGAGACACAACCAAGGGAATAGCAGAGGTGGTGCTTGTGATCCCAGCACCCTGATTGTGGTCCCTGAGCACTGAATCCCAGAGATCCTGGTAGCAGCAGGGGAGATGGCAAACACAACTCCAGGCTCCTAGCCATAGCAGGACCCATGGTCACAGGGAACTGGGCAGCAGTGGTGACACACCCATGACCCCAATCTCTCCAACCATGGCTATGCCTGTGACACCAGCCCCACCCACACCACAATGTCAGTGACCCCCATGCATCTGACAACTGTGAACACAGGAAACCCCCACACCCGTGACTCCCCACTCACCCCTACCCCGACCACCGCCCATGACCCAGGTAACCCTAGGCTCGGTGGAGGCACATGCCCCCAGTGGCAATGCCAGCAACAGCAGCAACACCAGCAGCAGCAAGGCACCAATGACCTTGGAGGCACAAGCAGCAACAAGGGGGGCACCAGTGATATGTCTGGCAGAGGTAGTGGAGGGTGAAAAGTGCCAATTCTCAAATATAGCCAGAGGCAGCTCAGATAAGTGAAACCAGTAACTTGAGCTATAGTCCCACCTACTGAAAAAGAAAAAAAGGACCCTAATTACCAACTTTTTGAATTGTCAGAAATGGTAAAAAACCTTTACCTAAATAGGAAAGGTGTTTGCTACTTCAAATGTTCCAGCAGAGGAACAACTTATAAAACACCATAAAAAACCATGGTAACGTGGTATCACACAAAGAAAATGACAATTTTCTAGAAACCAAATTTAAAATCATGGAAGATTGCAATCTAACTGACAGAGAGTTCAAAATTACTTTTATGAAGAAACTCAACGAGCTACAAGAAAACAGAGAAAGGCATTTCAATGAGCTCAGGAATAAAATTAATGAACAGAAAGAATATTTTAGCAAAGAGATTAAAATGTCAAAATGAACCAAACAGAAATTCTGAAGCTTAAGAGCTCAATATATAAGGTGAAGAATGCAATAAAAAGCATTGGGATAGAGCAGACCATATAGAAGAATTAGCAAGCTCAAAGATAGAAATCTGGAAATGATTCAGGTAGAAGAGGAGAGAGAACTAAGATTAAAAAAAAAAAAATGAAGAGTACAAGAACTATCCTACTCCATTGGGAAAAGTAACATAAGGATAATTGGTATCCAAGAAGGAGAAGGGAGAGAAAGTGGAGCAGAGTTTACTTAAACAAATCATAGATGAGAACTTCCCAAACCTGGAAGAAGAACTAGACATACAAATCCATGAAGCCAAGAGAACATCTAATTATCTCAATGCAAAAATACCTCCAAGAAACATTATATTAAAGTTGTCAAAATTCAATGATAAAGAAAGAAATTTAAAGGCATCCAGGAGAAAAAAGACAGCAACATACAATGGAACCCCAATTAGGCTATCAGCGGATTTCTCAGGAGAAACTCTATAGGCCAGGAGGGAGTGTAATGACATAACTAAAATTTTGAAAGATAAATATTGTCAGCCAAGAATACTCTATTCAGCAAAGTTATTATCCTTCAGATATAAAGGAGAGATATAAAGAGAAACAAAAGCTGAGGGAGTTCATCAACACTATGAACTAGGGAGTTTATCAACACCTGCCTCACAAGAAATGTTGAAAGGAGCTCTTCTACCTGAAAAAGAAAAGGCAAAAGTACACAAAACTTTGAGTAAGGTGATTAGTAGAATAAGAAAATTGTGATTCTATATCCAAATAGGTTAGTAAACAATTATAGCATAAACTTTAAAGGTAAAAACGCAGTAAAAATAGCTATAGCTACTTCAATTTGGTAACAAACTCACAACTTAGAAAATGGTACTTTGAGACAACAAAAATATAAAAGGGGAAGAGGAAAAGGATAGAACTCATATAGGCAAATTCAGGTAAATGCTATCAACAGAAAAAAAGGCTATTTTACCTATGAGACATTTCACCTCATGGTAACCACAAAACATAAATCTAGAGCAGAGACATGAAAAATAAAAAAGAGGAAACTGAGAAAAAAACATAGAAAATTACAAAATCAAAATGGCAGACAGAAACACAAGGAAAAAGAAACAGTGAAGATATATAGAGCATGAAGAAAACAAAAGATAAAATGGCAAATATGTCTTCATTTATCAATAATCACCCCAAATTTAAATGGATTGAATTCACCAGTCAAAAGACACAGAGTGGCTAGATGAATTAAAAAACAAGACCCAAATTTATAATGCCTTTAGGAGACTCATTTCATCTTTAAAAGTAAACATAGGCTCAAAGTGAAGGAAGGAAAAATGATACTCCAAGCAAATGGCAACCGAAAGAAAGTGGGTGTAACCATACTCATATCAGAAAAAAAAATAGACCTTAAGCCAAAAAAAGTAACAAGAGACAAAGATGAACATTATATAATGACAAAGGGGACAATTCATCAAGAAGACATAGCACTTATTTAATATATATGCACCTAAAATAGGAGCACCAAATATATAAAGCAACTATTAACAAGTGTTGAAGAGGATATAGGAGAAAAGGGAAGCCTTATACGTTGTTGATGGGAATGTAAATTGGTGCAGGTACTATGGAAAACAGTATGGAGATTTCTCAAAAAATTAAGAATAGAATTACTACATCATCCAGTGATTCCACTTCCTGGTATTTATTCCAAGTATAGGAAAATTCTAATTAGAAAATACATGTGTACCCTCTGTTCATCAGAGTATTATTTACAATAGCCAAGATATGGAAACAATATGAGTGCCTATCAATGGATGAATGGATAAAGATGTGGTACATATATACAATGGAATTCTATTCAACCATAAAAAAGATGAAATCTTGCCATCTGTGACTACATGGATGGACATGTAGTGAAATAAGTCAGAGAGAGACAAATACCATATGATTTCACTCATATGTGAAATATTTTAAAGAAACAAAATAAACAAACACAACAAAACAAACACAAATACAGAGAAAAGACTGGTGGTTATCAGAGGGGAAAGGGTGGGGGCTGCATGAAATGGGTAAAGGGGACCAACTGTATAGTGATGGATGGAATTAGACTTTTGGTGCAGTATACTGTAGTGAATTCAGAATTTGAATTCTAATGTCATATGTAGGAAACTTTCAGAATGTTATAAACCAATGTTACCTTAATAATAAAAAAAACAGATGTTATTCCCAACTCTATACAGAACACTAAGAATCTAAAGAAAATGTGTATAAACAGAACATCATATGTTTTCCTTATAACTTTGTACTCAATTCCTAAATAAAAAGGTACAGAAAATCTTTTTCTAAAAAGGCTCTTTTCCCAAAGAATAAGAGAAAATATGCATAGTTTACAATGTGTGTATAACTTTAGGATTTTATAAAATCAGAATTTTCATGTGTCACAAGATCCTTTCTCCTGTGTTCATTTGTATTATTTATTTTATTGTATAAATATCCCTTATTTTTTAGTGTATTGAAGACAGCTCATTTACATACATGACAGAATGTGAGAGATGTTGAGAAAATAGTAAATCTAATGGCTTAAATGGAAATTGCATTATTAAGAAACTTTGTTCCATTACATTTCCTGCTCCTTCTTTCAAGAGAATATATTCAATGATTCCAGTAAACAAATGCTCTTCAGTCTGTGATATAGAATATTATTTATGGATTCAACACTGACTTAGAATTCCAGAATCTATTGTTTTTGAAAGACTCAGGGATGTTTTTTCCCCAGTTAAATTCATGTTATTTTCTTACTTTTATCTCTCATTCTCTCCCTTTCCTTTTTACATTCTGTAGGTGGAAAAAAAAATCTCTGCCTATAGTTTCTTTTGGAACAAAATTATGATCTCAGAATCCAAATGCGTACATCCCCACTAACTTTTACATGCCTTCAATAGAATCTGTGCTAGGTTTCTGAGACGAAATCTGGCCATGCATTTGCATTAACTAAAATAGAGTCCAAAAGGCTGATTTTCTTTCTGAATCATTCATTATAAGAAAGTAAACTAGTAAAAGTAATATTATTATAGCTTTCAACTTTAATAAATCTCACTCTATTACTCTCTTCTACTGCCTATCTTCCTAGCACTAATAATAATATCTCACCTTAAAAGCTACACTAAAAATGTAATATTAATGATCTGAAGCCTTCATGTAAAGCTTTCATTCACAGTATGCTACTTTTCTTTTGGTGGATAGCAGAGGCCTACTGAAAAATAAAACTACATAGCTGCCCTTCATTTTCTCAGAAAGCAAATCACCACTAAACTTTGTCCATTAGAGTTTTAAAAATAATGCAGCAGTATTTTTGGACATTTAAAAAAAAATTGTTTTTGAAAGTGCAACAAAGCATCCTAGAACAGTGTCTGGAACCTCAAAGAAGATTAATAAATATTGTTAATTAATGATTAAAACATGAAATAAACACCCCAGTATCCTTATCTCCAGAGAGTACTTTCTACTTCTACTTATTAGAGCATGGTTTGCTGCTGCCTTGTCTTTTGGATCCTGGATATGTCTTTTGGATCCTGGATATTAGAAGTTCTATTTCTTTGCAAGAACATGTTCTTATTTAAGTTCAAGGGACAAATCCTTCACAGGAAAAAACATCTAGCCCTTCAGAAAGATTTAGACATGTTATCTAAGACTATTCTTCCCTCTCTTTCAAAGATTCTCAAGACCTATTCTTTTCTAACCTCTATTCTTGGGGTTGCACTCAGTAAGTCCACTAGGACATTTTTTTTTTCTATTTGTTTTGTGAGGCGCTTGATAGGTCTTTTCAATCTAAAAAAAAAATGTCCTTTATTGTCCTCTTTACCAGTTTCATTTGCTAGATTTTCTTTACTAGTCTCTCTTTCTGGAAATATGTAGTGAATATTTAATTTTGTAAATTGACCCTGTCTTTATATTTTCTTCTACTTTGCAAAAATTTTATCTTACTTTATCTTCTAAAACTTGATTGATTTTTATCAAACTTAACTATGCTATTTTAAATTTCAATGAGCTTCCTATTTCTTTTTAGTGTTCCTTGTTAAAAATAACATTTATATTTTCATGAATATAGGATCTTTTAAAAAATCTCTTTGAGGATATTATAGTTTTTAAGTTGTCTTTATTTTATCTGATCGTTTTTTCTTAATGTCTCTCTTGCCTTAAGTCTTTATTCAAATGACTAGAGGTTCTTGGGGGCCTATTCTTTTTTTTAATTAATAAACTATTTTTAGAGTGGTTTTAGATTCACAGCAAAATTGAACAGAAAGTATAGAGTTCCCATATGTCCCCTGTCCCCACACATGCACGACCTTCCCTACCATCAATGTTCTGTACCAGAGTGGTACATTTGTTACATTGCTGTGTATATTCATTTTTTAAAGTAAAGTTGTAAAATATTAGAAACTTTGAGTGGATAGTGTATATTGACTGGTGGGCTTAACGTGCAATAATTCGTTGAACAGCTGGGTTTTTTCATTGGAGACACCAAAATGCTATTTCTATACATTCTTTCTCTAGTTCAGCTTCTACTGAAAAGTATCCTTTGTGGGTACAGACACAAGCGATTCTTTTGTAATTGCGCTAGGAAAGAGGACTGTCCTTGGAGTTCTTACCATTTGTTATGTAGACAAACAGAGCATACCTGAAGGTAATAAATCCAGTGTCAGCCTAACCCAGCTGAACCCAGATGGAATGGTCTGAAACATATTAGCTGAGATTTTGGTTCTGTTTGTTTTGCAGCACTTTCATTGCAATAATTGACAAATATAACTGTATGCAGTAAGTGGAATAATGAGTCCCAAATATATCAGATCTTAATCCCTGGAATCTGTAAATGTTACATTATATTGAAAAGGGGTCTACACAGATACAATTAGGTGAAGGATCTTGAAATGGGGAGATTATCCTGGATTATACAGGTGGGCCCTAAAAGTCATTACCAATGTCCCTATGAGATAAGGACAGAGGAAGATTACTACAAAAGGAAAGGGTTATTAAATGCAGAGTCAGAGATGCTAATGATAGGGCCACAAACTAAGTAATGTAGCAGTCACTGGACTCAGAAAGAGGCAAGAAATTGATTCTCCTTTAGAACCTCTAGTCTATTTCGAATATCCTTGGGTTCTGAATAATTTTTAAACCATTTTAGTTCCATCTTCCCCTCAAAAGTTGACTTTTTTGTTATATTCTTTCAGGTTCTTGGTGTGCGTTGATAGCTTATATTTTGATAAATGTATCATATTAATTATAGTTATTAAGACATCTGTATGTAAAGGTGGTATTTCCATTATTGCTGTAGCCTAAAAATCAGCCCAAACTAATGGCTTAAAGCAACATTTTATTTGATTTTATTATCTCTTACAGTGTCTGTGGGTCAGAAGTTTGGAAGCATTTGTTGGGAGACAATTTTCCATGTCTGTTGCATTTCTGCACATCTTCTAAGCAAGAGGCATTGACAAATTTGCTACATGCTGGGTTTTTTTTTTTTTTGAGGATGTTTGTATAGCAATGAGCCTTGGAAGATAGATGTAGTGTGTCTTCATAGTTCTTAATAGGACTCATTTGTGTGGTTCTGGTTCAAGTATCTCGGATGTTTGCAGTCAAACTGTCTTATGCATCAGGAGGGTTGGAGATCTCTATCTTCACTATTCTAGGGTATCTTCATGTGGATCTCAACATGTGATAATTGGAGCTCCTTCACTGCATAACAGTATCAGGGTAGTCATACTGCTTATATGACAGCAGAAGATGTAAGAATGAATATTCCAATGAGCAAGGTAGAAGATGCTACATTGTCTTTTATGACTTTGTATACAAAGTCATGCAGCATCATTTCAGAAGCATTCTACTAGTTACAAGCAAATCACACGTTCACCTAGATTCAGACAATCTTCTCTTTATGGAGGAGTGGCAATATTCATGAAAAGCATCTGAGACTAGAACTATTATAATGCTCACCTTTGGAAAATACAATCTACCACAGTGGGACAAGCATGGATAGAACCTGGAAATATCACATGTAGAAGCTGTATCATTTTTTGCACAAGCTACAAGTTGCTCTAAGTCTTTTTCATAAATATTATCACACAGCAAACCATATGATAAGAATTCAAAAAGTCAGCTAATATTCATAAAATTAATGTTTATTTTACTTTGTATGTTTAGAAATAAGATTAATACTTTCTAACTAAATATTATTGTTATATTTAACCAAGTCATTTCACACAAAAAATCAATCTATTTTTCTAACTACTTTTTAGATCCTAAAAACTTTTTTAAAGGAAAAATTAAAATAGAAGTTTGAACTAATACAACTTACAATAAGGGTTCATTTTTTAAAAGAGATGGTGCAGAAACTGTCTTTTCCAATCTCCAAAGAGCCTCCAGAAACTACTATGACTTCATGAGGAATGGTGGGATGATTAACCTTATGTGTCAGCTTGGCTAGGCTATAGCACCCAGTTATTATCAAACACCAATGTAGGTGTTGCTGTGAAGGTATTTTGGACGTGTGTTTAACAACCACAATCAGTTGAGTTTAAGTAAAAGGGGTTACCCTCAATAATGTGGGTGGGCCTCATCCAATTAGTTGAATCAAATCAGTTTGTTCTTAAGAGCTTCTTGAAGAGGAAGAAATTCTTTCTCAAGACAGCATCATAAAATCCTGTCTGAGTTTCCAGCCTGCCAGCATGTCATACAGATTTCAGATTGTATTTTCTATCTCCCACAATTAAGTGAAACAATTCTTCACGATAAATCTCTCTCTTTCTCTCTCTCTCTCTCTCTCTCTCTATGTATATACACACACACACATATGTCTACATACACACATACATATGTATGTATATATACAAGCATAGCACATATATACATACATACATATATATATATATATATATATATATATATATATATATATATATAATTGGTTCTTTTTCTCTGGGAACTCTGATACAAATGTCTGAAAAATATTGACTCAAAAAAATGAGAGAGACAGTTTGGACCCTTATTAATAATACCTACTATGAATTGAGTATATTCTCAAAGTCAAATGTTTGCTATGTTAGTTTAATCTACACCACAACTAGACAACTAGAATGTGGACATTATATCCCAATGTACAAATGAGGAGGCAGAGACAGAGTAAAGATAAGCAAAATGCTCCAGTCACTCAGGAGATGAGAGCCAGGACTGCAACTGGATGTTATGCCTTTCCACTCTAGAGCATGTTGCTATTACCTGTCATGTGACAACTAGCCTTAGTATTTCTCTTAAAACATCAATAGATTATTTGCTTCATATTGAAGAATTTGCTCCATTATTGGTAACAAATTTTGATGCCTTTTTAAATGAAGAATGAAAAACTACTTGCCCACTTGTCCTAGATACTTTAACTAGTTGCCTCTCTTTATAGGGAACTCTTGATACTTATAAAATATAAATTTATTAGCATAAAAGCATCTTAATGATATATCCTTGAGTAGAGATTTATTATCAAATAAAATAGAATGTTAGAATACTTTCATTAAAAATTTTGATGTTCTATTTTTTCATAGTAATATTGACATAAAATCTAACTTTCAGTTTCTGACTATAAAAATAACATATATGGATTAGTGAAATTTTGCAAAATATAGAATACAATGAAGGAAAAGCAAACTAAGTATAATTCAACCATTCAGGTATAATCACACTTACTATTTTAGCATGTAACTCCTCCCAAAATTCAATGCATACAATGAAAATTTTACCATATTTAAATGGTAAAATATTTTATTTAACATTTGTGACTTTCACTTACTACATAATAAGCTGAAATTCCATGTCTCTTAATATGATTTTTAATAGCTATTTTGTATTTTACATATGTACTGAGCCAAGATTTATTTACACAGACTCCCACTTTAGACACAGTGAAAAGTAGAAACACCATATTATAAATGGCAATATATCTGTCATCTTCACACATACATTTTTGTTCATTTTTGATCATTTCTTTAGGAAAGTATCCTGAAATTAGAATTTCTGACTCAACAATTATGAATATTTTAAGCTTATATAATATTTATTACCCTCCAATTGTTTTATTTAATTTACTTACTTTCCTTCCAACATAGTCTTTTTAAAAACACTCACCAACTTTTTTAGTTGAGAGCATCAGATGCTTAAATTATTATAATTCTTCTGAAAAATTGTTAATTGTGACTTCTACTCTAATAATTTTGTAAAAGGAAATGCTAACACTTTTCAGAAATTTATGATATAATTAAATAATAAGTACCAAGTCTATTTTGTCCCATGCCCTATGTAACACAGATTTAATATTCTTTCTTGCATTGTTTCATAATATCTGTGAAACAGGAACTAATATTAACCTGGAAGTGGTATCCTTGCACAAGGTCACATTGCTATTAGGAGGTGAAGAACTTCTGCTTCAGGAAATGGAATAACAGGGAATGAATTTAACCTCTTTTGTGAAACAACAAAAAAAAAACAAACAAAATATATGAAACAATGCTTTGGAAGACACTAGACATCAGGCAAAACAGTGATTTCTGAAAGATGGAAGACACATGATGTGACTGCTAAAATTGCCCAGATTATGACCTTTAAAGAATATACCAAATGTGATATAGGAAGGGGAGCCCAGGTAGGTCACAGAATTGCAAAGAGAAAACAGAGGTTTGAATCCCGGAAGACCAAGATAACTAATATTTGAAGGACAGAGAAGCAGAGAGAAGAGAGCTACATGTAGCCATAACCCTGAAAGTCTGCAAAATGTGTCCATGAGAGTCCTGATCAGTATATGTGTGTGAAGAAAGTAAGGCTGGGGAAAGACCATAAAATGAATTAGGGGGAATTATAGCTGGTGTTATTTTCCAGCCAGAATAGAAAACTCATAATTCAAGGAAACTACTCAGAAGCATTTTCGCAACAGTAGGGAAAATAAATGCTACTTTGATGCTACTAAACAAAACTTAAAATCAAAACCCAAGGGTGTCACTGTTTCCAAGTAACTTAACAGTGTCCCTTAAGAAAGTTCAAAAAATGTTTATAAGAATACAGAGATATTCAGGGTCCAGCAAGGTAAAATTCATAATGTCTCACAGTCAATAAAATATTACCAGGCATATGAAGAAGCAGTAGATATGACTCATTATGAGGAGCAAAATCAATCAGTTGTAGTAGATACAGAATATTAGCACAGATGTTACAATGAAAAAACAGGATAAAAAAAACCCAGTTATTACAACTGTATTAAACCTGTTTACACAGTTAAGTAGAGATAAGGAAGACATAAAAAGTTCCAAACTGAACTTTAAGAAATAAAAAGTACAATGTCTGAGATAAAACATATATTGAATATAACCAGTAGCAAATTAGACATGACAGAAGAAAGGAACATGAACCCATAGTAGGATAAACTACCCAGTATGAAACACAGAGGAAAAATAATTTAAAAAAATAAACAGAGCATCAGTGAACAGTCTAATATAATTGGAGTTCCCCAAAAAAGGAGAGAAGGGTGAAAAAGAAAAATATTTGAAAAATAAATGTTGAAATTTTCCACATTTGCTGAAAAAAATAAACCTACAGATTCAAGGTAAATGAACCCAGCACAATAAACATGAAAACAATAAACCAAAGCATATCATAATTAAATTGTTCAAAATCAGAAATAAGAACACAATCTTAAGTGTACGCAGAGAGCAAAAGTTGCATATGCACTAACAAAGGTAATGATGACAGATTTTTCATCAGAAATAATGAGAACCAAAAGAGTGCAGAGCAACATCTTCAAACTACTGAAAACAAACAACAAAACAAACAAAATCTATCAACCTAGAATTCTATACCAAGCTTAAATATCTTTTAAAATATAAGAAGGTTCAACAAAAATAGTAAAAGAAAAGAAAACTCCAGACAAGTATTTCTTAGGAACTTAGATACAAGAATCTTCAATAAAATATTAAGAAAAAAAATCTAAGAATGCATAAAAATGATTAATTTTACCACTACAAGACAAGTGGAATTTACTCCAGGTATGCAAGGCTGGTCCAACAATTGGCAATTAATCTATAATATCAATAATATCCACAATAGCAACAGGCTAAAAGAGAAAATAATCAATTGACATACCAATATGATCAGTTGATGCAAAAAAAGCATTTGACCAAATCCAATACCATTCAGAACAAAAACTCTCACCACACTAGGAATGGAGAACTTCTTCTATCTGATAAAATAAATCTCAAGAAATCTCTACAGCTAACATCATACTTAATGATGAAAGGATGAATGTTTTCTCAAGATTGGGAAAAAGGCAAAGATGTCCTCTCTTATCACCCTTTCCAACACAGTAGTGGAATTTCTCACCTGAACAATGAGGCAAGAAGAAGAAATAAGAGGCATCCAGATAGGAAAGGAAGATGGCATACTTTGCAGGTGTCCATATAGAAAATCCCTAGAAATATATATTTTTTTCTAAGAATTAATAAGTGAATTTATTAAAATCTAGGATACAAGATTATCATAGAAAAATAAATTGTATTACTACATACTAACAATAATCACGTGGCTACTCAAGTTAAAAATACAATACCATTTAAAATTTCTTCAAAGTAAACAACCTTGGGACCACTACCTACCTGAGAGTACTCATTACAAGCAGATCTGCACTATTAAAAACTTAAAGGAAGCCCTTCAGGTAGAAGCAAAATAATACTGGATGGAAATGTGGGTATACAAAAAGCCATGAAGAATACGAGAATAAAAACCACATTGTAAATACCTGAATTTTAAAAAATTATATAAATCTCTTTAAAAGGTAACTGACTGTTGAAACAAAAATAATGCTATTGTGAGAGTCTGCAAATTGTATAAGTAAAATATATGAGAGAATACTTGAAAGTCAGTAAGTTGAGGAATGAGAGTATATTTTAAGATTTCCATACTTAACATGAAATGGTATAATATCACTTGAAGGTAAACAGTGATGTTAAGGATATATAATATGAGCCCAAGTAACCACTAAAATAAAATAGTTATAGTGAGTAAGCTCATAAAAATGCTCAATATATAAATAGGCAGGAAAAGAGGGAAAAGGGAGCATAATACAAAAGGGACAAGTAAAAAAATCAAAACCATCCAGATTAATAATCACATTAAAAATGAATAGTCAAAACATTCTAATTAAAAGGCCAAGTGTGTCAGAGTAGATAAAAAAGCAAGACAACTATGTGCTATTTACAAGAAATCCACTTGAAATATAAAAACATAAATAAATTTAAAGTAAAAGGATGGAAGATGATATACAGTTGACCCTTGAATGACATGGGTTTGAACTGCAAGGCTATACTTATAAGAGGATTTTTTTCAATAAATACATACTACAGTGCTAGACTGTCTGCAGTTGGTTGAATCCACTGATGAAGAACTGCAGATACGGAGGAGCCCACTGTAAATTTACACGAGGATTTTCAATTGCATGGAGTGTTGATCTCCCTAACCCCCATGTTGTTCAAGGATCAACTGTACAACACTAGTCAAAGGAAAGCTGGAAAGGGTATATTGAAACATGTATACAGAGAGAAAGTAGATATCATACAAAGTATATTTTGGGGTAAAGATTTTTACAAGGGATAAACAAGGTCATGTCACAATGACAAAGGGATCAATTTATCAATAGGATGTACAATCCTAAAAATTATGTGCATAATAACAGATTTCAGAATACATAAAACAAAAACTGATAGAAGTGTAAGAAATAATAGACAAATCTGTAAGTACACTTGGATAATTAGCGATTGATAGAACAAGTAAGGAAAGCCAGTAAGGATACAGAAGACTTCAGCAATGATATCAACCAACATGACCTAATTTATAAATCCCTCCATACAATAGCAGAATATACATTCTTTCAAGTACATTTGGAACATTTATGAAAGTAGACCATTTTCCAAAGTATATCAAATTTGTAGGGTGCCAATAAAGCAGTACTTAGGAGAAATATTATGTTAATAAAACTTTACTAGAAATAAGCTCAGCTTCTACATTAAGAAACTAGAAAAGTGGCAAGAAAATTAAACAGAAAATAATTGGAGAAAGAAATATGAAAGATCAAGAGTCACTATCATTGGATGGGAAAAGAGAGAAATGATAGAGAAAAACCAATGAAGCAAAAGGTGAAACTTTGAGAAAATCAACAAAGTGAGCCCACTAGTTGGGCAGATAATGGCAGTGGGCTGAATTTGGCCCTCGGCCTGGTTTTGTGTGGCCTATATGCTATGAATTTTTAAAAAGTGTTGTTAAATAACAACAACATTAATTTATTTTTTAAGGCTAAAATGCATTCCATTGTATGTATGTACCACTATTTGTCCATTTATCTATTGATGGAGTTTTAGGTGTTTTTTCCTACCTCGAGGCAACTGTGGACAATGTTGCAATGAACATGGGAGTGCTAATATCTCTTTAAGGTCTCATTTTCAACTCTTTTGGATAAATATTCAGACATAGGACTGCTAGATCCTATTGCTGTTCTACTCAGGAAACTCCATACTGTTTTCCATAATGGTTGCACCATTTTATATTCCCACAAATAGTGCAAAAATTTCAATTTCTCCACATCCTGACCAGTTTCTATTATGCTTTCTACTTTTTTGATAATGGCTGTTTTAAACAGAAGCAATACAATGTCTCATTGTCACTTGGATATGCATTTCCCTGATAATTAGTGATGCTGAATATCTTTTCTTATACATGTTGGGCCTTTGTATGTTTTCTTCAGAAAAACGTCATTTCAGTGGGTTTGTCATGTATGGCCCTTATTATGTTGAGGTAGGTTCCCTCTATGCTCATTTTCTGGAGAATTTTTATCATAATTGTGTTGAATTTTGTCAAAAGCTTTTTCTGCATCTATTGAGATGATCATATGGTTTGTATTCTTCAGTTCCTTAATGTGGCGTATCACATTGATTGATTTGCATATTTTGAAGAATCCTTGCATTTCTGGGATAAACCCCACTTGATCATGGTGTCTGATACTTTCAATGTGTTGTTAGATTCAGTTTGCTAGTATTTTGTGATTTTTTTTTGCATATATGTTCATCAGTAATACTGGCTTGTACATTTCTTTTTCTGTCACATCTTCATCTGATTTTGGTATCAGGGTAATGGTGGCCTTGTAGAATGAGCTTGGGTGTGTTCCTTTCCCTGCAATTTTTTGGAAGAGTTTCAGAAGGATAGGTGTTAACTGTTCTCTAAGTGTTTGAGAGAATTTGCCTGTGAAGCCATCTGGTCCTAGACTTTTATTTGTTGGAAGTTTTTTAATCACAGTTTCAACCAATATGGACAGCCTAGTACTGTACTATGCATTTATTGAAAAAATCCTCATATAAGTAGAACCTTGCAGTTCAAACCCATGTTATTCAAGGGTCAACTGGATAACACCTTTCATCCTTTTACTTTAAATCTATTTTTGTTTTTATATTTCAAGTGGAGTTCTTGTAAATAGCATATAGTTGTCTTGCTTTTATATCTACTCTGACACACTTGGCCTTTTAATTAGAATGTTTTGACCATATATTTTAAATGTGATTATTAATCTGGATGGTTTTGAATCTACCAAGAAGTAAGTAAAATGGTGACTTCCCAGGGGCTGGGGGAGAGGAAATGGAGAGTTGCTATTCATTGAGCATAGCGCTTTAGTTATGAAAGATGAAAAAGTACTAGATATCTGCTGTAAAACAATGTGCATACATTAATAATATTATACTATAGATATACACTTAAAAGTTTTTTAAGATGGAAGATTTTATGTTAGGTGTTTTTTTAAGAAGAAGAAGAAGCAGAAGCAACAGAGATCTGATGTGGGCTACAGCCTATACTATTTACTATTTGATTCTTTGAACAAAATATTTGGCAACCTTAGTCAAACTCATCAGGAAAAAGTAAGAGAGTACAAATATTAACAAAATCCAGAATGAGAATGTTGACATCACTATACAGATACACATATTAAAAGGATAATAAGGAAATATTATGATCAACTTTATGCTAATAAATTTAATATTATAGATGAAATAGGAAAATTCCTTGAAATAAACTATCAAAACTCACTCAACAATACATATTATATTATTCCATGAATAATACTATGGAATTTAAAGAAATTGGATTTGTAGATAGAAACCATCCCACAAAAACAAACAAACAAACAACAAAAAAAAACCCTAGAGGTTAAAATGGATCCACTGGTAATTTCTAACAGACATCTAAGGAAAACAACTAAAAAAACAAAATAAAAAACAATTCTGCCCAAGCTCTTTCATAAAATTAAATAATTCTCTGAAACCAACATTATCTTAATGTCAAAATCATGCAAACACATTACAGAAGGAAAACAAAACAGAACAAAAAAATAACACAGAAACAAATATCCCTCATGATATTAGAGGCAAAAACCCTAAACAAATGTTAGCACCTCAAACCCAGAGTAAAGCACCATGACATACTGGAATTTCTCTCTGGACTTCAAGTTGGTTAACATTAGAAAAAGAAATTAATGTAATTTACTATATTAATAGATTTAAATTATACACACACACACACACACACACACACACACACACACACATATGGGGTTGGCCATAAAGTTCATTTGGGTTTTTCCATAATATCTAACAGAAAAACCTAAACAAACTTTTTGGCCAACACAATATATATCATCATCTCAATAGACTCAGAGAAACCATTTGAAAAAAATCCAACAATCATTCATGATACAACTCTCAGAAAACTAGAAACAGAAGGAAACTTTCTTAATGTGATAAATTCATCTATGCAATTTATCAATGAAAAAACGTTCACCTAATATTGTACTTAATTGTGGAACTTTGAATGATTTCACTCTAATATCAGGAATACGATATAACTAACCATTCTTGCCACTTCTGTTTAACATTGTTCTAAGAGTTTGAGAAAGATGAAAAAAAGTTAAAAAGCAAGTAAAATAAATAAAAGACGTGTATATTGGAAGAGAAAAGTGAAACTGTCTTTATATACAGATGATATGATCATCTATGTAGAAAATCTGATAGTCTAGAAAAAGCTACCAGAACTGATATGTGACTTTAGCAAGGTTTTTTTTTTTAATATCTTTATTGGAGTATAATTGCTTTACAATGCTGTATTAGTCTCTACTGTACAACAAAGTGAATCAGCTATATGTATACATATATCCCCATATCCCCTCCCTCTTGAGACTCCCCTCCACCCTCCTTATCCACCCCTCTAGGTCCTCACAAAGCATCAAGCTGATAACCCTGTGCTATCCTGCAGCTTCCCACTAGCCATCTATTTTACATTTGGTAGTGTATATATGTCAGTTCTACTCTCTCACTTCGTCCTAGCTTTCCCTTCCCCCACTCTGTCCTCAAGTCTGTTCTCTATGTCTGCGTCTTTATTCCTGCCCTGTCACTAGGTTCATCAGTACCGTTTTTTAGATGTAATGTATATATCCGTTAGCATATGATATTTGTTTTTCTCTTTCTGACTTAGTTCACTCTGGATGACAACTTCTAGGTCCATCCACCTTCCTACAAATAACTCAGTTTTGTTCCCTTTTATGGTTGAGTAATATTCTATTGTATATATGTGCCACATCTTCTTTATCCATTCATCTGTTGATGGACATTTAGCTTGCTTCTATGTTCTGGCTATTGTAAATAGTGCTTCAATGAACACTGTGGTGCATGTCTCTTTCTGAATTATGGTTTTCTCAGGGTATATGTCCAGTAGTGGGATTGCTGAGTCATATGATAGCTCTATTTTTAGTTTTTTAATGAACCTCCATACCATTCTCCATAGTGACAATATCAATTTACTTTCCCACCAACAGTGTAGGAGGGTTCCCTTTTCTCCACACCCTCTTCAGCATTTATTGTTTCTACATTTTTTGATGATGGCTATTCTAACTGGTGTGAAGGGATACCTCATTGTGGTTTCAATTTGCATTTCTCTAATGATTAGTGATGTTGAGCATCTTTTCATGTGTTTATTGGCCATCTGTATGTCTTCTTTGGAGAAATGTCTATTTAGGTCTTCCACCCATTTTTGGATTGGGTTCTTTGTTTTTTTGATATTGAGCTGCATGAGCTGCTTGTATATTTTGGAGATTAATCCTTTGCCAATTGCTTCATTTGCAAATACTTTCTCCTATTGTGAGGGGTATCTATTCATCTCGTTTATGGTTTCCTTTCTTGTGCAAAGGATTTTAAGTTTCATTAAGTCCCATTTGTTTACTTTGTTTTTATTTCCATTACTCTAGGAAGTGGGTCAAAATGGATCTTGCTGTGATTTATGTCAGAGTGTTCTGCCTATGTTATCCTCTAAGAGTTTGATAGTTTCTGGCCTTATATTTATGTCTTTAATCCATTTTGAGTTTATTTTTCTGTATGGTGTTAGGGAGTGTTCTAATTTCATTCTTTTACATGTAGCTCTCTAGTTTTCCCAGCATCACTTATTGAAGAGGCTGTCTTTTCTCCATTGTATATTCTTGCCTCCTTTGTCAAAGATAAGGTGACCATATGTGCATGGGTTTATTTCTGGGCTTTCTATCCTGTTCCATTGATCTATATTTCTGTTTTTGTGCCAGTACCATACTCTCTTGATTACTGTAGCTTTGTAGTATAGTCTGAAGTCAGGGAGCCTGATTCCTCCTGCTCTGTTTTTCTGTCTCAAGATCGCTTTGGCTATTCAGTGCCTTTTGTATCTCCACACAAATTGTAAAATTTCTTGTTCTAGTTCTGTGAAAAATACCATTGGTAATTTGATAGGGATTGCATTAAATTTGTAGATTGCTTTGGGTTGATTCTTCCAATCCAAAAAACATGGTATATCTTTCCAACTGCTTGTGTTGTCTTTGATTTCCTTCAACAGTGTCTTATAGTGTTCTGCATACAGGTCTTTTGCCTCCTTAGGTAGGTTTATTCCTAAGTATTTTATTCTTTTTTCTTGCAATGGTAAATGGGAGTGTTTCCTTAATTTCTCTTTCTGAATTCTTGTTGTTAGGGAATAGGAATGCAAGAGATTTCTATGCATTAATTTTATATCCTGCTACTTTACCAAATTTATTGATTAATTCTAGCAGTTTTCTGGTGTAATCTTTAGGATTTTCTATGTAGAGATCATGTCATCAACAGTGACAGTTTTACTTCTTCTTTTCCAATTTGGTTTCCTTTTATTTCCTTTTCTTCTCTTATTGCCCTGGCTAAAACTTCCAAAACTATGTTGAATATTAGTTGTGAGAGTGGGCAACCTTGTCTTGTTCCTGATCTTAGAGGAGCTGCTTTCAGTTTTTCACCATTAAGAATGATGTTGGCTGTGTGTTTGTCATATATGGCTTTCATTATGTTGAGGTACGTTCCCTCTATTCCCACTTTCTGGAGAGTTTTTATGATAAATGGTTGTTAAATTTGTCAAAATCTTTTCTGCATCTATTGAGGTGATCATATGGTCTTTATCCTTCAGTTTGTTAAGACAGTGTATCACATTGATTGATTTGTGTATACTGAAGAATCCTTGCATTCCTGGGATAAACACCACTTGATCATGGTGTAAAATCTTTTTAAGTACTGTTGGATTCTTTTTGCTAGAATTTTGTTCAGGATTTTTGCATCTATGTTCATCAGTGATATTGGTTTGTAATTTTCTCCTTTTGTGACATCTTTCTCTGGGTTTGGTATCAGGGTAATGGTGGCCTTGTACAATCAGTTTGGGAGTGTTCCTCCTTCTGCTATATTTTGAAAGAGTTTGAGAAGTATAGGTGTTAGCTCTTCTCTAAATGTTTGGAAGAATTTGCCTGTGAAGCCATCTGGCCCTGGGCTTTTGTTTGTTGGAAGATTTTTATTCACAGTATCAATTTCAGTGCTTGTGACTGGTCTGTTCATATTTTCTATTTCTTCCTTGTTCAGTCTTGGGAGGTTGTATTTTTCTAAGAATTTGTCCATTTCTTCCAAGTTGTATACTGTATTGGCATATAGTTACTTGTAGTAGTCTCTCATGATCCTTTGTATTTCTGCAGTGTCAATTGTTACTTCTCCTTTTTCATTTCTAACTCTGTTGATTTGAGTCTTCTCCCTCTTTTTCCTGATGAGTCTGGCTAATGGTTTATCAATTTTATTTATCTACTCAAAAAGCAAGCTTTTATTTTTATTGATCTTTGCTATTGTTTTCTTCATTTCTTTTTCATTTATTTCTGATCTGACCTTTATTATTTCTTTCCACATGCTAACATTGGGGTTTTTTTGTTGTTGTTGTTGTTGTTCTTCTGTCTCTAATTGCTTTAGGTGTGATGTTAAGTTGTTTATTTGAGATTTTTCTTTTTCTTGAGGTCAGATTGTATTGTTATTAACTTCCCTCTTAGAACTGTTTTTGCTGCATCCCATAGATTTTGAGTCATTGTGTTTTCATTGTCGTTCGTTTCTAGATATTTTTTAATTCCCTCTTTCATTTCTTCAGTGATCTCTTGGTTATTTAGTAGCATATTGTTTAGCCTCCATGTGTTTTTATTTTTTACATATTTTTTCCTGTAATTGATATCTAGTCTCATAGCATTGTGGTCAGAAAAGATGCTTGATATGATTACAATTTTCTTAAATTAACTGAGGCTTCATTTGTGACCCGAGATGTGGTCTATCCTGGAGAATGTTGTGTGTGCACTTGAGAAGAAATTTTATCCTTTTGTTTTTGGATGGAATGTCCTGTAAATATCAGTTAAGTCCCTTGGTCTAATGTGTCATTTACAGCCGTGTTTCCTTATTTATTTTTTGTTTGGATGATCTGTCCATTGTTCTAAGTGGGGTGTTAAAGTCACCTATTATTATTGTGTTACTGTTGATTTCCCCTTTTATGACTGTTAGCATTAGCCTTATGTATTGAGGTGCTCCTATGTTGGGTGCATAGATATTTACAATTGTTTTATCTTCTTCTTGTATTGATCCCTTGATCATTATATAGTGTCCTTCCTTGTCTCTTGCAATAGCCCTTATTTTAAAGTCTATTTTGGCTGATACGAGTATTGTTACTCCAGCTTTCTTTTGATTTCCATTTGCATGGAATATCTTTTTCCATTCCCTCACTTTCAGTCTGTATGTATCCATAGGTCTGAAGTGGGTCTCTTGTAGACAGCATATTTATGGGTCTTGTTTATTTTATCCATTCAGCCAGTCTGTGTCTTTTGTTTGGAGCATTTAATCCACTTAAATTTAAGGTAGTTATCAATATGTATGTTCCTATTACCATTTTCTTAATTGTTTTGGGTTAGTTATTGTAGGCTTTTCCCTTCTCTTGTGTTTCCCGCCTACAGAAGTTCCTTTAGCATTTGTTGAAAAGCTGGTTTGGTGGTGCTGAATTCTCTTAACTTTTGCTTCTCTGTAAAGCTTTTGATTTGTCTGTCAAATCAGAATGAGTTCCTTGCTCGGTAGAGTAATCTTGGTTGTACGTTTTTCCCTTTCATCACTTTAAATATACCTTGTCACTCTTTTCTGGCCTGTAGTGTTTCTGCTGAAAGATCAGCTATTAACCTTATGGGGATTCCTTTGTATGTTATTTGTTGCTTTTCCCTTGCTGCTTTTAATATTTTTTCTTTGTGTTTCATTTTTGTTAATTTGATTAATATGTGTCTTGGTGTGTTTCTCCTTGAGTGTATCCTGTATGAGACTCTCAGTGGTTCCTGGACTTGTTTGACTATTTCCTTTTGCATGTTGGGGAAGTTTTCTACCATAATCTCTTCAAATATTTTTTCACACCCTCTCTTTTTTTCTTCTTCTTCTGGGTTGCCTATAATTTGAATGTTCGTGTACTTAATGTTTTCCCAGAGGTCTCTGAGACTGTCCTCCATTCTTTTCATTCTTTTTTCTTTTTCTGCTCTGTGGCAGTTATTTCCACCATTCTATCTTCCAGCTCACTTATCCGTTCTTCTGCCTCAGTTATTCTGCTACTGATTCCTTCTAGAGTATTTTTTTTTTTTTTTTGCGGTAGGTGGGCCTCTCACTGTTGTGGCCTCTCCCGTTTCAGAGCACAGGCTCCGGACACACAGGCCCAGCGGCCATGGCTCACAGGCCCAGCCGCTCCGCAGCATGTGGGATCCTCCCAGACCGGGGCATGAACCAGTGTCCCCTGCATCGGCAGGCGGACTCTCAACCACTGTGCCACCAGGGAAGCCCCCTTCTAGAGTATTTTTAATTTCAGTTATTTTGTTGTTCATTACTGTTTGTTTGCTCTTTAGTTCTTCTACATCCTTGTTAAAGCTTCCTTGTATTTTCTCTTTTCTATTTCCAAGATTTTGGATCCTTACTATCATTACGCTGAATTCTTTTTCAGGTAGTTTGCCTGTTGACTCTTCCTATTTGGTCTTGTGGGTTATCTTGCTCCTTTGCCTGTAAGTTGTTTCTCTATCTTTTCATTTTGCCTAATTTACAGTATTTGAGGTCTCCTTTCCCCAGCCTTCATGGTTGTAGTTTCTCTTGCTTTTGTTCTCTGCCCCTGGTGGTGACATTGGTCCAGTGGCTTGCATATGCCTCCTGATGGGAGGGACTGGTGCCTGCGTTCTGGTGGGTGGAGCTGAGTCTTTTGCCTCTGATGAGCAGGGCCATGTCAGGTGAGGTGTTTTGGTGTGTCTGTGAGCTTGGTATGACTTTAGGTAGTCTGTGTGCTGATGGGTGGTTTTGTGTTCCTGTCTTTTTTGTTGTTCGGTGTGAGGCATCCAGAGTTGAGAGTTCCTGGCAGTTGGGTGGAGCCAGGTCTTGTATTCAGATAGAGACATCTGTGAGAGTTCTCGGCAATTAATCTTCCCTGGGGGCAGGAATTCTCTAGTGATCCAGTGCCCTGGACTCTCCCCCACCCCAGAGCCTCAGGCCTGACTTCTGATTGAGGAACCAAGTCCCCTTAAGTCACTTTTCCTGGCAATTTTTGGGATTAAAAAAAAAAAATCTAACAAAACCCCAGACAAATGGTAAAAAGTAAAATCAAGCAAGCAAAAACAGAACAAGGAAACACACACACACAAAAGAAACAGAAACAGATCCAAATAAATCAAAAAGCAAGAGAACAACCAGACAAACAAAATAACCCAAGAATGAAATCAAACAATTAAAAAGAAAACTGACAAAAACACAAAACCAAAACCAAAAAACAAAACCAAAGCAGAGTGCCAACTGAAGAATGAAACAAAAAAACATAAGAAACTGACAAAAATGATAAAAAAAAGAGAAAGAAAAAGAGAAAGGGGAAAGAAGACAGAACAACAGAAAAGCAACATATAAATAGAAATATATTTAAAAAAGAAAATATATTAAAGCAAAAAAAAGACAAACAAAACTCTAGAGAAACGGTAAAAACAGAATAAAAAAACAAAAACAGAAACAAACACACACACATGTAAAAAAAAAAACAAAAACAGAACCAAATAAAACAAAAAGAAAGAGAAGAACCAGAGAAAGAGAATAACTCAAAAACGAAATCAAACAAGTAGGATTAAAACTAACAAAAACAGGGCCTCCCTGGTGGCGCAGTGGTTGAGAGTCCGCCTGCCGATGCAGGGGATACGGGTTCGTGCCCCAGTCCGGGAGGATCCCATATGCCGTGGAGCGGCTGGGCCCGTGAGCCATGGCCGCTGAGCCTGCGCATCCGGAGCCTGTGCTCCACAACGGGAGGGGCCACAACAGTGAGAGGCCCGCGTACTGAAAAAAAAAAAAAAAAAAAGAATGGAAAACTAACAAAAACACTTGACCTAAAAACAAAACCAAAGCAGTGTGCCAACTGAAGAATAGAGCAAGGAAATAGAAAAACCAATAAAAATGATTAATAATAACAATAAAATAAAATAAAAAGGGAAAAAAACCCAGGAAAACAGAAAAGCAAAGTAGAAATAGAAATATTAAAAAAAGTTAAAAATATATTTAAGGGCTTCCCTGGTGGTGTAGTGGTTGAGAGTCCTCCTGCCAATTCAGGGGACATGGGTTCGTGCCCTGGTCCGGGAAGATCCCACATGCTGCGGAGTGGCTGGGCCTGTAAGCCATGGCCGCTGAGCCGGCGCGTCTGGAGCCTGTGCTCTGCAGCGGGAGAGGCCACAACAGTGAGAGGCCCGCGTACCACCAAAAAAAAAAAAAAAAAAAAAAAAAAATATATATATATATATATATATATATATATATATATATATATATATATTAAAAAATGAAGAAGAAAAAAATAAGGGAAAAGAACACAGAACAACCGAAAAGTAAAGTAAAAATAGAAATATATAATAAATGAAAATAAAAAATATAAAACACAGAGATCCCAAAAGACTAAGTAGAAAAATAATAAAAATTAAAAAAGACTAAAACAACAAACAAACCAAGAAAAAATCAAAGAAAAACAAAGAAACAAAAGCCAGAACCAACAATAGAATGAATCAAACTATAATAAAATTAATAGTAATACTTATGTTTCCCTGGGCTCTCTTCTGTAAGTGTCCTTGCACATGCCGTGAGCCAGAACCCACCTCCGCCTCCCCAAGAGACTCTCATCTGTCTCTGGGCTGGTCTCTGGACCTGTTGTGGACCCTGTGGGGACCACTGAGACTCTGATCTGGCCCAATTCCCGCATGTGCTGCACCCAGAGTCCACAGATGCCAGAGCTAGACCTTTTCATTTGTGAGCACACCTTGTCTACTCAGATATTCCATAGATGCAGGGTCTGCCTAGGTGATGGCGGGGATTTAATCTACAGTTTTTACAACTAATGGAAAGATTTTTGATCCTTTTCCTTAGTCTCCCCATCCCTGGGGTTCAGCTTTGGTTTTATCCCTACCTCTGTGTGTTGTCCACCCACAGGAGTCTGGTCCTGAGGCTGCCTTGGAGTTCTCAGGTCTGCCACAGTGAGGACAGCGTGCAGAGGAGGTATGACTGCTTGGATTGCAGGAGCCCTGGTGGAGCCAAATGTGCAGGGAAGCCAGAGGCCATGGGCGCAAGAGATATATGTCCCTTTCAGCAAGGTTTTAGGATACAAAAATTTATATATTCTAGCAAAGAAAAATTGGATATAAGAAAAAAGTCAATTTCATTTGTAATAGCAAAAAAATTATGAAGTAGAGACAGATATGACAAAAAATGTACAAAAGCTGTTCACAGGGCTTCCCTGGTGGCACAGTGGTTGAGAATCTGCCTGCCAATGCAGGGGACACAGGTTCGAGCCCTGGTCTGGGAAGATCCCACATGCCGTGGAGCAACTAGGCCTTTGAGCCACAATTACTAAGCCTGCGCATCTGGAGCCTGTGCTCCACAACAAGAGAGGCCACGATAGTGAGAGGCCCGAGCACCGCGATGAAGAGTGGCCCCCACTTGCTGCAACTAGAGAAAGCCCTTGCACAGAAATGAAGACCCAACACAGCCATAAATTAATTAATTAATTAATTTTTTAAAAAAAGCTATTCACAGGAAACTGTAAAACATTGCTGAAGAATAAAAGAGCTAAATAAAGTTATATCTGCTTTATGAGCCTGAAATTTTAATATTTTTAAGGCATCAGTTCTCCAAAAATTAATCTATAGATTCTATATAATCTCAGTCAAAATCCAAGCAATTTTTTAAAGAAAATTTCCAAGTAAAAATTCATGTAGAAATGCAAAAGACCTAACAAAGCTGAAACAACTTTAAAGAATAAGAATAAACTGGGAGTACTAATAATGATTTTAAGACTTAGTGTGAAGCTACATTATGAAGCTACATTATAAAGCTTTACTTGCTATACAATCTATTCTGAAGTACTATACTGTCATAAAGGGTAAAATTATATCAGTTTACCTAAATGTAGACTTCAGAAATAAACCCATACATATATGACATGACAATTGTCAGAATATGACTTTGACAAAATTGTGAAGGTAATTCACTGGAGAATAGTCGTTCAACAAATCATACCATAACAACTGAATATCCATATGCAAATAATGAACTTAAATCAATTCTGACACCATATACAAAATATTTACTCAAATAGACATAAATGTAAACCTAGGTCTATACTATTCTAGAAGTTTGGGTTAGGCAAATCCTTCTTAGATATAATTTTAAAAACAGGATCCATAAAAAATGACAAATTGTAATTTATCAAAATTTTAAAATTTTCATTGAAAAACACCCTTAGATTTTTTTTAAAACCAGAATCAATTAAAAAATGAATTGTGATATATGAAAAATTTTTAAATTCTTTGAAAATGTTAAATGAATGAAAAGCCAAGGAAACATTTGCTAAGCATATATCTGATAATGGATTTACATCTAGAATATATATTGAAACCTAATAAGAACATTCACAACCTAATAAGAAATAAACAAAAGATTAGAATAGACACTTCACGAAAGAAGACATGCAGATACAGACAAACCCATGAAAAGATGTTCCACTTCACTAGACCCTAGGGAAATGCACATTAACATCACATTGGAATATATGCTAGAATGACTACTATTAAATAGCCTACAATACTATTGTTGGCAAGGAATTGGAGGAACTGGAACTCTCACACTTTTATTGTGAGGATGTAAAATATTATAAGTTCTTAGGAAGACAGTTTAGCAGTTTCCAAAAAAGTTAACCATACACTTAGCATGTAACCCAGCCACTCTAAATCCTAGATATTTAACCAACATTAAAAAAAAATGTATATTGACTTTGTATCAAAATGGTATAGATGGAAGATGTGGAACTCAACTCCCCCAAAGAACATGTCAAAAGTACATCTACATGTGGAACAGTTCTCACTGGAATTTAGCTGGAAACTGGCCAAAAGACTTCTGTACAACCAAGGGTGTAAGCTTCACATGGAATCAGGTAGGAAGGGAAAAGAAGTGATCAAGTCAGGACCTGTTCTGCTGGGAAGGAACTCAAAGGAAAAGGGAGAATACATGAGTGGAGATCTACCCTGGGGAGTAAGTTGTTTGAGCCACATATTGGGCACCCCAGTCCTGGGGTCTGACACAGGGCAGACAAGCCCCTTGGTTGGTTGGAAGGCTAATCAGACTAACAGAAGGGCTGTGGGAACCCTGGACTTTGCTCACAAGGTGTGTGCAAATGCTGGCTTGCTCTTGAGACAGGGAGAAGACAGCAGATTGAGGACTGTTCCAGTGGTTGCCTGGTTTCTCATAACAGCCCACTGTGTGCCCCAGCTTGAGCCAGATATGATGTGATAATACATATAGAAAACACAAAATTGTCCACCAAAAAGCTATTGGAGCTAATAATGAATTCAGTAAAGTTCAGGATACAAGAGTAATATTTAAATACATAAATCTATTGCTTTTCTATACATTAATAATGAAATAGCAGAAAGAGAAAGCAAAAAAAAAATTCCACTTAAAATTGCATCATAAAGAATATAGTACCAAGGAAAAATTAACCAAAAAGGTGAAAGACCTATATTCTGAAAACTATTAAACATTGATGAAAGAAATTGAAGATGGTACAAAGAAATGAAAGATATCCCATGTTCTTGGAAGAATTAATATTGTTAAAATGTCCATACTACCCAAAGCAATCTACAGATTTAATGCAATCTCTATCAAAATACCCACAACATTTTTCACAGAACTAGAACAAAATATCCTAAAATTTAGATGGAGCCACAGAAGACCCCAAATTGCCAAAGCAATCTTGATAAAGAAAAACAAAGCTAAAGGATCATGTTCCTGTACTTCAGACTATACTACAAAGCTATAGTAATCAAAACAGCATGGCATTGGCACAAAAACAAACATACAGATCAATGGGATAGAATAGAAAGCCCAGAAATAAACCCATTTGCCTATGGTCAATTAATATAACACAGAAGGAAGAATATACAATAGCAAAACAATTTTCTCTTCAATAAGTGGTGCTGGGAAAACTGGACAGATACATGTAAAAGCATGAGATTAGAACATTTCCACACACCATATATAAAAATAAACTTAAAAGGGGTTAAAGATCTAAATGGAAGACCTGAAACCATAAAACTCCTAGAAAAGAACATAGGCAGAACACTCTTTACATAAATAATAGCAATACCTTTGTGTATCTGTTTCCGAAGGCAAAAGAAGTAAAAGCAAAAATAAACAAATGGGGCCTAATTAAACTTAAAAGCCTTTTCACAGCGAAGAAAACTGTCAACATACTGAAAAGATAACCTACTGAATGGGAGAAAATATTTGCAAATGACATGACTGATAAGAAGTAAAATATCCAAAATACATAAACAGCTCATACAATTCAATATCAAAGGAACAAACAACCTGATTTTAAAAGGGGCAGAAGTCCTGAATAGACAATTTCCCAAAGAAGAAATAAAGATACCCAACAGGCACATGAAAAAATGCTCAACATCACTAATCAACAGGGAAATACAAACCAAAACCACATTGAGATATCATGTCATACTTGTCAGAATGGCTATCATCAAAAGGTCTACAAATAACAAATGTTGGCAAGGATGTAGAGAAAAGGGAATTCTCACAGACTGTTGGTGGCAATGTAAATTGGTGCAGCCACTATAGAAAATAGTATGGAGGTTCCTCAAAAAACTAAAAATAGAACTACCATATGATCCAGCCATTCCGCTTCTGGGTATATATCCAAAAAAACCAGAAAACACTAACTCAAAAACGTACATGTGCCCCAGTGTTCATAGCAGCATTATTTACAATAGCCAAGATATGGAAGCAACTCCAGTGCCCATGAACAGATGAAAGGATAAAGGAGATGTGGTGTATATATATATATATATATATATATATATATATATATATATATACAATAGAATATTACTCAGCAATAAAAAAGGAAATTCTGTCATTTGCAACAGTGTGGATGGACCTAGGGGGTATTATGCTTAGTGAAATAAGTCAGACAGAGAAAGACAAATATTGAATGTTATCACTTACATGTGGAATCTAAAAAATAACACAAATGAGTGTATAATAAAACAGACTCACAGATACAGAGAACAAACTAGTGGATACCACTGAAGAGAGGGAAAGGGGAGGGGCAGGATAGGGCTATGTGATTAAGAGATACTAACCACTATGGATAAAATAGATAAGCAACAATGATATATTTTACAGCACAGGGAAATATAGCTATTATTTTGTAATATCTTTAAATGAAATATAATCTATAAAATTATTGAATCACTACACTGTACACCTAAAACTAATATAACATTGTAAATGAACTATGTTTCAATTTAACAAGTGTATTTTATTGAAAAGTCTTGTCCAGGAATATTCATACTAGCTTTAATTGTAAAATTGCTAAAAACTTGACACAACGTAATGTCTGTCAACTGGGGAAGAAAACCACACAATGGAATCCTATTCAACAATAAACAATTAATACATGCAAATGAATAATTCTTGAAATAATTATGTTTAGTGAAAGAAGCCAGAGACTCCCCCAGTCAAGTATATATATGTCTCTTCTGTATGTCTTTTGAATTTTTGTATAATTTCATTTTTATAAAATTTCAGAAAATACAGACTAATCTATAGTAACAGAAAGCACATCAGTGGTTTCTTAGGACAAGGGAATAAAGGCACAGATGGGAAGCAGTGAGGAACTATAAACCAACAAAAGGAAACTTTTGGGTGTAATGAATATGTTCACTATCTTGCTTGTTATGGATTCACAGGTGGCTATACATGTCAGAGCATAAGAAATGGCTTTCTTTAAAGATGTACAGTTATTTTATTTCAATTACACATTGATACAAAACATAAAATTAGAACTAAAGAGTTGCCCCTCTCCAAAGGATAAACAAGACTAAAGAAGGATTCACAATTTTGTATTCTAACTCTAGATCTTAACCTTGTAACCACTGAACTATATCACTCTACTCCCCTACAGTCAAGGGATAAAACAATAATGAGTACTTTTTGGCACCCTTTAAGCTGTGGGTTCCTAGCAAATCAATTTTGAAAGATAGAAACCTCAAACCTGAAGTGAACACTTGCTTCTCACAGCCCTTTTCATTTATCACTGTCCACTCACACCAGGCAGTGCAGGGGACAGGTGTAGCATTATGTTGATGGCTACAAGTGCTTTCTTCTCAAAACACATCTTTATGGTTCTGTGACTGGAACAAAAATGAAAAGGCAGTTGCTGTGACACTTATTTTTCTCTCTCAGAGTATCCAGACAGAAAAAGAGGCTCTGTTCATCTTGGAGACTGTCGAGACATACTTGCACTGCAGTTCACTCTAATGGTTAAAATAAAAATAGAAGTTTCATGTTTGTCATTGCGTCTACTGCTTCCAAGATTACAGTAAGTCAATCAGGCTACTTCTAAGCTTATTAGATTTATTTAAGTAAGAAGTCCATGGCATTATCTGTCCTTTGAACCTCTAATGAGATTTTAGCAGATGGGATCTAATTTATAACAAAGACCTACACCCTGGATAATGAAACATAGCCTATTAAGAACTTACATAAACAAAGGCTATAATGCAATGCCAAAACAAATCATTTTGGCATGTTTTAAAGATACAAGGGGCTTCTTCAAATATCATCAGGAATAAGTCATTTGGTGTTTCAGGTTCATACATCAACGCTGTTGCAGTCACTATGAAAAACTGGACTTTTTGTTTACTTAAAATTTGAAATGCCATGATTTGGTACTTGAAAAATGAGGCAGGAAAAATGAATGTCCTCCTGTTTGTGAAAAATGGGGATTTTATTGGAACAAATTAGGGAGGAGGAGAGTGTGCTCATCTGCACTGGTAACACAGTGTTTACATGGGAAGAAATATAACAATGGGCAGGTCACTGGAGAGGGGGGGGCAGAATCACTTTGGGAGCTTATGACAACAGGAGCCAAGAATACAGCCTGGACCCAGAGCTGAACAACCTCTTGGTCCCTATATACACGTAGTGAATAAATGCATCATGAAGTAAGATGCATATTTCATAGCAGCATGAGACTCCCCAGTTAGATTGCATCTGTTAATAATAAAAATTTCCCACCTGGAATGAGAGTTTAATAGGTCTTGTTCATGCCTTAAATAGGAGATCACAGCAATAAATCAGCATTATGATTTTAGTAGGTAGTAACATATGAAATAGAATATATTATTTCTGGCATTGAATTTGGTCAAAATTGAGTTAAAATATTCATCCAAAGGGACAGATTGATAAAGTAATAATTATAAGCATACAATCCTAAGAAATTTTGTACTTTATGCATTCTGAAAGTACCATTAAACTTAACATACATATTATCCTTGTTGTCATAATGAGAAAATATTGAATTATCTTATGCAACTTCAGAAGCCAAGTGTCTGTTTCAAATAAAATTTATCAAAATAAAGTTTACAAACTTACTGTGTTTTACAACACATATTCATATATTCCCCAGTGAATTTCATTAGTTATAAACATATAAGAATATTCAGTAAACTTTTAAAAAATAAACATTTACATTTATAGTTTTAGATGGATTGTTTTAATTTTAGATTTCTATGTCAATTCAATTAAATGATTACCACTGCCCACCCCATCTACTATATACACACACATACAAAGACACACACATACTTATGCATGAGCATCAAAATTATCAAGACAATCCATCTGACAAAGATACATATGAATACAGATAATGTACACATAAATACGTAATTATGAAGCACAAATATATAGGTAAAACAATTTTAAGAGCTATCAGAAAGCAAGTTCTATATCTGACATGTCTTTTATCTGCACCCATACTTAATGCAATACATTGCAAAAAGTAGGTTCTTAATGAGTATTCATTGAATTAATGAGAATAAATTAGTGAAAGGATGAATAAAAAAATTGTGCACTATTAAAGATAATGTTGGCAGACAATTTAATGTGCCAGGCTCATAACCCTCATTGATTCTTCTAGGTAAGCATACATAGAACACCCTCTTTTTAGAGAGGGATATACAGTTTATAAGTCACAGATAATGTGCACTGAATTCCATGCACCTTTGTTGATTCTAGGTTTCTGTAAAGTACTCTTTACTGAATTGAGGAATTATTCTGACATTATTGAGTGTTTTTTTAAAAACATAATTGGCTATGGTATTTTACCAAATGCTTTGCGGAACATATACTGACACATGATGTCAATTTCCACTAATCAACTTAACTTGAGAATTATGGTAACAATTTACTTGCTGAGGAAACATTACTCTCCCTGATATATATTCCTTGTTCATGGTATATTATCTGTTCACTACATGTTTATTAAGTTATTTTTCATATTTTGATTTATGATTATTTTATTTTCTAAGGAGAATGTCTGATGAAGCAAAACACATGTAGTTTTATATAACTGTCCCAAGACCAATATTTAAAACAGTTAAAGCATACCACTAAACTACTTTCTCATTTACTAAGATAAATTACATAAACTTAGGAAAAAGTAAGTCATATCATAGCTTTAATGTTTTATGCCAGTCAAATTTACATGCTATTATGTTTGGAATACTAATATATTACATTTGATTAAATAAATTAGGTAATTGCCACACTGCTCTCATTACTATAGTTTTATAATATGTCTTACTGTATGGTGGTGTAAGTCCTCCAACTTTGTTCTTTTTCTTAAAGATTCCCTTGACTATTTTCGAGTTTTTGCATGGCTATGTAAAGTTACTAATCTAGTAAACAGTTACCACAAAAGAAAAAGAAAGGGATTACAGATCTTCTTTGACTTAAAATGGGTAGGTCTCAAAATGTGTGGTATGTTGAAAATATTGTAAATCAAAATGAACTTAATACACCTAACCTGTTGAATAGCATAGCTTAGCTTAGCCTACCTTAAATGTGCTCAGAACACTTATATTAAACTACAGTTGGGCAAATCATCTAACACAAAGCCCATTTTATAATAAAGTGTTGGATATCTCATGTAATTTCTTGAATTCTGTACTGAAAGTGAAAGACAGAATGGTTGTATGGGTACAGATTGGTTGTAGGTGTATGGAGTGTAGGTGTATCTGCAGATTGGTTGTAGGTGTATGGAGTGTAGGTGTATCTGCTTGATGGCAGGGCTGACTAGGAGCTGTAGCTGCTGCCACTGCCCAGCATCACAAGAGAGTATCACACCTAATAATGATAGCCTGGGAAAAGATCAAAATTCAAAGTATAGTTTCTACTAAATGTGTATCACTTTTACATCGTGGTAAAGTAAAAAAATCATAAGCTGAACCATCTTAAGTTGGGAACCATCTGTATGTTGAACTTACACATTACATATACATATAACATATTAATGTAAAGAGGATTGTCATCTTTATAATATGGAATCTGACATTTCATGAATATGATATCATCCTCCATTTATTTAGGTCTTCTTCAATTTCCCAGAGCAATGCTTTTAGATTTTTCTTGTGGAAGTCTTAAAAATTTTATGTAAGATTTATTCCAAAATATTTGATGTTTGTCAATACAATTTTAAATGATATTGTCTACAATGCAAACACTAAACAAAGAAGAGCTGGAGTAGATATACTAATGTCAGACAAAGTGAACTTTAAGACTAAAAGCACTATATTAAAATGAGAGACGTGACAGTGACACAAGGGTAAGACCAGTGTATCACATAACAACTCTGAGATTGTGAACAACTAACATATACAAAAATAAAGAAATGAGAAAGAGAGGAGAGAGAGACAAACTATTTAACTTCAGCAGTTATCCAAAGAGTTAAAACTAGTTTAAATCTTCCTTTTATTTTTTCTTCTTTCCTCCCTCTCCCCCCCACCACCTCTTTCTTTCTCTCTTAACTTTTCAACTATTAATTGATTTTTGGCTTTTGAGGTCCTCTTATTTTCTTGTCTAGTCAACAATGTATTTTAAATTTATGTTTTTAATATTTTTATCCAACATTTCAGATAGCTGGAGAAAGAGAGTTTTCTTAGTGTATCTGTCTATAATAATCAAAAGTGGATCTTTCTTTTTCACTTCAGTAAAATACGAATCTAAGTTGGAGAAGTTTAAGTCATGTGCTTACATGATAACTACAAGAAAGCTAGGGAAGTGAGTTCCTGGATTTTCCTCATGAATTTGTCACTTACAAGGTGAAAAGTTTCTGAACAATAGAAATGGTAAACAAATAACATTCCTTCTAAGCCAGATGTTTAAGATGGATTACACATTGTGAAGTTATCAGAAACAAATATAGTTTAATATTAACATAAAAGTTTATTACTTTAGCTTTTAATGTGTTCATAATATGGATGAACTGGATTATGCTTTTTGTCATTAAAGAAAATAAACTTGTTTTTAAGAAGTCCATCTCTAGGCCAAAATCCATCTTTCAGGCTGAACTATAGGCAATTTTAGGGCTTTCCTGGCAGGCCTCATGAGAGGAAACTGCCTTCACCTCACCAGACTTGGTGCACAGTAAGTGTACGCAGTTTTCAAGAGGGAGTTCCAGTCAAGAGCTCAGCACTCCTAGGCTAGCCATGCTCATGGGCATATCTGAATTCTCACCCCAGGCACCTCCTATTGGAGAGCTAATTTTTGGCTATAACTTTGCAGAAACCTCTGTATTAGGGCCATTGACTGAAGCATCTTTCCCCCATCTGTAACCTACACTGCATGTCATCTGATCGCTGGCATGTACCATTCTGTGGGAACACTGGAACACTGGGTATGTGGCAGCTTTCTCTTTGCCTCTTGCCTGCTTTGTCACAGTAAGTAAATAAAGGCTTGATTGTCACTTTCAGTTGGGCTCATTATGCTAAAGTGACCACCTCTACCACAGGCAGATTGAAAGTTTTGCTTACAAATACTTTTCTCGAACTATTGTTGATATATTTCTTAATGATAATATGCCTTAATAATGCTTACTTTAAGTTTACATGAAATCAGTACTTTAATATAAACTCTTCAGTGGAATAAATGCTACACAAAATGTTATTGAATGTTTTATTTAAATGAGCTAATGAATGTTGTATACATAATATATCATATTCTACCATTATTATCATGGAGAATATTGTGGAAAGAATGGATTTGGTCACAGGCATGAATAAAAAGAATATTTATTATCAAAATATGTTAGAAGATACAAATACGAATTTTTAAAATTGATAATATATTGCTGTATTACTCTTGAGACTGCTAAACAAGGTCATTGAGCAATCACTGAGAAAAAAGGATGCGATAATTATTAATTTTTTCCCCTGTTGTTGAGGAAGTGGCATGGACACAATATAGGGCGTTTATACAGTTTTTTTTATTTGTTTGCATCATTTACTAGTCTAGTACTGTATCCTTCAGTACTCAATAAAATCTTTAATTAACCAAACGTACTCTTTAGCAATATATGAAGTGCAAAATAGTTTATGATAACATTAGTGCCACCATAAATGTAAGCACATATTTAAGAAGGGCATCACGTTTTGAAAACAAATTCAAAAAGCCAAATTCCTAATAAAGGATTAAATATCATTGACTCTAATACTGATTTGATAAGATTCATTTCCCAAATAATGAGAAATGTGATTGTAGTAGAGCTGATAATTAAGAGCAAATACCCAATGGTTATATTTTAGGTGTGAGAAATCATGGAGCTAGTAGAAAATTCTCAAGCTCTTTTTATTCAAAATGAAGAGCAGTTAAATCATTTAAATGATGAACATCTTTGTTTTTCTTATACTGTTATGACACTTGAAATGTGCCAAATCTGATTACAGGCAAACCTTGTTTTATTGTGCTTCACTTTATTACTTTTAGCAAATATTGTGGGTTTTTTTTTTACAAATTGAAGGGTTATTTTTGTTTGTTTTTTTAAAAAAATTTTATTGGAGTCTAGTTGATTTACAGTGTTGGTTACCTTCTGCTGTACAGCACAGTGAAACAGTTATACATATGTATATATCCACTCTTTTTTAGATTATTTTCCCATATAGTCCATTACAGAGTATTGAGTAGAGTTCCCTGTGTTATACAGTAGGTCCTTCCTAGTTATCTATTTTTATATAGTAGTGTGTATATGTAAATCCCAATCTCCCAATTTATCCCTACCCCCCTTTTCCCCCTTGGTAACCATAAGATTGTTTTCTACATCTGTGACTCTATTTCTGTTTTGTAAATAACTTCAACAAATTGAAGGTTTGTGGCAACCCTGTGTCAAGCAAGTCTATTAGCACCATTTTCCCAACAGCATGAGCTCACTTGGTGTCTCTGTTACATTTTGATAATTCTTGCAATATTCCAAACTTTTAAATTATTACTGTATTTGTTATGGTGATCTGTGATCAGTGATCATTGATGTTAATATTGTAATTTTCTTTTGTCTTTGTAGATTTAAATTAAGCTATGTACATTGTGTTTTAGACATAATGCTATTGCATACTTAATAGACTATGGTATAGTGTAAACATAACTTTTTTATTCACTGGAACACCAAAAAATTTGTGTGACTTGCTTTATTGTGGTGATCTGGAACCGAACCTGCAATATCTTGAATGTATGCCTATAGAAGTTTCTGTGTGAAGTGACAGCATTACTATAAGTTATATACATATTTTTTTTTTTTTTTTTTTTTTTGCGGTATGCGGGCCTCTCACTGTTGTGGCCTCTCCCGTTGCGGAGCACAGGCTCCGGACACGCAGGCTCAGCGGCCATGGCTCAAGGGCCCAGCCGCTCCGCGGCATGTGGGATCCTCCCGGACCGGGGCACGAACCGGTGTCCCCTGCATCGGCAGGCGGACTCTAAACCACTGCGCCACCAGGGAAGCCCTATATACATATTTTAAATGAACTTTCTGTGTAGTTGCAAAGAACTTCTCTGGAAGTATTATCATGTGGTATTCTTTTATTCCAGTAAGTAGCATTACCCTAGGGCTTATGTCACTGGTTTCCTTGTTCACTTACCTTGTATTGCAAATCTCATGTTAGCTGTGAATCCAGATACATTTTTTCCCCTTAAGCACTATAAGTTTATAAAATGAGTTATAATTCAGATTGCTTAACATATTTTGAGTGCTTTCAATTTTAGACTTTCAACAGATCCAGAAATATATTTCATTTGTTTACACATTTTATAAAAAGAAATAAGCCTGTAGCTTTTAAATATCATTCTCAAATTTAGACAATTTGTCATCAAAACCTGTATTATTACTGTCAGTACAATAGGCTTGTATTATTAAAAAAATAGTTTTCTCAATTTTCAGGTAATGTCCAAACTAAAGTATCTCCGCTCCAGTTCTAAATAGCTATATTGCCAGATTAAACAAATAGTGTGATTGGTTTGGGCTGTATCAATGATTTTTATCCCTTTAGCATGCTGGAAACTAAGCATTTGGGAACTTGCTAAGACAGCAGCCTGTATCTGATTGAATTTTGTTGTTTTGTTTGTTTTTTTTTTAAAAACAGAGGCACTTTGAAATCCTCAGTTTAAAAAGAAACTTTTAGCAAATTGGAGAGGAGAATCACATAAGTAATATAGTTTCCTTTAATCATTGTTCTCTTTGAGGAGCTTAGTTTGGCATCTTTAATTCTATAAAATGAACACACTGCCATTTTGTCATTAATTATCTTTGTGGAGCATCAGTCTGTTTCACATAATGTTTAGTCAATAAGACACTTCAAGACATGTTTGAAATGTGCATTAAAACATGTCTCAGTTAAAGGGCAATTACATAAAATCAAAAGCAATTTACTAGATACAATTTTATCAGTTTTGATGAATTATTACATTTTATTGATACTAAATATTTTTAAGATTATGTGAATGACTTAGAGTTTGGAAGATTCTTACAGAGGAAACGGACATATGATGTTTAAGTAATCTAAAATAATATTTGAAATTTAATGTAGGTCTTCCTTGGGACCAGGAATTCTGTAGACTTTCAGAAGAATCTCCTCAGAGCACACCATCATTTGAATTTGGTTCCAACAGGTAGCAGCTTAGTACCACAGCCTCTTATTGACTTCTTTTATCCTTCCTTCACTCTCTTATTCTGCTTCCCTGGTACTGTACTCCCTAATAAAGTAATCGAACCTAAGTTTATGTCTTATCTCTGATTTCTAGAAGAGCCAAAGAATTTGTTTTCAAAGTCCCTTTTCTGTTCTAAAGGGTAGAAAATTTTAAGTTCAAAGTTTTGCCATGATGTTACGTCTTCTAAGCAACATCAATGCTACATAACCAATACAACCAGTATCTCAGAATCAATTATTGTTGAAAATTCAGACTTCAATTACAAAGTTTCTATATATTTAGAATTCTGAGGGTATTCACTTTGGCACCACCTTAATGCTAGACGTTTAATTATACATTTGGAATAAAAATTTATTTTACTCTACCTCATGAAACAGAAGAATTACATATTTTCAAGCAATAATTGAGTGGTCTTTAACAGAAAGGAAATTATTTGAGATTACATTTTTGAAAATGACAGTGATATGTTTAAAGGGGCTTCTCAGGATTAAATTAGTAAGCACACTCTGCTTTATAATACATAACAACATTTTATCTTTAAAACTGCTCATATTTGGGCAAGTAAACTTTGAAATAGAGTATTAGGGCTTCCCTGGTGGTGCAGTGGTTGAGAGTCCACCTGCCGATGCAGGGGACACGGGCTCATGCCCCGGTCCGGGAAGATCCCACATTCCGCAGAGCGGCTAGGCCCGTGAGCCATGGCCGCTGAGCCTTCGCGTCCGGAGCCTGTGCCCCGCAACGGGAGAGGCCACAACAGTGAGAGGCCCGTGTACCGCAAAAAAAAATAATAAAATAAATAAAAAAATAAAATAGAGTATTAGCCATCATTGGTAAATTTTATAATAAATCACTTGTATATAAAATATTCAGCATATATTGGGCTGTGAGAACTGGCAACTGCTCAAAGTAAAAATTGCAAAATGTTTTAGGATTATTAACTTTAATTAATACCAAAATTGGTATTTGATGTTTGCACATGCCTAAAAACCTGCAGAAATAAGTGCAAACTCATTTCGTTTCAAAGAAGTGCTTTATTGTCTCTGTGGAATTCTGGAATTTAAATGCAAACCTCTGAGGTTAGACAACTATGTTTTCGATTATGGAGTTTTACCATGTCATGTGAGCACACATTAAAAAAAAATCATTATAAAGCTCTTTCTTTGTTGTCAAATAAGAAACAGTAAATTAATTTTGCCTTTGAATTATGTGGAATTGAATTATACAAGAAAACCTTGGCAATGTTCCTTCTTTTAATTAATATTTTGTCAGATCATCAATCTTACTTTCTCCCTGTGTGTTAATACTCAATTTGTTTAGTATTTACTTAAGCCCACATCTCTTTCCTAAAGACGAATTCTTATCTAGTTAGTTAAGATGTCTTTAAGCAGCATAACAAAAGCAGTGGGGATAATTTCCCACCATATTTAACAAAAAAATGAAGTGCCCAGTTCTCCATACTGAAATCTAGAAAGCTTTTTATAATGAATTAGGTTAGAAAACTGCACACATATTTTGCGGGTAAGTATAATCTATAGCACAATAAAGCCAGTTATTTGGAAAAATAATAAACTTAATATGATAAAAGCGTGTTTAATAGTATCTTTACACCTCTGAGACAATGTTATTTTTCCTTCAGAAATACAGACTGAGATGACTATTTTCTCAATTTGATCACAAAATTGAAAAAAAAAACAAAAAAACAATGTGTTTCATCCTCTGGTCACTGGCTTTGCCCATTTCAGAAGCTGTAAGTTGAAGATATTAGAAGGTGCAATTACCTCATGGATCAGTGGCTACTAAGCTGATATGCCATTGATTTTTCTAAATCATGAGGTGAGGCAGAGCAGAGCTGAAGTGGATCAAAATGTCTCAGCCCTGTTAGGAGATCTTTTTCCCCATGTCTTTTCTACCTCTATGTGGGGAAGAATCAATAGGGTAGAAAAGATTTTAGGAATATTTAGTCTACAACAAGCAGAGAGGAAAAAATTTTAAGTGTGAATTATGATATAGAATTATAATCATTTTTACTGAATTGCCTAGGTCATTAGCAAATCATATGGACAAAGACTTAGGCATGAGCTTGGCTGCAAATAAGAATGAATGAACTAAGCAGAAAATATATTTTTAGTCTCAATTAAAAATCAGGAATTCAATGATTAAACATGATAAATTCCAAACTGACTTAATATTTGGATAGTCATGTAGTATATGCTAATCCTTACAAGAGACAATTTTAAGTGCTAACACACTCACACATATATACACACACACACAAAGAATAGCAAAATGCAGAAAACTCAGAAGAGAAATAAATTTAAATTGATATTTAGATAGACCAGGATAAAGGTAGAAATTATGACCAATGTTGTGGAAAGAATCACCTAAGTGAGCTCAATCAAGAGCTCAGCAAACTCTTCCAGTTTCATCCCTCAAACAAACTGAAGTAGTTTTCAGATATCTGCTATTCTGCCTTTGAGAGTTTATTGGTAGATGAATCAGAATTTTAAATCTGTCACACACACACACACAAACTTTTTGGAGACATGTAGTAGTGATAAGTTTAATGAATGACTATATTATTGACATATTTTAAGTTTTGTACATTAATATTATTTTCAGAATAACACAAAGATAATTAAAACCAAAACCAAAGTTTATCTGAAGGAGAAAGAAAAAAAGGAAGGAAGGGAAGGAGGGAAAAAAGAAAGACACTATCATAAATAAAAATCCATATTTATCTTTTAAAAATAGTATTTTGGCAAACCTCCTAACAAAGATTTCAGTTATTGAACAAATCCTTCATAATGTCAGTACACCAAAACTAACCTTTTTAGCACTTTTGATAGACAGAACAGCATTAAGTTAAGGCCATCTTTCCCTTAGAGAGAAAAGGGTAACATTTGATTAAATATTTGAGAAGTAGTATGTCACAGGGAGAAAGAGAAAAGACTAGAGTCAGATAACGCGTGTTTGAATCCCAGTTCAAATGTGACCTTTGCAAATTACTCAGTCCTCTTATGTATCTTTTTCCCCCACAAGATAGGATACTATTATTAATTTTCTAGAGAATTGCTGTGAGTGTGAGTTACAGAGCTCTTAGAACAGTGTCTGGTATGGAGCAGACACTATATAAATACTAGAAAATAATAATATTATTTTTAATGAAATATCAAGAACAAAAATAGGAACTCTATAAACTATAGATATTTCCTGTTTGAAAGCGTTCTTCTTTCCTTAGATTCTGAGACACAAATAAATCTTCTTTATTATTATCATCCTATGTTTGTCTTCAGCCTCATATACACTGTTTCTGACTTCCACAGCTGTCGCCTAAAACCCACTTGAAATCATCCTCTTGGTTTTGGCCAGTTCTGAGTTACCTTCCCTGTCACAAACCCTTTAGCTTCAAAGGGCCTCAGTGTACCTTCTGGCATGTGTGGTGTCTGTATAGTTTTGTCCACCATCCCCTTTGGCATTGTCTGCTTAAGCTGGTAGCTTTGCATATGATGACCTTTTTTTTGGCGGGGGGGGGGGGATTATTTTTTCTTTAATTCAAACAGAAAGTCACAAAAATTATAATCATCCTCATCAGTTCACTCAGTCCCATGTAATTAACTTTTTTTTTCATCTTGATCTTTTGTTAGCACTTTTATTAATTCATCAGTTTTCCATGAGAGTTCTGAAAATGCTTATTCATTCAGTTCAGCAGTATAGTCAGTTACCAGAAGCCTGTACTTGTCAGAGTCTTTTCCATGAATGTGATGACCTTTGCTACCAGAGTTTACCACCTGCTGAACGTGCCAGCAAAGGCATTACCTCTAATTGCTCAAGCTTCTTGATAGACTGGTGTTGCTTAGAATCGTTTTGGAGGCATCTGTCCGGATTCCACACTTTAGACTGGGAAAACTCCCTAATTCACCCCCACCACCTCTCTAGAATGTTTACCAAAATAAGTACCACAGAGTACGTACTTAAACAGTTTTAAATGAATTAGGAGGGATAGGTTGAGATTATGTTTAATATTCTTTCTTTGAATTTGTAAGATATTTAGGTTAAACTATTTTAGGATGATTTCAATTCAAAATGATAAGAATCAATAAAAGTTTAAGTGACAAAATATATATATTTTATTAACTGGAAAAATTGACTCTCTAAACAATAATTTATTGAAAGACTCTAAATAACCAAATATACTAGGTTAATATTACCCCTTATATTATCATTTTTATGGTTTAGAAAATAATGATTTCTGTATTTTTTCACAAATGATTGAAACTGAAACTTAATTGACAAATAGAATTTCTTAATATTTTCATTCTAGTTCTTGAGAGTCTCAGGAACTATTTTCTGTGTCAGAGTTGAATGATCAGTAAATTATCCTCTGTTGTTTTATCAGTTTTAAGAGATATAATTGGTAATGGTGCTTAAAACTTATTGGAGTACAAAAATAATAAAGCAAAATATTATCAGAGGAAACAACAAAGTTCTTATTTCTATATATAATTGGTCTCTAATTCCTGCAGTCTCATTTTAATTATGCTTGAGAATCTATGCCTTTCTCTCACTATATCCATTTTCTTGTTTTTACATACCCTTGTCTTGAGAGAACTGCAATTTCAACCAAACAAAAATATGGCTGAAAACTAGACTTTCAGGCTAGTTAAAGGTAAAAGATAAAAATAATGTGCTATAAAGACATTGTGAGAATGGAGAATTTTCGCTAATCTATGTTTTGCCTAGAAAGTGCCAACAACTATTCTTTTTTAGAAACTGACATAAAATTGACCTTTATAAGCGAAATGAGCAAAAAAATCAATAAAACTTGTCAGCATTTATCTGAATATTAGTGTATAATAAAATATATGCATTCACTGCATTTTTAATTTAATATTGCCATTCCTTCCATTTTCACTTATTCTGTAAAGATGTAATATATTATTCAAACACTTTCTAAGATAGCTTTCATAATGTAATGGTAATTCACTGCAGTCATTCAATAGGGCATAGTAGTGCAATTATAATGACAGTAATTTGTACATCTATATGCCATTGTGCTTGAGCCTAAAGTTGTACTCACTTGTCCAGATGTGGTAGCTAAGTCGGCATGTGCAGAGGAGTCATGTAATGAGATGCTTGAGACCCATTTCCTTTCTCTGCTGGAAAAACCTATAGGGGAGAGATTGCACTTAAATCAAAATCTGTGGCACACAGGAATACCATTAGCTTTACATGAAAATAGAATGCATTATTTGGAAACAGCAAAACAAAGAAATAATGACAAAAAACTTTTCTTTTTCTATACATTTAATGAGTGCCTTGTTATTGTTTTGAAGTCATAATTCCTAAAGTAAATTAACTAACCTATTAAAATGCTCTAGTAAGAGTGGTTTAAGGATGAGTATATTTTTTTTCATTAGAGTAAGTATTAGAATTCTGAAAGTCTGTTAAATATATACTACAGTAGAACACCTAAGTAAATGTATCTTAGATCATGAGTCAATTGCTTACTGTAAGAGAAAGAAGTGACAAATAAGAAAAGGAGGAAGTTGAGAATGAGTGCTGTAATGTTTCATTTAATGGAAGTATCAATGGGAACTTATGGTTTTAAAACATATATGGGTGGATAGATTCAGAAATAAATATGAGTGTGTGCATACATGGGTTAGTATACATACAGTTATTATATTTAATTGTATAAGTGTTCATTTCTTAGTTTGTATAATTGTAACATGGTTTTGCCACAAAACCATGTTTTGTTACCATGCTAACATAAAGGGGAATCAGGTGAAGTGAATACGGGACTCTGCTATTTGTACAATTTTTCTATAAGTGTAAAACTAAGATATAAAAAGAGAAAAAAGTAATGGAGGTTGATTTCAAGCCTAATAAGTCTTACTTCAATATTTATTCTCTTGTTAATATCAAAGTTGATTGTAATAACTAAAAGAACAGTCTGAGACTTAGGGATTAATTTTCATTTAGGCAAGAGCTCCATTTTGGGGTGTCACAGGTTAATTCTATAATAAAAGGTAAACTGAAAAGAACAAGGGAGTAGAGATTCAAAAAAGGAAAGCTTTTTTAAATATCTTACCACTGAAGGAAGGGAACTCTAAATATACATATTCCTATATTCTTTGTAGAGTTAGAAGTTTAACCAGACTATAATAAATAATGCTATCTTTGTTGCTATAACAATTTGAAAACAGCAGTCTCTCTTGAATACATAGTTTCATAGTTAAATACATTTTTAATAAATTATTTAAATTATTTATATTTATTATAAACTTATTATAAAAATTTATTTAAAGTTTTACAGCATATCTCAAGCATCCTTGATAACCTTTTTGAAAGTAAATATATATTACTTAGTATTTGTATTTCATTCTTCATATAAGTCCTTTCTAAACAGTAGGTTATTTATACATACAACCCTAAAGAGCAAAATAAAAACACTAAGGCAGAAATCTTAAAATACCTGTGCAGAGTCATAGAAGAGATGGTGTTCTAGTTCTAAGAGGGAATCAAATTTCCCTTGGCCTTTTAGTGTTCTCTACTTTCTCCCTACCGTGTTATTTTTCAATGGAGGGTTATGTGATGACATATATTTCATCACTGTATTCTCATTATTTTGAAATATTGATAATTAATAATAATTATTACCACAAAGCAGATAATTCTTTAGTGACAGGTCTAATGCAATATGTCTATGAAATGTGAAATTACAACCAAATTATTTTCTTCAGGTATGCATATTTAGATGTGAAGGCTTGGAGATTCCATTATGGAAAAATGAATGTGAAATATTTCATCTCCTTAACTATAACATTAGATTACTGTTGTTCTCTACTAAAAGCCTTTTATTCATAATGAAAGAAAAAGTGGGTCAATATAATATTCAAATAAGTTTAACAGATACATGATTTTTAAAGTACTTTGAAAATATAAATTGCTCATAAAATATCAAATTCTAGACCATATGTTATAATTTTTCCATGTACAAATTTATAACAAAAAAAGTACTAACATTTAGGGAGAATAGGAGGAAATTGTTTCCATGTCAAGAGTTCTCATAGTAAAGACGTTAAGTGAGAGTGAAGGCTAGATAAACAAAATGATAATTTGCACACACAATAGTCCTAATTTAACATTAAATTTACATGGTGACAAAATAGACCTAATTTAACATTAAATTTAAATGAAATCTCAGGATGTTAAAGGAATTATGAAAATTACTTGGCCAAGGCTGGGGATTTTACGCCAATTTCAAGTGTAATAAGACACCCTACTTTGCAGAAAAATACATAGAGGTAGCATGATGTAGCATATACTTTAGGAAAATTCACTCAATATCCATTCAGCCCTAGGTCCCAGATGTCTTCTATTATAAAAATTGCAACAGTGTTACCACTATTTCCCAATCTGCATTGTAGTTAGGAAAAGTCATGCAATATAGACCATTACACACGTGGAAATAAGCAGGTGTTCTAGTCTCCTTCTCCTTTCCTCCTACCTGGAAAATGGGTATAATGCATGGATAGTCAGCATCTATCTTGTGAACATGAGGACAAAGACCTTATGCAAAGAGAATACAACTGGATAGAGAAGAATTTGAGTCCTTAAAAGCATAATTAAGCTGTCACAAATGTTATACTTTGATATTATTGATATATGAGAGAAAAAAACCTTCTTGATTGTTTGAGTCAATGGAGTATGTTTTTCCGTTAGTTGCACCTGATTGTAATTCTCCCTGACACACATGGCTTTAGGAGAGAAAAAGCCCTTGTCTGATTCATCTTTGCTTAAGAGTCCTTGACACAGAGAAGATATGCAGCATTGATAAGTGACTGTCAATGTAGGGTGTTGGCAATAGAGGCAACAGGGCTCTTCCAGAGGGAACCAAGTACTTGGCACTTTACCCAGTTAGAATTCAAGCACAGGAATAAATCAGGGACTTATTCATTTATTTGGCACTATATTATTAGCACAATGTTATAGCAAGGGTCAGCAACCTAAGGCCAGAAAGCTTGTTTTAGTGAGTAAAATTTTTATTGGATATAACCATGTTTGTTCATTTACTTGTTGCCTATGACTGCTATGATGCTACAACAGCAGAACTGAGGAGCTGTGATAGAGATCCTATGGCCACAAATCCTAAAATGCTGCATACTGCTTATCCCTTTAAAAACACAGTTTGCCAACCGCTGAGCTAGAGGAAAGGAGTGAACAAAATGAAGAAGAAATGATTCCAGCCCTTCAGGAGTTTAAGTTTAGAGCAGTAGGCAGAAACACCAATGGAAACTTTCTATATATATATTAATGCTAAGATAGATAGATGCACTAGTGATGTGAGACCACATGCAAAAATTACTGTCTGAATCTGATATTTAACAAAGGACGCCTGGAAGAGAAGTATCTGAACTGCAGGAAGAATAGTAATACTAAAAATGGTGGAAAGTGAGTTTCTTGGGGAGAGAGAAAATGAGGAGAGAGTCACAAAACAGGACAAAGTGAACAGGAAATTATAAGCATTTTGTATTTTAGCATGGAATTTGTGAAGTATGAAATATGAGGGGATGAAGATGGAGACAGAAACAGGGGCTGTGCCCTCAAGAGCCCTATATAGTTTTGCCTAGAAACTTCGAATTTATCCTGAAAGTAATTAGTCAAAAAAGTAACTAGTCAAAATTTTAGCAAAATTTTTTTGGCTGCAGAGGAGATTGATTCATTACTATTTATTGGAGGATGCAGAGTCAAGATAAGAGACAGGCAAAGGAATGGAAGAAGTGGGATAGCTTATGGCTGAATTTTGTTTCTAATCTATCATTCTTGTTCAACTTCTTCTTCATTTTTGTATCCCAAATATCCAACACTGTATTGGATACATTTGGGACACAATACTTTTTGTTTAACTGAATTGATGAAGCAACAAAGTTAGTTACTAAATAATATAGGAAGCAGTAAAAGTAATTTTAAGAAGCTCTGTTTAGTAGAAAGTAATGTGAATTGAAGGAATAGTGTGGAATTATGAGTGTCAGAAAGAAAGTTCAATTTCTAAGCATCATTCTTGGTAACAGTGGCTATCTGATTACTCATATGTGGTACTTCTTTACTGGAGTCTGAAAATGTAATAATTGTTGTGATACCTAGGTAAAAAATATATTTAGTAGTCTCAAAATCTATAATAGGAAATATTGATGTAAGATGAAGAAGTTTTTTTTTTCCAAGTCACATATTTAGAAGTAAAAACCAGAAATGTGAACTCTAATAATTTGCAACTCTAAATCGAATCATGCTTCTTACTAATTAGTGGGGCACACTGGATTATAAGGAAGAATCAGCTAATATAGCATCATATCCATGGGGGATTTACACTTGACATAAAACAGATATAATAAAAATTTGCTTTTCCCTGATGCTTAGTGCCGTTGAGCATCTTCTCATATGGCTATTGGTCATTTGTATGTCTTCTTTGGAAAATGGTCTATTTAGGTCCTCTGCCCATTTTTTAATTGGGTCATTTGGTTTCTTGATGTTGAATTGTGTGAGTTCTTTGCATATATTGGACATTAACTCTTTATCAGATGTATCATTTCCAATAACTTCTCCATCAATGAAATATGATTCAGCCATGAGAAAGAAGGAAATTCTATCATTTGTGACAAAATGGATGAAACTGGAGGACATTATTCTAAGTGAAACACAACAGACAGAGAAAGACACATACTGTATGATCTCAATTATATGTGAAATCTAAAAAAAATGCTGAATTCATAAAATCAGATAGTAGAACAGTGGTTACCAGGGACTAGGGGCATGGGGGAAATGTGGATATGTTGCTCAAATGGTAAATATTTGCAGTTATGGAGGATGGACAAATCTAAAGAGCTAATGTACAGACATGACTGTACTTAAAAATACTGTACTGAATACTGAAAATATGCTCAGAAGTGTACATTTCAAGTGGACTTGTCACAAACACACAAAATGGTAACTGTAAGGAGATGATACGTCAATTATCTTAACTGTGGTAATCATTTAACTATATATATATCAAACCAACATGTTGTACAACTTACATATACAATTTTTATTTTAAAATGAAAAACAGAAAACAAGGAGCTCTTGTAATTGAAAAATACATGCATTGTACTTGGAAATTTTAAATGTATTTGCCCCAAATTCTGAGTCTACCCTACTGAAAAAAATGAATGGAGAAATGATAAGTCTGAACTTGAAGACTTGTCATAAGCTAGCAAAACGGCTTTCAGATACTAAAGTTTTTCTACACCAAAGATTTTCAAATAAATGCAAATTTTATAGGAATCAAATACTGGAGTGATAAAAGAGGAGGTTCTAAGAGGAAAGAGTGTATTGTACTCTGAGACACCTTAATATTACCTGTAATACGTAGGAGGAAAAAGTTAAACAATGAGAGAGGGGCTTCCCTGTCCAGTGGTTAAGACTTTGCCTTCCAGTGCAGGGGGTGCGGGTTCAATCCCTGGTCGGGGAGCTAAGATCCCACATGCCTCGCAGCCAAAAAACCAAAACATAAAACAGAAGCAATATTGTAACCAATTCAATAAAGACTTTAAAAACGGTCCACACCAAAAAATCTTTAAATAAAAACAATGAAAGAATATTAAAAATGCAAATAAATGTGTCAAGGTCTCAGAAAAATGACACAATAAAATTACTATCCAACATGTAAACTAGAAGAAAGATTTACTTATTTATATTTCCAAATGCCTATTCTCTAGACAGGAAGGGACTTTGACAAGTTGTCTATTCTTCTGCCTATTCATAAGTCTTTAGATCAAAATGGAATATTCATTTCGGTTACCTGGATTGATACTTTAATAGAGTAAAGAAATAGAAAATTAGGTTGGACAAGACAAAGAACTGAGGATGCGTGTACACAGTATTTTTAAATAATCTTGTTTAAAAGAATTGTGTAAAATTACTCAAATTTCAGGATTAGTTATTGGGATAGCATGAAAGTGATACAGATAACTGATCCAAAAAGCACAATGCATCTGTGGTGTGAAATTCTACACAGAGATAACTTCAACAACTCTGATGAGTTGTTAGGCTTGATAAAAATTACTGGAGCTTGGGCATCAGAATGAACACTTTCAGAAACATTACTTTGCATTCCACTCTTACAAGAGTTCACTGGAGTTAATGAAACAGGATTAATTAAAGACACAGAGTCTAGGTAATAGAAGTTTTATACTTGTATTTGTGAATATTGAGTGAAAGTACAATTATTCTTATAATTTGGTAAGATAGTTTTTCACTTTCAGTTTTTGTTGCAGGACTTCATGATTCATTTTAAGTGTTCTAAGAAGTGTTCTAAGTTCCACTGTTACCGAAGATGCTTTCTTTAAAAAAAAAAAAAAGAAAGCAACAATATAATTTCGATCAGTTTTATATTCTGACTACATATGGGGAAACAGAAAAGTATTATGTGATCTTCAGGAACTGCTCTAGCACATTTAGAACTCAGTACTCTGAGTTGAGTGGATTTTATTATTATTATTTCCTCTTTTTATATTTTTCATATTACATTTCTTTATGTAGATGTATCTACACTCATCTTAAAAATACTACACGCCTGAAATTAAATGAGAAGAAAAAATGGGAGGGAAAATCCACATAGGGAAAGGGAAGGGGAACCAAGACAAAATTTATCCCTAGTTGTGACTTTCTCCAACCACAATTTATATCCCTAACTCTGGACCCTTTCTTCCTTCAATGCATCCTGTATGTCACAGTCATTCTACTGTTTCTTAAGCTTCTCTGTAGTGAAAGGTGTCCTGCCTAATAAGTATTTTCCATAGACTATCCAAATAAATGAAAAAAAATCAAAGAATAATCCTTTTAATATTATATGCAATAGCTGGAAGGAAGGAAAGAAGAAAGAGAGAGAGGGAAGGAGGAAGAAAGGGAGAAGAGTGAATAAGGAGACAATCTGGCAACACACTATAATTATTCCTTCATTTACATCTTTGAAAAAGTGAAATCCATATAGTTCATCTTTTCTTCTCAAATTTTACCTGCTTAGTTTTTCTATCCCTCTTTATGATGACTTCATTACTATAGCCTTTCATTTCTCTATTCTCTGCTATCTGTCAGTATTGATATTAGACCCCATTAATATCCTTTCCAATTGCTTTAAACCAAAAAAGAGATTGGAGTATTTATTTCAGTTTCCCTCTAATGCTAGAAAATGTGTGAACGCAGAGTGGTCACTTAAGTATCACATTAATTTGCTATTTCATGTCTCTTTTTTTTTTTTTCTTGAGAAGTGAATCATATAGGTCCCCATTACATCCAATGGTTTAATTACCAATACTCATCTATCAAGTAGCTTAGGGTTGTAATTATTAGCAAAACTGCCATACTGTGTTTTTTTCAATCTTCATGCTCACTCTTGTGAAAGTAATTTGCTCTTACAACCAGGTACAAACAATAATTCAAGATCAAGATCTTAAATGGATCACCATTTCAGTCATATAATACCCTAGGCAAATTTGTCCTTTGGGATATTAAAAACAAGTAAACTTTCTATTTATAAATCTCACTGAAGTCTATATTTTTCAGACCACTTCTTGTTGATAGGCCTGTCAGGTGATTTTGTCACAAGTTTGAAGACTACTACATTGTTTAAGTATCACTGTGGTGGGTCTTAAATATTCAAAGGTAAATTGACCAGTCTAACTGCTTCACTTTTACCTCTGTCTTCAAGATAGACCCACAGACCTGTCTGAAATTATTTAGTTCATTATGTGCAAATACACATGGACCATCTTCCTAGTATATTACAACAGAGAAAGCAATTGAAATGATACAAAGTAATTTTACTCATTCAAAACTTTGGTTTAAAGAAATAGGTATTGATTTTTTTATATAAAAATCTTAATACTTTTTGAATCTAGTATAATGATTTATAAACATGCAGTCAGTTTATATAAAATGAATAATGTGTCACTCAATAACTAAATATGTTGTTTTATCAAAATCTTTGTATTTAATATACACTAAAATATTTATTATAGCTTTAATAGTTTTGTCCTTGCTCTGGCACTGAAAACCTCACAAAATATTATCAGTACAGAAAGAGTAGACAAATTGTGGTTATAAATATAATATTCTAGTATCACTGCATTATGTTCTTTTTAAAAGAGAGATTAAGGTAGGAATGAGTGATGCTAAAATAAGTAGTCTTAGCAATTATAGGTAGTCACTCTTGTAGCATTAACTGTTAGTTATTCATGTTCCAACATTTATAAAAAGAGTCGCTGCTAAAAAGATGCTGTCCATCCAGGGAGAGCACTTTCCAGTCCTACCCCATTCCTATCTCCTTTGAATGTAGGTCGGACTATGTAACTAGTTCCCTGGGAAAGCATCAGAGTGGAAATGACAAGTAGCACTAAAGCACACTTTCAGGAACACTAAAGTAGCACTTTCAGTGGCACTAAAGCAAACTCCTTTTAGGAGGTCCTAATAAATGGTAAAAGCATACAGTGCAAGGATACTGGATCCCTGATTTACCATATGGAGAAAAACATCATGCTGAACAAGGAAAACCATATTTAATTACTGCGAGAGTGAAATATAAACCTGTATTGTATAAATCAACTGAAATGTTGGGGTTTGTTTTATGCAGCAGGTAGCATATTTAAAAAAATCACATACATATTTCTACCACTGCAATTTCCATAAAGTTCAATAAAGCACAAAATTAATTTAGAATGTTCTGAATGGTTATTGAATAAACTCCTGCACAGAGTACTGATAAACTGAGAAAAGAAGTATGTCCCTCTCAAATTAATAACTAAATAGTGAAACATTAGAGGCATCCACATAATCACCAAGCATTGTAATTCATATTATCTCAACATTACATAAAATTACCCTGTAAATATAGACAATTTAGTAATAAGGAAATAGAATTATAGCATTTAATCATTACAAGAATACAGACATATCATTCTGTCTTGGTGATACAATTGAACAACAATAAAAAATGAAATGATTAAATTACAAACATCATAGGTTGTATTGACTGTTAAGTAAATTGACCAGACACAACAAGTATTTAAAAGGTAATAGTATTAATACTCAAGCAATAATAAATTAAAAACAGTAAAATAAAAGCAATTATTTTATGGAATATTATTAATAACATATGTAGATAAGTTATATGAAAATAATCATAAAATTATACTTAATTTTTTGAAAAGTGTCCAAAAAGTCACAGGCTCATGTTGGAGACACAAGATTTGAGACAAATGAATGAAACTGTTCATAGTGTATATAGGATAGTATAAATTTTTGCTGAATTTTATTTAACTTATAGATTTAATTCATTAATCTAATTTATGACTTAATGCTATTCCTTGCATGACTATAAAAGTCCTTACGTAAATTATAGGATACTTTTGCATTAAATTTTCTTGCATCTATTGGTATGTAAGATTTGCCTATAGATTTATTTTTTATGTCAGGAATCTGTGTCAGGTTTTAGTATTAGCATTAAATGTCCCTCATAAAATAAAGAGTATACCTAATTAAACATTATTTAAAATAATATAACAATAAAATGTCATTTAAAGTTTTAAATAATTCACTAATTTATGTGTGTCCAGATGTTTTTTGTGATATTTTTCCTTTACTTTTTTCCTTAAATCATTAGCTACTGACAAATTAGAATTATGTAAATTTATTCATTTGCATTTTAAAAATATTTCACAATCTACTTGACTTGCATGAGTTTAATATTCTCTTATATTGTACTAAACTGTATACTTATTGTTATTTCCCTTTATAACTGGTGATATATTTTGATAGTAGGTCATTTGAGGCATGAGTTCAAAACTGTGATGAGTACTGTATCCTTCTTTATCATTTTAATGATTCTTTTCCCCCAATTCTATTTCACCTGCTATTAATATTACCAATACTATATATTGTTGCATTTGATTTTACATGAAATATTAATATTCTTTTTTATGTACAACTTGTTCTCACATATTTAGATTAATCTATTAATTTTCATTAGTAATTTTTTAATTAAAGTAAATATAGTTTTGGAATTCCTAGCCATGGCAATCAGAGAAGAAAAAATAAATAAATAAAGGGAATCCAAATTTGAAAAGAAGTAACTGTCACTGTTTGCAGATGATATGATACTATACATAGAAAATCCTAAAGATGCTATCAGAAACCTACTAGAGCTAATCAATGAATTCAGTAAAGTTGAAGAATACAAAATAAATACACAGAAATCTGTTGCATGTCTATACACTAACAATGAAAGATCAGAAAGAGAAGTTCAAGAAAGAATCCCATTTATCATTGCATCAAAAAGAATAACATACTTAGGAATAAAACTACCTAAGGAGGCAAAAGACCTATACTCAGAAAACTACTGGGTTGGCCAAAAATTTCGTTCAGGTTTTTCCATAAGATGTTATGGAAAACATGAACGAACTTTTTGGCCAACCCATTATAAGCCACCAATCAAAGAAATTGAAGATGATACAAACATATGGAAAGATATACCATGTTCTTGGATTGGAAGAATCTATATTGTCAAAACGACTATACTACTATCCAAGGCAGTCTAAGATTCAGTGCAATCCCTAACAACTTACCAATGACATTTTTCACAGAACTAGAGCCAAAAATCTTAAAATTTGGAGACACAAAAGAACCTGAATAGACAAAGAAATCTTGAGAAAGAAAACCAGAGCTGGAAGAATCAGTCTCCCTAACTTCAGACTATGCTACAAAGCTACAGTCATCAAAACAGTATGGCACTGGCACAAAAACAGACATATAGATCAATGGACGAGGATAGAAAGCCCATAAATAAACCTATGCACCTATGGTCCATTAGTCTACGACAAAGGAGGCAAGAATATACAATGGACACAAGACTGTCTCTTCAATAATTGGTGCTGGGAAAACTGAAGAGCTACATGTAAAAATAATGAAATTAGAACATTCTTTGATACCATACACAAAAATAAACTGAAAATGGATTAAAGACCTAAATGTAAGACTGAATAGTATAGAATTCTTAAAGGAAAATATAGGCAGAACACACTTTGACATAAATCTCAGCAATATGTGTTTCAATCCATCTCCTAGAGTAATGGAAATAAAAACAAAACTTTGAAAATGGGACCTAATTAAACTCAAAACCTTTGCACAGCAAAGGAAACCATAAACAAAATGAAAAGACAACCCACAGAATGGGGGGAAATATTTGCAAACAATGAGACCGACAAGGGATTAATCTCCAAAATGACAAGAAGCTCATGCAGTTCAATATCAAAAAAAAAAAAAAACCAAACAACCCAATCAAAAATGGGCAGAAGACCTAAACAGACATTTCTCCAAAGAAGACATACAGATGGCCAATAGGCACATGAAAAGATGTTCAACATCGCTAATTATTAGAGAAATACAAATCAAAACTACAATGAGTTATCACCTCACACCAGTCAGAATGGCCGTCATCAAAAAGTCTACAAACAACAAATGCTGGAGAGGGTGTGGAGAAAAGTGAACCCTCCCACACTGTTGGTGGGGATGTAAATTGATAGAGCCACCATGGAGAACAGTATGGAGGTTCCTAAGAAACTAAAAATAGAGCTACCATATGATCCAGAAATCCCACTCCTGGGCATATATCCAGAGAAAACAGTGGTTTGAAAGAATGCAAGCACCCCAATGTTCATTGCAGTGCTGTTTACAGTTGACAAGAAAAGGGAGCAACCTAAATGTCCATCAACAGATGAATGGATAAAGAAGATGTGGTACATATATACAATGGAATATTACTCAGCCATTAAAAATTATGAAATAATGCCATTTATAGCAACATGGATGGAACTGGAGATAATCATACTAAGTGAAGTAAGTCAGACAAAGACAAATATCATATGATATTGCTTATATGTGGAACCTAAAAAAAATAATACAAACGAACTTATTTACAAAATAGAAACAGACTCACAGACTTTGAGAACTTATGGTTACTGGGGGAAGGGCCAGGAGGATAGATTGGGAGTTTGGAATTGAAATGTAAACACTGCTATATTTAAAATAGATAACCAACAAGGACCTACTGTATAGAACAGGGAGCTCTGCTCAATACTCTGTAATAACCTAAGTGGGAAAACAATTTGAAAAGAATAGATACATGTATATGTATAACTGAATCACTCTACTGTACCCCTGAAACTAATACAGCATTGTTAATCAACTATACTCCAATATAAAAGTTTTAAAAAACCTTATAAAACATATAATTAACCATTTCAAATTGTACATTTCAGTGGTATTTAGTATATTCACGTTGTCTAGTTTCAAAACTTTGTATCACCTCAGTAAAACACCCTGTACATATTAAGTAATCACTCCTCATTTCTCTTTCCACCCATCCCCTGGTAATCTCTAATCTGCTTTCAGTCTCTATGGATTTGCCTATTCTGAATATATTACATAAAAGAATAATACAATTTGTGACCTTTTGTGTCTGGATTTCTTTACTTAACAAAATGCTTTCATGTTTCATCCTCATTGTAGCATGTGTCAATACTTTGTTCCTTGTGATGGCTGAATAATATGCCATTGTCTGAACAACACAGATGTATATCACAATGTATTTATTCAGCCATCAACTGGTGAACATTGTCTCTACCTTTTGATTACCATCAATAATGCTGCTATAAATGTTCCAGTACAAATTTCAGTGTGGACATATATTTTCATTTCTCTTGGGTCTAAATCTTGGAGTGGGATTGCTATGTCATATGCTATTTCTATGCTTAACTTTTTGAGAAGCTACCAAAATGTTTTCCACAGTGGATCCTCCATTTTACCATCCCACTGGCCATGTACTGGGATTGCTATTTCTTTACATCTTTGCCAATGCTTGTTATTTTCACTTTTTGATTAAAGCCATCCCAGAGGGTGTAAAGTGATATCTCATTGTGGTTTTGATTTGCATTTCCATAATACCCAATGATCTTAAACATTTTTTCATGCTCCTGGCCATATATGTATCTTCTCTGGAGAAATATCTGTCCAGGTCTTTTATACATTGTTTAATAGGGTTGTCTTTTTTTGACGAGTTGTAAGAGTTCTTTATATAGTCTGGATACTAAACTTTTATCAGACATACAATTTGAAAATAGTTTCTCCCATTCTGTCAGTTATGTTTTCACTTTCTTCATAATGTCCTTTGATGTACAAAACTTTTAGTTTTTATGAAGTACAATTTATTTTTTCTTTGGTTCTTTGTGGTTTTGGTGTCAAATCTAAAAACTCACTGCCAGATTCTCAGTGATAAAATTTATCCCTAGTTTCTTCTAATAGTTTGTTATAATTTTAACTCATATTTTTGTTGTGATTCATTTTGAGTTTTTCCTATGGAGTGAGATTAAGGTCCATTTTTTTTCTTTTTTATGATTATTCACTTATTACAGCACTATTTTTGTTGAAGAGACAATTCCTTCCCCTAGTAAATGATCTTGGTTCTCTTGTCAAAATTCAATGGACCACAGATGTATTTCTGGACTCTCAATTTTATTCTACTAGTTTTTATGTATGCCAACAACAATACCACACTGCTTTCATTACAGTAGCTTTGCAATAAGCTTTGAAATCAGGAAGTGTGGGTCATCTGACTGTGTTTTATGTCAATATTGTTTTGGTTACCCAAGGCCCCTTGTAGTTTCATATGAATGCAAGTATCCAGCTTTTTCATTTTTGCAAAATACACCATTGGAATTTTGATAGAGATTGCATTGAATCTGTAGGTAGTTTGGGGTATACTGCCATCTTAATAATATTAAGACTTCTATTCCATGAACATGGGATGTCTTTCAACATGGACTGCTTTCAACAATGATTTGTATCTTTCAGTGTACAAGCATCTTACCTCCTTGGTTAAATGTATTCCTAAGCAGTGTATTCTTTTGGATGCTATTATAAATGAAATTTTTAATCTTTATTTCCTTTCCAGTATTTCACTGACAGTGTATAGGAAAACAACTGACCCTGCAACTTTGCAGAATCTGATTATTAGCTTTAGTAGTTTGTGTATATGTTTAGGTGTGTGCTGGTCGGTGTGGGGTGAGATGTTCTATAAGATTTTCTGTATATAGAATTATGTCATCTTGAGAATAAAAATAACTTTATTTTTCTCTTTCCACTGTGGACCTCATTTCTTTTACTTGACTATTTGCTTTTGCTAGAACTTCCAGTACAATGTGGAATAGTAGTGGTGAAAGTGGCCATCCTTTTCTTTTTCATGATGTTATGGGGAAAGAGTTCAGTTTCTCATAAATGTGATGTCAACTGTGGGTTTTTGATAAATGCTCTTTATCATGTTAAGGAAGCTCCATCTATTCTTAGTTTGTTGAATGTTTTTTTTTTTATAATAAATGAATTTTGAAAAATCCTTTTTCTTCATTTGTTGAGATAATCATGTGAATTTTCCCTTTTTCTATTAATGTGGTGTGTTACATTGATTGGATTTCTTATGTTGAACAGCCCTGTGTTCCTGGTAGAAATCATACTTGTTTAGGTTGTATCACTTTTTCAATGTACTGGTCAATTTGATTTTCTATTATTTTGTTGGGACTTGTATTTATATTAACAAGAAGTAATTATTGTAGTTTTATTACTTTGTGTATCTGAGTAATTCTGGTAGAATGTGTTAGGAGTGTTCCCACCTCTTTTATTTTTGGGGAAGAGTTTGAGTAGGACTGGGGTTAATTCTTCTTTGTAGTTTGGTAGAATTTACCACTCAGTGAAGCCAGCAGGTCTCAGACTTTTCTCTGTTTGGAGATTTTTAATTACTTAATCTCTTTACTTGTTATAGATGTGTTTAGATTTTCTATTTGAGTCCGATTTGGTAATTTGTATGTTTCTAAGAAGTTTTCTATCATCTAGATGATCTATTTTTATAAAAATTTTGTCATAGTATTCTCTTATAATCCTTTTAGTTTTTATAGGGTCATAGTAATACTTCTGTATTAGTTTCCAATTTTAGTTATTATACATTCTCTTTTTTTTCTCCAGTTTTACTAAGAGCTTATCAATTTTGTTTAACTTTTGAAAAAAAAACCCAACATTTGGTTTCATGTTTTATTTCCATTGTTTTTCTATTTTCAATTTGTTTACCTGATCTTTATTATCTCCTTCCTTCCACTTGCTTTGGGTTTACTTTGCTATTATTTTTCTAGTCCCTTAAGATAAAAAGAAAAATTAGGTTACTGGTTTGAAATATTTCTTCTTTTTAAATGTAGACATTTACAGCTATACATTTTTCTCTGAACACTGCTTTTGTTGCATCCTATAAATTTTGGTGTGTTGTGATTTTATTTTCCTGCATCTCAAAATATTTTCTAATTTCTCTAGTGATTTCTTCTTTGACCCATAATTTTTAAAACAATGTTGTTTAATTATCACATATTTTCCAATTTTCCTTCTGCTATTAATTTCTACTTTCATTCCGCTGTGGTCCTAAAACATGCTTAGTATGATTTCAATCTTTTAAAATATATTGAGAATTGTTTTATTGCCTAACATATGGTCTGTCCTGGAAAATGTTGCATGTGCACTTGAGATGAATATATATTTTTCTGTTGCTGTGTGGAGCATTCTGTGTGTCTATTAGGTATAGTTGGTTTATAGTGTTGATCAAGTCCCCAATTTCCTTTTGATGTTCTGTGTAAATGTTCTATTTATTACTGAAAGTGTGGTATTGAAATCTACAACTGTTTTTGTAGAATGGTCTATTTCTCTCCTCAATTCTGCCAATGATTGCTTCAGTGTCCATAATAAGGTTTTATTGGAACACAGCCATACTCATTTAATATACTGTTTATGGCTGCTTTTCTACTGTAACAATTGAGTTGAGAAATTGAGACAGGGATTGTATGGGCCTCAAAGTTTAAAATATTCACTATCTGGGCCTTTACTGAACAAGTTCCCTGAAAAAGAATGGCAGAATCCCCAGAAAGACAAAAATCAACATAGGATTTTTCACACAATTTTTTCTGTTGATTTATATATTTAGAGTTGATCATGAAAAAGTCCAGATATTTAACATAAGAAAGTGTTCTTTGGGTTTATGGGAGATCATTTCAAATGAAAGAATATAAAGTCATCTTTCCTGGTCATGCTATCATCAATGAGAAAAATATGGTAAAAAAAAAAAGAAAAATGAGAGCTATTAGGAACAAGTAGAATTGATCCCATGATTGCACAAATGACTTAAAATGGAAAACTTAAATTTGTGAGTAATTATGTCAACCAATTAGTTTAAAAAACCTCCAAAAGATGTGAACGTTTATTAAATCCAAATACTCTTTCATGAAAATATGTATTAATACACCAAAACCACAAGAGAACTTCTTTAAAAAGATAAAGGTTATTTTCTAAAATCTATCCAAGCATCATATTTAACAGTAAAACAGAATTCCCTTAAAGAAGTTAACAAGATATAAATTCACATTTGCTGATATTTCTATTCAGTATATGTAAGAATCATGGGTAGAAAAATAATACAGGATAAACAAAAATTTAAAGGTTAAAAAACAAGTTTTCATTATTCAGTGATCAAATACCTAAATAAACCAAAAATCAAAAAAATAAATGTAAGCAAACTAATGAATAGAATTCCTACACAGAATTCAACAGCATTACATGCACTAGAAACATAAAGTAGCAAACATAAATACCATCTAAAATAGCAATATAAATTAAAATATACCTAGGATGCATATGTGTACAATATTTATTTTTTAAAAAAATTATAAAACTTTCATTCAGGATGTAAAATAAGACGTTGAAAAATGGAAACATATACCATATTCAAGAATGGAGAATTGTAAATAACAGGAAAATATGACTTAATCCTGAATTAATCTGTGAATTATATGCAAGTCACATTATATGACAAGGCACAATTCTCTAAAACAATCCAAATTTCTCTGATATGAGAGCTTTTTTTCTAGGTGATAAAATTTTTGCTTAACTGCACTTTGATTTATACATTTGCAGTGTAAATATTATTATCAAAGAGCAAGAGGTATGACTGGTATGACTTGGGTCTTGGGAAATTCAAAGAATGGTAATTAGCATGCTTACTCAGCTATTCTAATACCTTGAAAATGCCTCTCCCAACCGACAAAGAAAAATACGGTCCTTATAGACTAATTCCTAACTACTCAGGTAGTTGCATTTCAGATTCCTAGAAAATAATGAATTCAAATTTTCTTTATGTACAACTTCAATTTTTAAAGAGCCAAACAGTAGATCAGGTAAAGAACACAAATCTTGGTAAGAGCTTTTGCTAGTGAAATTTTCAGACTTATACCCATGTGTTCATTGGGTATGATTCTATCCTCTCCTAAATTTTTACCTCCATATTTCCCATGACAATTGTCATGATTAAGGTTAGGCCCAAATGCTCTCCATTTCTTTCCTTTTGTTCTCATCTGGAGTTGTTGCTATATTGACAGTTATATAGATAATCAAAATTAACTAAGCAGAGTCTCTGGATTATCTAATGGATAAAGAATGTACAAATGTAAATGCATGAGAGAAAGTCTGGCTCTTAGTTACATACAATTCCAGTTTTTTGTCTGGGGATTTACCAACTGTCTAGTAGCAGTAGTCACTGAAAACTCTACATATGTGCCTATTTTTCAACTTTCTCACCATTCTCAGCTCTGGGGGTGGGGGTTGAATAAAAATATTATACATTTTCTAAACAGTTTCCATTTTAATCAAAAAGATGGTATAAGATTTATGATTTGACCTTAGCCATAATTTGTTTGCCAACTATTCCCTTCATTGTAAAATATAATAAAATTTAATAAAAATAAGACAATATAATATTATTATATTAATATATAATAAAATTTCCTATTTAAAAGAAACATATGCAAGAGGCAACATCAATGTGGGGGGTTCCTTAAAGGAATAAGAATTGCATGCCTAGGTTTATTCTATTTTTTACTTATATTCACACAGAGAATAGGAGCACATAATACTTGACAACATTTTCACATCAAAAGCTAATGCTGGACATTTCAATAATATGCAATCACTACACTGATGAATTAAAGTATCTAAATTTTAAATGGAGTAAAGCAAATTTGTAACATCCATATAAAATTATTTTAGCAATATAATTAAAGAAGAAAATTACTTATAATTTGAGCTATGGATAAAAAACAGGTCTTCTGAATGATAGAATAATCTTATCTAATTGTTTGGATATGATGACTTTATATTTGATTATACTTCTTATCTGTGTCAATAAGAAAAGCAAGAACATAATCTTCCAAACCATCATTTCATGACCTCTCTAATGTGTACTTTTAAATCAGATATTTTCCTCAGTAATATATAAGCAAACCCTTGTCTTTCTTTTTACCTACTCTCATTTCAGCTTCTTAAACATCTAATTATTTGAAATGAAATAAAAGAAATAATCTTCCTTGTTTTCCTTTAAGAATTTACTCAAGATAAGAAATTTCTAGAGCATGCTGACCTGCCCTACAGATTTTGGACTTCCCATCCCCAGGTGTTGTTTGGAAGTGAAGTTATCATCAGAGAGTAAAGCCAAAGAAAATGGAAGATGAGAAAGTGCAGCAGAAGGTTTGAAATAGACTCCCTCTTGTGAGAGCACCAAAATCACAACTAACTGCTGAACTATCATTGACAGGAAGACACTGGAACTCACCAAAAAAGATACCCCACATCCAAAGACAAAGGAGAAGCCACAATGAGATGGTAGGAGGGGCACAATCACAATAAAATCAAATCCCATAACTGCTGGGTGGGTGACTCACAAACTGGAGAACATTTATACCACAGAAGTCCACCCACTGGAGTGAAGGTTCTGAGCCCTACATCAGGCTTCCCAACATGGGAGTCTGGAAACAGGAAGAGGAATTCCTAGAGGATCAGACTTTGAAGGCAAGTGGGATTTGATTGCAGGACTTCAACAGGACAGGGGGAAACAGAGACTCCACTCTTGGAGGGCACACAAAAAGTAGTGTGCACATTGGGACCCAGAAGAAGGAGCAGTGACCCCTTAGTAGACTGAACCAGACCTACCTGCTAGTGTTGGAGGGTCTCCTGCAGAGGTGGGGGTTGTGGCTGTGTCTCACTATGAGGACAAGGACACTGGCAGCAGAAGTTCTGGGAAGTACTCCTTAGCATGAGCCCTCCTAGAGTCCGCTATTAGCCCCACCAATGAGCCCTGGTAGGCTCCAGTGTTGGGTTGCCTCAGTCCAAACAACCAACAGGCAGGGAACCCAGCCCCACACATCAGCAGACAAGCAGATTAAACGTTTACTGATCTCTGCCCACCAGAGCAAAAGGGAGCTCTAACAAACACCAGTCCCTCCCATCAAGAAACTTGCATAAGCCTCTTAGATAGCTTCATCCACCAGAGGGCAGACAGCAGAAGCAAGAAGATCTACAATCCTGCAGCCTGTGGAACAAAAACCACATACACAGAAAGATAGACAAGATGAAAAGGCAGAGGGCTATATACCAGATGAAGGAACAAGATAAAACCCCAGAAAAACAACTAAATGAAGTGGAGATAGGCAACCTTCCAGAAAAAGAATTCAGAATAAGGATAGTGAAGATATCCAGGACCTCAGAAAAAGAATGAAGGCAAAGATCGAGAAGATCCAAGAAATGTTTAACAAAGACCTAGAAGAATTAAAGAACAAACAAACAGAGATGAACAATACAATAACTGAAATGAAAACTACAATAGAAGGAATCAATAGCAGAATAACTGAGGCAGAAGAATGGATAAGTGACCTGGAAGACAGAATGGTGGAATTCACTGCTGCAGAACAGAATAAAGCAAAAAGAATGAAAAGAAATGAAGACAGCCTAAGAGACCTCTGGGTCAGCATTAATGCAACAACATTTGCATTGTAGGGGTCCCAGAAGGAGAAGAGAGAGAGAGAAAGGACCCAAGAAAATATTTGAAGAGATTTTAGTTGAAAACTTCCCTAACATGGGAAAGGAAATAGCCACCTAAGTCCAGGAAGTGCAGAGAGTCCCATACAGGATAAACCCAAGGAGAAACACACTGAGACACATAGTAATCAAAGTGGCAAAAATTAAAGACAAAGAAAAATTATTGAAAGCAACAAGGGGAAAATGACAAATAACATACAAGGGAACTCCCATATGGTTAAGAGCTGATTAATCAGCAGAAACTCTACAAGCCAGAAGGGAGTGGCATGACATATTTAAAGTGATGAAAGGGAAGAACCTACAACCAAGATTACCCTACCCAGAAAGGATCTCATCCAGATTCACTGGAGAAATCAAAAGCTTTACAGACAAGCAAAAGTTAAAAGAATTGAGCACCACCAAACCAGCACTACAACAAATGCTAAAGGAACTTCTCTAAGTGGGAAATACAAGACAAGAAAAGGACCTACAAAAACAAACCCAAAACAATTAAGAAAATGGCCATTGGAACATACATATCGATAATTACCTTAAACGTGAATGAATTAAATGCTTCAACCAAAACTCACAGGCTTGCTGAATGGATACAAAAAACAAGACCCATATATATCCTGTCTACAAGAGACCAACTTCAGACCTAGGGACACATACAGACTGAAAGTGAGGGGATGGAAACTGATATTCCATGTAAATGGAAATCAAAAGAAAGCTGGAATAGCAATACTCATATCAGATAAAATAGACTTTAAAATAAAGAATGTTACAAGAGTCAAGGAAGGACACTACATAATGATCAAGGGATCAATCCAAGAAGAAGATATAACAATTATAAATATATATGCACCTAACATAGTAGCACCCCAATACATAAGGCAACTGCTAACAGCTATAAAAGAGGAAATTGACAGTAAAACAATAACAGTGGGGGACTTTAACACCACATTTACACCAATGGACAGATCATCTAGACAAAATTAATAAGGAAACACAAGCTTTAAATGACACAATAGACCAGATAGATTTAATTGATATTTATAGGACATTCTATCAAAAACAGCATATTACACTTTCTTCTCAAGTGCGCATGGAACATTCTCCAGGATAGATCACATCCTGGGTAACAAATCAAGCCTCAGTAAATTTAAGAATATTGAAATCATATCAAGCATCTTTTCTGACCACAACACTATGAGATTAGAAATCAATCTCAGGGAAAAAAGCATAAAACACAAAACATGGAGGCTAAACAACATGTTACTAAATAACCAAGAGATCACTGAAGAAATCAAAAAATACCTAGAGGCAAATGACAATGAACATGACAATCCAAAACCTATGGGATGCAGCAAAAGCAGTTCTAAGAGGGAAGTTTATAGAAATACAATCCTACCTCAAGAAACAAGAAAATTTCAAATAAACAATCTAACCTTACACCTAAAGGAACTAGAGAAAGAAGAACAAACAAAACCCAGTTAGTAGGAGGAAAGAAATCATAAAGATCAGAGCAAAAATAAATGAGATAGAAACAAAGAAGACAATAGCAAAGATCAAAAAAACTACAAGCTGGTCCTTTGAGAAGATAAACAAAATTGATAAACCATTACCCAGACTCATCACGAAAAAGACGGGGAGGACTCAAATCAATAAAATTAGAAATGAAAAAGGAGAATTACAACAGACACCAAAGAAATACAAAGCATCCTAAGAGACTACTACAAGCAACCCTATACCAAAAAAATGGATAACCTGGAAGAAATGGACAAATTCTTAGAAAGGTATAGCCTTCCAAGACTGAACCAGGAAAAAATAGAAAATATGAACAGACCAATCACAAGTAGGGAAATTGAAACTGTGATTAAAATTCTTCCAACAAACGAAAGTCCATGACCAGATGGCTTCACAGGTGAATTCTATCATACATTTAGAAAACAGCTAACACCTATCCTTAAACTCTTCCAAAAATTTGCAGAGGAAGGAACACTCCCAAACTCATTCTATGTGGCCACCATCACCCTGATACCAAAACCAGATAGAGATACTACAAAAAATGAAACTTACAGGCCAACATCACCGATTAATATAGATGCAAAAATCCTCAACAAAATACTAGCAAACAGAATCCAATAACACATTAAAAGGATCATACACCATGATCAAGTGAGATTTATCCCAGGGATGCAAGGATTCTTCAATATATGCAAATCAAACAATGTGATAAACCATATTAACAAATTGAAGAAGAAAAACCATATGATCATCTCAATAGATACAGAAAAACCTTTCACAAAATTCAACACCAATTTATGATAAAAACTCTCCAGAAAGTGGGCATACAGGGAACCTACCATAACATAATGAAGGCCGTATATGACAAACCCACAGCAAACATCATTCTCAGTGGTAAAAACCTGAAAGCATTTCCTCTAAGATTAGGAACAAGACAAGGATGTCTGCTCTCACCACTATTATTCAACATAGTTTTGGAAGTCCTAGCCATAGAAATAAGAGGAGGAAAAGAAATAAAAGGAATAAGAATTGGAAAAGAAGAAGTAAAACTGTCACTGTTTGCAGATGACAAGATACTATACATAGAAAATCCTAAAGATGCCACCAGAAAACCACTAGAGCTCATCAATGAATTTGGTAAAGGAGCAGGATACAAAATTAATGCACAGAAATCTCTTGCATTCCTATACACTAATGGTGAAAAATCTGAAAGAGAAATTAAGGAAACACTCCCGTTTACCATTGCAACAGAAAGAATAATACACCTAGGAATAAATCTACATAGGGAGACAAAAGACCTGTATGCAGAAAACTATAAGACACTGGTGAAAGAAATTAAAGATGATACAAACAGATGGAGAGGTATACCATGTTCTTGGATTGGAAGAATCAATATTGTGAAAATGACTATACCACCCAAAGCAATCGACATATTCAATACAATCTGTATCAAATTACCAATGGCGTTTTTTTACAGAACTAGAACAAAAAATCTTAAAGTTTGTATGGAGACACAAAAGCCCACAAATAGCCAAAGCAGTCTTGAGGGAAAAAAACAGAGATGGAGGAATCAGACTCCCTGGCTTCAGACTATACTACAAAGTTACATTAATCAAGACAATATGATACTAGCACAAAAACAGAAATATACATCAATGGAACAGGATAGAAAGCCCAGAGATAAACCCACACACCTATGATCAACTAATCTATGACAAAAGAGGCAAGGATATACAATGGAGAAAAGACAGTCTCTTCAATAAGTGGTGCTGGGAAAACTGGACAGCTACATATAAAAGAATGAAATTAGAACACTCCCTAACGCCATACACAAAAATAAACTCAGAATGGATTAGAAACATAAATGTAAGCCCAGACAGTATAAAACTCTTAGAGGAAAACGTAGGAAGAACATTCTTTGACATAAATCACAGCAAGATCTTTTTTGATCCACTTCCTAGAGTAATGGAAATAAAAACAAAAATAAACAAATGGGACCTAATGAAACTTAAAAGTTTTTGCAAAGCAAAGGAAACTACAAACAAGACGAAAAGACAACCATCAGAATGGGAGAAAATATTTTCAAATGAATCAACAAAGGATTAATCTCATAAACAGCTCATGCAGCTCAATATTAAAAAAACAAACAACCCAATCCAAAAATGGGCAAAATACCTAAATAGACATTTCTCCAAAGAAGACATAAAAATGGCCAAGAAGCACATGAAAAGATGCTCAACATCACTAATTATTAGAGAAATGCAAATCAAAACTACAATGAGGTATCACCTCACACCAGTTAGAATGGGCATCATCAGAAAATCCACAAACAACAAATGCTGGAGAGGTTGTGGAGAAAAGAGAACCCTCTTGCACTGTTGGTGGGAATGTAAATTGATACAGACACTATGGAGAACAGTATGGAGGTTCCTTAAAAACTAAAAATAGAATTACCATATGACCCAGCAATCCCACTACTGGGCATATACCCTGGGAAAACCATAATTCAAAAAGACACATGCACTCCAATGTTCATTCCAGCAGTATTTACAATAGCCAGAACATGGAAGCAACCTAAATGCCCATTGACAGACCAATGGATAAAGAAGATGTGGTACATATATACAATGGAATATTACTCAGCCATAAAAAGGAATGAAATTGAGTCATTTGTAGAGACGTGGATGGATGTAGAGACTGTCATACAGAGTGAAGTAAGTCAGAAAGAGAAAAATACATATATGTGTAACCTAAAAAAATGGTACAGATGAACCATTCTGCAGGGCAGAAATTGAGACACAGATCTACAGAACAAACGTATGGACACCAAGGGGGGAAATTGGTGGAGGGAGCTGGTGGTGTGACGAACTGGGATTGACATACACACACTAATATGTATAAAATGGATAACTAATTGGAACCTGCTGTATAAAAAATAAATAAAATAAAATTCAAAAATAAAGATATTTATAAAGCCCAGTGATATCTTTATAAAAAAAAAGATTTGTAATTTTCAACAGACTAAAATGTTATAATTCAACATAGAAAATATTGCTAACAAGTTGATTATTCTACATAATCATAGCACTGGAAATTGCCCTACATATAGTCAAAATTAATTAAATTATGTATTTTATTCAATCACTTTAACATTCCTATGTCTAACAACTAGTTTAATAGTAATGTTCATGTTTCACATGTTGCTTTCTGTCCCGAGAAACAAAACATTTATGTACTTTTTATTTAGTATGTCAGCAGTGTAAGCACACATCGTATAACATTCTCAACCTTCCCATGAATATAATCATAAAAATATTTTTTATAAAAATAAAATGCTGTCACCTACATTGCAAAGGAAAAGCATCTGGAAACCATAGCGCATGTGTGGGGACTTCTCACTAATTTCATCATCAAGCAGAAGCCCTTTCCTAAAGAAGTCTATCAAGTTCTCTCTCTGAATCAAAATTGAACAAACTATCTGACAGGAAGGAACATTTTCTGTCATAGTCACTGTCAGTATTTAAATAGAAGTATAAGATTTTAAAGATTGTCTCCCAGTTATGGGAACTATTGTCTAACTGAGAAACAACATTCCTATTCCTCTCTCCTGCACACTGTCAGATCCCCTTCCACTTCACCCATTCAGAGGGTACAATGCTAAGCACTATGTGTGACAATGAGGAGAGAGAGAGGGAGATACGAGGAAATTCTTTTCTACTGACACCTCATACAGGGGAGAGGGATGATCCTTCCAAAACTATGTTGTTCAGAACATAACTTCAAACTCCATCAGATTCTCTAGGCAAGTATTTTTTTTTAATTGAATGAAAGATTCTTTAAATTCTGTAGTGCTTTACAATTTTCAAGTTTCACACACATGATTTCACAGAATCCCATAATAAGCCTCTTTTAATCTCCTATTCCTATATTGCCCCTCCCCGCTTCTCTGTCCCCACTGGTTGGATATTACATATTTAAAAACTAGATGTACAAGCTTAGGTTCAGAAGAAGCAGTTTATGAGTGTTCATATTTATAAGTTGGTGGCGAATAGGGTTGAAGAAGTGGCAATAGAATATTTAGATGAAAACACAAAATCCCATCCTTATTTCACCCCTATTGCCCACCCTAGCACTAGCAAACTATACCAGAAATCAAAAAGTCAATCCTCACATTCATATAGAAACAAAGGGGCCCCAGATAGCCAAAACAATATTGAAAAAAAAAATATATATATATATTGGAAGATTCACACACTCAATTTCAAAACTTACTATTAAGCTGTAGTAATCAAAACAGTGTGGTATTAGTATAAGCATACACATATGGACCAACAGAATAGAATTCAGAGTCCAGAAACAAACCCAAACATATATGGTCAATTGATTTAAATTTCATTAATTTACACAAGCAGGTGACAACATTTTCTTCTTTTAAACTATTTAAAAATGCAAATATCATTCTTAACCTACAGGCTTTACAAAAATAGGTGAAGAACTATAGTTTGCCCATCCCAAAAGGTAATCTTTTTCTTTCAAATTCACTTCATTCTCTGACTTCATAAACTTCAAAAAAATTATTCAGGTGATTTTCTCTAGTTGAAATAGTTGGTTCATCCTAGTGATGATGAAAAATTACATCCATAAATTACTACTCTTGCTGTAAATTACTTATTAAATAGAACAGGATTTTCTTTGTGTTTTGCTTACCACCCTGTTACTTCACCACCTCTACCTGTCACTCAATATTCCAAATTATAATCCTATAGATTTTTATATTCTTCTAATCTGTTTAATGTTTTCAGGGAATATGAATTCCAGAAATTCCTATACTATTGCTTGCAACAATTTAGAGACACTAGGAAAATAGGAGTTATAAAAATGATTAATTCAGATTATATTTCCACTAATAACTTCATAAGAAAATGATTTTATTACCAATGGATTCTTTTCTATTCTAATAACTACAGAAATGGGAAATTCATTGAGGACCAAGACAACTAAAAATGTCCATATTCAAAAGCTTCCATTCTGGAAGAAAAGATACTTTTAATTTTGATCACATATGTAACACCTGTACTTAGAGACTTGACATAAAGTGATCAAAATGTTTACTGTCATGATTAATTTGATGCCGAGTTTGTTTTTGCAATCACATCTCCCAAATTCCAGAATAGATGAGAAGAGATGTATTAATAAGAGTAAAATTTGCTAAAGACTTTAAAGAAGACATGCTCATTAATTTAAGGGTGGATAAGGTAAAAAATACCTGAAGCATACCTAGCTGTCTCTTAAAGCCTCTGGTGGAAAGAGAATTAAAGCCTACTAAGGGAAAGTACAAATCAAAGTATGATTGGGTTTGTCTAGTGTAAGGTTTGTTTGTTCAAGAATAAAATAAGGATTTTCTACAAAGCAGCTACTCATCAAAGAAACAAGCATATCTAAGAGACCACAGTAATTAATATAACCTTAGTGTCTAAGAAAGAAATACCTATATTACAGTGAGGTAACTTGAATCACAGAAGTACACAAATTGTTTTTGTGCTGGTTGTTGTCTTTTGCTTTTCCCCTTACCAGAGACATCATTCTTTACAGAAGATGAGTGGACATAAATTCACTGATCAATTAAACACACTAATTTCCTCCATTTTTAACAGAAATTTCATAGTTGTCCCAGAGAGACTATTTTTACAACTGTGCTACTTCTTTTAATGAATAATGAAGTCATCAAAGAAAGTCTTACAGTATAACAGTAAAACAATATATTTGAATTTTAAACCACTATTGCTACCAATGTTATTTTTTTAAGATAGGAAATTCACATATTAACATCAGTGTAAAACATGATTAATTAAAGAATTGTGGTTAAATCACTGATAGGGCAAACCACATATACTTGACCTTCTCCAGAGAAACACTTGATTACATGTACACTAAGGAGGTATATAATGAATAAAATGTTATCTGGTGATTAGAGTATTAAGACCTTTTCTTCATACTTGGGTAGAAGACAATTATCATGCAGGTAAATAATTGAGAGATAGTCTCCAAATAAATCTGATGTTTGAATTAACTTTATTCATTACTAATTACATAATAAATTTTATAATAAATATAACCTCAAAACCATAAGATTCATAGCTAAAGAATGACCAGAATGAGTGTACATAACTAACCAGCTGGAGATTCAGATGTCAGGTGCCAACTGCCAAATGCATTACATTTGATTTCATGCTATTTTTGAATTTTACTTTATGTAATTTTATATGTAACTATTTCACATGGAAGGTAGTGAAAAATGCTATAAAACTCAGTATAAAATAAATGCAAGTTAGGCCTATCTAAAAATGGAGAATTTTACTACTTTAAGTTATTAATTTTAAGAATCACAGTGGTAATCAAATGTAAATTCTGAGATTAAAAACAGTTATGAATTTGAAATACATATATATATTAAGAAAAGAAATATATGTGCTATTGTTATAAGTGAAAGTGACAAAGAGAGGAAATGCAAGTGTACAAAGAGTTCAGGCAATCTGTATACTGATGTGGTTTACCTGAAGAATAGAGAATAATCAGGAAAAGGACAAGGTTATGAAATTCATAAATCAGCTGAGTTAGTGTTGATTGAAACAGGATATTACACAAAAGAATTGGTGAATGCAAGAATATAATTTTTTTAAACTACCAACTGAGCATGAAGGAAGAAATACACAAGTGAATAAAACAAACAACAGCATAAATTTTCTAAATATGTCATCAGTTAGAGACCAAGAATGTATTCCCTTTAAGAAATAATGAAGAAAATGCATCGATAAAATAGAAGAATAGTGATAGGAAACATAACAAGCTGGAGACAGAACACATAAAGAAGACTATCTTTCCTGTAAGTATGAGATAAATTATTAAAATTCCCCATTACAATTGAGATAAGTTAGTGCAACATATTTTTCTTAAAAGAAAAAGCATTTTGAAGGGACTAGTTTATTAAAAGGCATAATGTTAAATCAACAGTAGAGAATGTATTATCAATTAAGTGAGAATTGGCCCAGAAAGCCCAATATAAGATAGATAAACAATGAAAGTAAGACAGCAATCTCTGGACTTTGCTCAGTAATGAGAGAGATTCAGTGATTACTAAGAAAATAGGAAGTCTTGAGATGAAACTAAAATGTGAAAGACAACTGGCAAGAATGTAGAAAGTCAAAATGCTCTTCCCTTATTTGTCTAGAAATGGCTCAGCTGAGAGCTTCCTGACAGATCTGGGAGGGTGGGAAAATTACTGCCTTGATCATCTTAGTTATTCTGTTTTGTATATAAGTGGGGGGAGATTGTCCAAAGAAAAAATGTATGGTGTAGTTTCTCAGTTTTTCTTCAAGGACATCCAGAAAGTATGTAGGAATCAGGTGCCAGAGTTTTAACATGTGTTAGTAAAGGCATCTTAAATCCCAGCTAGTCTCGCTCTTGTGTAGTGATCACAGAGTAATAGTTTTCTGCATAGATTCTTATTTATTGCAATGACTCCATGTCATAGTAACTAAAAAGATGTTATTCTGTCAACTCTCTGAAAAAATACACAAGCTTACTGTTTTAAGAGCTACCTAATTAAGGAAAACATCTGATAATCTTAATGAAAAAGAGCAATGGCAGGTCGAGACATGGGGTAGAAAGGATCTAGTTGACAAGATTTGTTTTTTCATTATCCTTTCTTCAACTTCTTCCAAAACTGGAGAAAAAGAAGGAAACAGTAAACAGAGTCCCTACATTATCCCATTTATTCACATAACTGTTTAATTAGATCAATGCTATGATCTCCATTTTACACATACAGAAACTGGGACTAATAGAAGCTAAAGTAACTTATCCAGTGTTTGCTAGTAAGTGGTAGAACTGGGGTTGAAACCCTGGTGGTTCTGCTATTGCTTTGATTTGATTAGGATGTTATTAAACCCACAGGGACACAGACCAAAGCCTAATGGTTAAAAGCGATGACATTGAAGCCATTATTGCATAGTTTGTAACCCTGTTCAGCCACTTCCAGCTGTGTAACTTGGCAAATTTCTAAACCTTTGTCGGTATCTTATTTTCTTATCTTTAAAATGGACATAATAAGTGAGCAATTCTTAAAGAGTTTTTATGAGGATTACATGGGTTATTGTTTATAAAAATTAATAAGAATGCCAAGCACACAACAAGTTCTGAGTGTTCGTTAAGTAAATTTTTATCTTTTTAGCTGAGGGACAGATATTTGCATATGCTGAAAAAATAATACTGAGAATCTTGTTCTAAACACTTCACTGGGCTGCACTGTATGTATTACATTCTCTTTGATTTTTTTTCTTTTTTTGATCAGCTGCCATACAGTGCCAAATGCAAATATATAGGAGGTCTTTTGGAATCTGACACAATTTAAAGCAGGACCATTTTTCTGAAACCTTGGACAGTACAAATAAGCAATAGTAAGTCAAGAAATGCTTTAAAGCATGGTAGCATTGCTCATCCTGTATTGGCTATTCCTGTAGTTGACGGATTGTGCATGGATAATCAAACACAATACTAACAAAAGTGATATTCCTTGTCCAGGTGTCTTTGACGTTGAAATATCCCCTGTGAGTGTTAAGAATAATTTGCAAATCATGGTTAAGATTCAAATAGTGTCACATTCATCAGATGTCCCGATAACACTTCCTGTTCCATATTTCTCAGGGACTTCTTTATCTTTGGGGATTACTCTACCATTCTACTTTCTCCTTTATATAGAAGAGCATACCATATGATATTATCATCATTGGATTATGCATGTACTTGAGATGACAAAAGTAAAGATTGAACAAAAGCTGATGAGTGAAGAGTGAAATTATATAAATAATATTGTCAAGCTGCATTCCTAATTTTAATTATGATCCCCCAAATGATAAAGAAATCTCGTATGTTTCTGAAACTAGGTAATCCCTTGTTTTCTCCTAGTTATATTCCATTAATATCCTCCCTCCATGATCTTTCAAACACTGTTAAGAAAAAATAAGAAAAAGATGAGTGACTTCAGGGAAGGTTTCACCATGATCATTATTTAACATATGATTGCTGTCATCAAGGCTCATGTCTATTTCAGAGGAGTGGTTACCTTACAATATTGAGTCTGCAAAACATCCTAGTTCATTAGTTCTGGCCAAGAGAAAGACTCGGTTCACTAGTCAGAAGAATTAACTCATCCATCATATACAGTAACACAAAAACTGGACCTCAACTGCCATTCTTTCTTTTACAAATGATCATTTTATTCCCTCTAATGTTCTCTGTCCTATATTGATAAGAAATTATTTTTTTACACCATCTTGCAGTTGATTCATGAAGAGCTTTGTTCTTATTATAACAAAATTGACTTTTAAAAAAGAAATGACTTTTATGGAAATATGAAAAACTTGATGCCTTGATTAGTATTTTACATATAATTTTACTCTACTTTTTGTTATACACCAATACTTTGCATTGAAACTTCACCCAACTTTCTAAAAGGATATATTTTATTCCATGTAAATGCTATCTCCTTAATCCTCACTTTACTTCGCTGTAAAATGTGATATAAAATAGTTTATATTTCAGTTAGTTGTGAAAACATGCATATAAAACCCCTCGCATAATGTCTGCACAGAGTAAATGTTCAAAACCTTAAATGTTGACTAAATATATTAAATAATTATAATTTTCTATCTAAAAATAATACCAGTATATACTTATTGTAGAAAAATTAATAATACAGAAAACTGCAGTGAAGGATATATACCTGTGATTTCATTAAAGATAAACATAATTAACGTTTTTTATATTGCCATTTTGGATTTATTTTGTGGGAAGGTATGTATGGGTTTAGCTATGTATATTTATACTGATACAAATATATGTCTATGTGTGCATGCATATATCTAGCTAAAGTTATAACTATGTATATAGATACAGTTATTTAATTAAGATCATATGGTATTAACAAAAAATACAAGTTAAATACATATTTGATCAAATGTTATATCACAGACATTTACCTTGTACTTAAATATTTTGAAAAATGTTATTTAGATATCTGCATATTATTCCCATGATATGGATTTATGAAAATCTATTAATTCAATGTCCTACTACAACCTGTATATTTTATTTCCATTATAAAATGATACAAATAACTATGCATTGGAATCATTTACATAAAAATTATTTGTAATATAATTTTTATTCATTAAATTCTTTTTCTGAATGTTTGTGGATACCAAAAGTTTTTTAAATTAATTTTTCTGGAGGGGGGTTTACTGAGGTCTTAATAATAGATTTTTTTGGAGTGAAAATGGACTTTGAGAGATCATTTATTTCAAAACTATGATTTTACAGTTAAGGTAAGTGATCATCATTTATCTAAGAGACTTGCTCAGAGTTACACTGATAGCAAATGCATGATTCACACATATGTCTATTCTGCTGGTTCCCAGGACATTACCTTTTCTTGTCCCACCTTTTCTTGCCCCTGAACAATAAACTCCAAGAATAATTCAACGCTTTTTAAGCAAATCCATATGGCACTTCTACTTTCCTGAATTTGACCATAGGTGAAATTATCTTTATTTTTAACTTTTAGTTCAGGTAGATATACATTTTTCCTTCTTCAGTCACATGTAAAATTGCTATTTCCTATTTCAAATGGGCTTGCCTTAGAAGTCTACTTTCCAATCCCCTCAGAGGACTTGGTTCCAGGTGATTTAACTTCTTGCTATGGGCATTTCCTCCCACTAGATGAGTGTCATTACCAGAAGTAGTGACTGTCCAATTATCTCAATCGATTATGCCATTGGAAATAGACAGACTAAAGTTCTACTGATTATATCATTTCATAACTGTTATTTTACCTTTCTAATGAGTTTCAGGGTAATGGTCGATGGCCACATCTGACTTTTTGTTGCCCCAGTTCTAGCAGTGTGGCTTAAACATTGGAGAAAAGCAATAAATATTTGTTAAAAGAAATGGAATTAATTTTGTGAGGAGGATTTTGTTTATTACCAAATTCCAAGTCAAATTAAAACACAAATCAAGCGTTTTTATTTTATAACTAAATTTTTTAGATCAGACTAAAATAAAGTTGACAATGAAATTAAAACCAAAAATAATGTATACTGCTACTGTTTGCAATTTATTCATTCAATTTATTTATTCAACCTTCAATTTATTCATAAAATATCCTTTTGCATGTGCAGAAAACCTAAAGTTAAACAGGGATATATATACTGTCCATGCATTTGAAGACAAACTTTGATTTTAATGCTTAAGAAGGTGACATATTTGATGATTCGAGGTTGTTCAAAAAGAAGATGCCTCAAAAAAAATCGTGAACCAACTTTCCCAAAAGTATATTTATTAATTAATATCAATACTGGTATTGGTATTTTAGTATACTGAATCCTATGTTCTTTCATTTTTGATTTTCCCACATCCCCACCTTCTCCTTGATATTGCCTCCTCTCTAACTTTTGATATAAAGGAATTGTTTTTGTGTCAATCTTAATAATTTCAAGGAGGGAAACATTGAAATAAAATTTGAATAGACTCCTCTATTTAATCTATTCTGTGAAATAGTACTTTTATATTCAATGGCAGTAAACATAGCTTTTCTTTTTCTTTTCCCTTTTGGATTATTAAATCATTTGTTTTCTGGATTGCATTTTTAGAGGCCATAGGAGTAAAGATATATCATGATACCATGAATAGCCTTTGAGGAGACAACAGTCATTACTTCCCCCAATATATCACAAAAAGAATGGAATGTATTCAGCTACAGCTACTGTACAGAGTTAAATAAACTTTATATTAAATCTATTTATTTTTCAGTGATTTAGTTAGGCTTTTTTAAACAGAATGACTTTCCTTCCACTTTTATTTTTCTTAGGCTCTACATACATCCAGAATATTTTAAAAGATAAATCAAAAGATACTATTTATCTCATATTTAAAGATAATAAAATTTACTCTGAGTTGAAAAAATAAATATATTTTATTTATTTAATGTGGACAAAAATGACAGGTGCATTTACAGAAAGCTGATAGAAATATCAGACATACTTATAAAACTGATATAGGAAATATAAACATTAAGGTTTAAAATAAACCGTGCTAATCCAAAATGGACTTTGGCTTAAAACATTATAATTTTCCTCTCTTTGAAATTGATCAAAGGTCATCTAAAGCAATTTAATTCCCCTGAGAATTTAAAATTCTGGATGTGGTATTTGTCAAGAAGCTAAGAGTGGCTACAGTTTTCTCTCTATCAAATCAAAAGTGCATTACTGCTATTCTTTGTTTAAGGAGAGCATACCTTCTTGGATTTTTATTGTTTTCAAGGCTATATTGTTGATTCTGTTGTCATAAAGTACTCTGATACATGGGCACTGCAATCCATAAATTAATAAATAATAATGCTTGGCTAACCACAGGCACCAGAGCTTCTCTGCAGCATTTGTTTCCTAGCGTACATTTTCAGCACCCTCCTTTCATTATTTCAGATGCTGTTTTAACTAAGTGGCAAATACTAAGAGACAGGTGATTTTCCAGAGTGATGGCAAGGCCCCCTATCTATCAGCATTTTATTCTAGGATTTCAAAGTGACTACCATTTGAAATTGTATAGTAAGAAAGAAAGAACTGATGTGATTGCCAAGAATCAGATGCTGACTGCTCTCAGCATTGCAGCTGTGACAGTAATAAGACAGACTAAATTCATTCCCTTTCACAGCCATAACTTGATACATAACCTTTTGTATTACACTCTATAAACAAAATAAGAAGATACCAGGCTCATGTTTAGGTATAAAATGTGACTATCAATCCAAATTCTTGATGGGAGTGGTTAGTTGCATTATTAATGAAACAGCTGTACTGAACTTCTTCAACAATAGGCAGAAGTTCTCACATACATGCACTTAATTGATGTTGGAAAAAATACACTGAAAATTACAGGGCATAATTTTGAATAAAAATATATCCCAAATAAAATATCCAATACATTGTTTAAAAATGAATGTAAAAAAGATCCCATTTAAAAAATCAAAATCAACATAATACTTAGTAATAAATTTAACTAAGGATGTAAAATTCTCTACTCTGAAAACTACAAGACATTAATGAGAGAAATCAAAGAAGACGCAAATAAACGAAAGAGTACCCTGTGTTCATGGGTTGGAAGAACTATTTGTTAAAATGTCTACTACCAAAAGCTATCTATAGATTCATTGCAATTTTATCAAGATTCCAATGATATTTTTTAAAGAAGTAGAAAAAGCCATTCTTAAGATTTATATGGAACCACAAAAGACCATGAATAGCTAAAGAAATCCTGAGAAAGAAGAACAAAGCAGGAGGCATCACACTTTCTGATTTCATGCTATACATAGTCATCAAAATAGTATGACACTGGCGTAAAAACAGACAAATAGACCAATGTAACAGAATCAAGAGCCCATAAATAATACCAAGCATACACAGGCAACTGATATTTGACAAGGTAGCCAAGAATACTCAGTGGAGAAAGGGTAGTCTCTTCAATAAATGGTGCTTGGATAATTAGATAATCACATATAAAGGAAAGAAACTGGACACATATCTTATACTATTCACAAAAATTAACTCAAAATTGATTAAAGACTTATGTAAGACTTGAAACCATGAAGCTCCTAGAAGAAAACATAGGAATAAAGCTTCTTGACATGGGTTTTGGTAATGATTTCTTTGGCTATGACACCTAAAACATAAGCAACAAAATAAATATAGACAAGTGGTACTACATCAAACTATAAAGCTTCTGTACAACAAAATAAACCATTAACAAAGTGAAAAGACAACCTACAGAATGGGAAAAAATATTTGCAAACCATATATCTGCTAAGGGGTTAATATTCAAAATATATAAAGAACTCCTACAACTTGTATAGCAAAACAAAAACAAACAACATCATCACATCATCAACAACAAATACTCTAACTAAAAAATGGACAGATGAACTGAATAGAAGATAAACAAATGGCCAACAGGCATATGAAAAGGTGCTCAACATTACTGATAATCAGGGAAATGCAAATAAAAACCACAAATGATATTACCTTATTCCAGTTAGAAGGGCCATCATCAAAAATACAAGAGATAACAAATGCCAGCATATATGTGGAGAAAAGGAAAACCTGTGCACTGTTGGTGAGATTACAAACCAGTACAGCCACTGTGGAAAACAGTATGGAGGATCTGAACAAAATTTAAAATAGAACTACCATACAATTCAGCAATTCCACTCTTGGGAGTAATACCAAAGGAAATGAAAATGCTAACTCAAAAAGATAGCAGTAATATTGACAACAGCCAAGACATGGAAACAACCTAAGTGTCCATGGATGGATGAATGAATAAAGAATTGTGGTATGCAATGGAATATTATTCGGCCATAAAAAATGAGAAAATCCTATCATTTCCAAAAATATGGATGAATGTTGAATGCATTGTGCTAAGTGAAATAAGTCAGACAGAGATATAAAAATACTGTATGGGGGCTTCCCTGGTGGCGCAGTGGGTGAGAGTCCACCTGCCGATGCAAGGGACACAGGTTTGTGCCCCAGTCTGGGAAGATCCCACATGCCGTGGAGTGGCTAGGCCCATGAGCCATGGCCGCTAAGCCTGCGTGTCTGGAGCCTGTGCTCCACAACGGGAGAGGCCACAGCAGTGAGAGGCCTGTGTACTGTAAGAAAACAAAAAACAAAACAAAACAAAAATACTGTATGATTTCACTTGTATGCAGAATTAAAAAAAGACAAAAAATTAAAAACCAGAAAATAAAACAAACAAACTGAACTCATAGAAAAAGAGATCATGCTTGTGGTTGCCAGATACAGAGGATGGTGTAAGGGGATATTGAAGGAAGGTGGTCAAAAGGAATAAATTTCCATTTACAAGATAAACAAGGACTAGGGATGTAATGTATTATATAACATGATGACTATAGTCAATATTGCTGTATGATATATAGGAAATTTAAGAGAATAAATCCTATGAGTTCTCATTACAAGGAGAAAATTATTTACCTTCGTTCTTTTTTCTTTCTTTTCTTCCTATTGTATCTATATGAGAAGATGGATTTTAGCTGAACATTTCATAATATACATAAATCAAACCATCATGCTATATGCCTTAAACTTATACAATGATATATGCCAATTATTTCCTCAGTAAAACTGGAAAAATACTATACATTTTAGCTGAGGTAAGTTGTAACATTTGAGTGTTTGGGCCTCATTAAAAGAGGTTGTATTTTTAAATGATGTAAGAAGATGGTAAAAACTTCACCATTCTATTACAAAAAAACTTGAAGTGGAAGGATAGAAGGAATTTTCATCACCACCTGGTGGTAATAAAGCCTAATTGCAGGAAAACAAAACAAAACAAAACAATGCAAAAATACAGTATTTTCTGTCTTTAGGTTAGGGTAATAATACGTTAGGAAAGAGATGTGATTAATCAAAATCAAATGTCAATCATAACACAAGAAAATATTTATCTTACATGGGTATGCCAAATGAAAACTTAGCTGTATTTCATTAGAGTAAGTGATGTGTTCAAGACTAAGTCTTTCTCAATTCTAAAATAAAGTAGGGCTTATGTTCACAATTTAGGTAAAAAACTAAGTAGTAGAGTTACCTTAGTGAATCAGAGAAGTGGCTTGCCATTGACTTAAAAGAACAGTTTCTACAATTGTTTTATGCCTAAGGAATGACTTAGTTAATACATAATTGTTCAAATTCCATGATAATTATTTCTGATCATTTTCCCACCTGCTTTTAGAATAGATGGCCACTCAGATCTTTGCTAAATTTTATTATTCTTTAATTTTAATATCATTTGGTTAAGAACTAGGAAATCTGATGAAGCATTGTAGCTACATAGTACTTTATTTTGTATATGATATTTTATAGAAATTGTGTCCTCTTGATGGAAATGATAAAAATGATGGACTACTGTTTTCAATAATTTGTAATTATAAATCTTCACAAATAGTATTGAATGTTATTTTGTAAGTTGGCAGATATATTGGGACAATAAATTCCCAAAAGTGAGATTGTTTTGTCCAGTGGGTAAACAAATGCCTTTCTAATATTTTGATATATTTTTCCAAAATATGCTGCATATGCATTATAGCATTTTATACTCACCCTAAAAATTAGTGAGAAAGGCAGCATCTCCACAATCTTGCCAACTAGTATATTGTTCAAAGTTGGTATTTCTTTCAATCTATTAGATGAAGATGGCATCTCAATGTATTGATAGTTTAATTTGCATTTCTCTAATTATGAGTGAGTGTGAGCATATTTTATGTTTTAGAACCATTTATCTTTCTATCTCTGAGTAATGCCCATGTATGTCCTTTCCTTCTTTTTTTTTCATTGTATTTTGAGTTTTTCTTATTCATTTCCTGTAATCTTGTGTATATTAAGGCATTAGCTCTTTTGTCTGTGATGAGCTGCCAATATATTTTGCCAATATATCATTCATATTTTCATTTGCTTATAGTATTTTGCTTTTTAGATTTTTAGTGTGGTAAACTTTATCATTCTTTAACTTATGACTTCCAGGTTTTGTGTTGCATTTTAAAAATGCTTATAGTGTTCCAAATTTTTTGTTATTTTCTCCCCAAAAATATGTACCCACATTTACTTCTGGTACTTTTATTATTTTGTATTTTTAATTTAAGTTTTAATCCATTTGGAATTTATCCTAATGTACAATTTGGTGAAGTAGGAAACAAAATTTATCTTTTCCATATGACTAACCAGATGTCTAAATATCATTTATTCAAAAAGTCTAATTTTACACTGTAGACTTGAGACAGAACTTTATTGCATAATAAGACACTATGTATAATTGGGTCTGTTTCTGGATTTTCTATTCTGTTCAATTTATTTTTTGTCTTTTCATGTGCCAATTCAAATTTCAGTTATTGAAGATTTATTACATGTTTAGGGAAGGCTATTCCATTCTCTTTACTCACTTTTTTAAGAGCCTTTCTGAATATTCTTAATTATTTATTTTACAATTTATATATCAGGAGCTGTCTACTTCAAGAAAATAAAACAGTTTTTTATTTCATTATAGTAACAGACTTAGCATACTGTTGTGGTTAAGAGCATAGACTATAGATTAAATCCCATTTCAATCTCATCACTTATACTGTCCAGCAAGTTATTTAACTTCTCTGTGCTTCAGTTTGCATATCTATAAATAGGGATGGCAAGGATACTATCTATCTTTCAGGTTTGTTTGGAGGATTACACAAGTTAATATATGTTAATATCATAGAATTATGCCTAAAACATGACTATAAATTTAGTTATTATAGGTATTATTATTAATTGTATTAATATTAAAATTATGAATTAATATTGATAAACACACACACACATACTTGGATTTGTATTTTATCTATTTTTTCTTAAGCTGCTCTATTGTACCTAGAACTTGATATCTATGTGCTTTGCTTTTTATAGAGTCGAAAGAGATAATAATGCACCCAAAATAAGCAGAAATCAGGTTATTGGCCCCATATTCACCATGTTTTAGAAAACAAGTCAAACTTTAGTCTCTGGAGAAGATGCTCCAAAAACATTTCTTTGAAGGTCCCATTTTTTTTTTTAATTTTTTTTGACATGGACCACTTTCAAAACCTTTATTGAATTCGTTACAATATTGCTTCTGTTTTATGTTTTGTTTTTTTGGCTGCCAGGTATGTGGGATCTTAGCTCCCCAACCAGGGATCAAACCTGTATCCCCTACATTGGAATGTGAAGTCTTAACCACTGGACCACCAGGGAAGTCCTCTGAAGGTCTCATTGCTTGATGATGGAGTGGTGGAGGTCTTGGTTACCAGGTCTTATATGAATTGTCTTTGTGTTCTATCCAACCTATACAATAAAACATAAGATGGGAGCTCGGCCTATCACAGTCACTGAGAGTTCAAAGCTAAAACCACACTAGTACTATTAGTACAGGAAAAACCCAGCTGCCTTCAGTTTTAGAGTCACAAATACTGTTCTGTTCAACAATACCTAAAAAGATATGATACCATCTCTGCTAGACTTGTGATTGCAGGCATAGCTGCACCTGTGCTATTCCACATCAGTGTTCCAGAAAACTCTCCTCCATTTGGCTAAGATGGCCTCTATGGACCACACCTTTTCTGAGGCCCAGGTGATTGGCATATACTCATTCTGCAATGAGAAGCATGTGCCTTTGAGGTCTCCATGGTCCAACATATGAAGATCAAGACCTCTATTAGTTGCTCAGATAGCCTCTTTATCTTTCCTGGTTTGCTTAAATGATATCTTCACCTCTTTTGAGTTCAGAACTAAATATGTGATACATGCAACTAACTGAAACAGCTACTAGCCTATAGCCAAGTATGCCATACAATGTACTGATTGCCAATTTTAAAATGCTGTTTAGCTGGCATTTAATGCCTAAGGTTACATATCCAGATTCTAATAATAGAGACAAACAGCACAACCATACAAGTCCCTCTCATGACTACAAAATACTTCCAAAAGTTTACAGTTTCAAGTGTAAAATCATGTATTGTTCACTCCAAAAGAGTCTATATTTTTCACTTCCAAATATATTTCCTTTATAACACTGTTCTGATTTTATCTCCTAAATCATCAGTAGAGTGTACCCCTATAAAGTAAGAAAGAAGGAGAATGTATGCTACCTACTGGCAGACTTATTTGAAAGAAGAAGAGGAAACACACAAAATCTACCTTGATAGACCCATTACTTCCCCCTCAAAAGTTAACAACTAGATATGTCACTCTAGATGTCTTGTACTATTAATTTCTGGACTCTGTTTGGTTTCAAGGCTATTTTAATCTCATAAAAATATTTTTATATATTCTGGAAGATTTTGTGGAAGAATTAAATTGTCCCTTTATTAAATGTTTGGTTGTCATTATAAAGTTATTTGGAATTAGTAATTTTGTACACTTGTATAAAATGCATAAAGTGGGTAATATTGTACCTGAAACATTAAAGTATTTCCTCCATTTGGGCACAGTGTTCTTTTTGTTAATGTATTTATCTTCTCTTGCCTTAGTGACGTTTTTTCTCTTAATGTGTTGTTTACTGGGAGAGAAGTTAAAACCTTCACATATGATTATGATTTACTGAATTTTCATTATAAATATCAAATTCTTGATTTCTTCATTTTGAGGTTATGCTGTTGGGTATCTATAAATTTAAGGATTTTACACTTTCTTTCTAAGTTTAAGTGTTTATCTTTATATTGTGACTATCGTTACCTCTGGGAAAGTGTTTTTGCGTTAATATCTATCTTGTCACAAACAGTAATATATACACAACTTTCATTTTGCTAGTATTACCCAGTTGTCTCTCTTTATAGCCCTTTAATAAGAAAGTTTCAGTGTTCTTAGATGTTAGATGTCTCTGGCAAATAACAAAAGGCTAGATTTTTAAAACCTAATTTCAAGATTTTGGGGTGTTTTTTTACCAGCTATTTTATATCATTTAAGGTAATTGTCATTACTCACAAATTTAAATTTGTTGCTTATATGTTATTTTGTTTCTTTGTTTCATGTTTTCTGTTTCATTTTAAAATTTCTACTGTATTTTGAATTAATATTAAAGTTTTATTTTATATTAAAATTAATATTTTTTTCTTATTTCATAGTTTTCTACCAGTTTGCATAGGATATATTCTACTTCTTTTCTTATAGTGAGTACTTAAAATTTTATCATATATATTTATACTAATAAATCCAAAATAAATCAATACTTGCTGTGAACAAGTGATTCTTGGGGGGATAAAAAGCTGATTAAAGATATGGTACAGAAAAGGTAAAAGTTAATCCTGAAATCTCTTGTCATACCAGAAAGTAAGAAAACACTTAAAGAGTACTAAATTATATCAGAAGAACTCAGGAATCAAAGTGAGGTGACCCTACACTTTGAGCAAAGATAAGACAATTTGATCATCAATAAGAATAACAATTCAATACATCTACAAGATTCAAATTTATGTTAATGTATGAGTTTCTAGTGATACTAAAAAAAAAAAATCACCATAGGAGAATACTAATTTTTTAACTCTTTATTTTGAAAACTGATATTTTTTCTGCCTTTCCTATAAAAGAGTACCTTAGAGTAACCAAATAGTTGATGATACCAAATAATTTCTCTTTATAAAGCAATTTTGTATATAACAAAAATGAATTTCAGGATTCATTTTTGCAACAATCCCTAGTTAAAAGATGGATCTAAACAATAATATTCATTGTTTGCTAAGATCACAAAAATGAAACCACCTTTTGAAATCAGAACAGCCCTTTGAAATTATTGGTCCTAAGGTCTATCTACCAAAGTACGGAATTTACAGAAAGAACCTATTAGATATGTTAAATGGCACCATGGAAATATAATTAGCAAAATCCAACCCTTGGAAATTCTGTGAAACATATGGCTTCATTTATTCAACAAGTAAATTCTAACACAGAGAGAGAGAGACCTATAGTTTAAAACCAATAACTTACAAGAAGTGTAATAGATATATAAACCAGTTGCAATGCATGAGCTTTGTTTGAATATTCGAGCAGATAAAATGTTAAAAAGTATGACTTAATCAAGGGAATTTGGACACGTTGAGTATTTACTGATACTCAATTTATTCTATTTTACTGATACTGATTTATTCTATTTTAAAATATTATACTGATGGTTTATTTTAAAGAATTCCCATATCTTAAAATATTTTTGGATTAAATGACATAGATGCTAGGATTCATTTTAAATTAATTAAATAGGAGACTTCTTTTTTGACAGAAAATAAGTCAAACAAGATTAGCCATGCTTTCTTTGATCCTTGCTGAAACAATGATAAGTATATAAGAGTTTGTTGTGATAATTTTTTCTGTTTTAGAATAGCAAGAGGTTGTTCATAATAAAAAGCTTTTATATTTTTTAAGATTAATCCTTAGGTTAAACCTTTTTTTTTTTTCATTTGTTATCTATTGGAAATTTCTTTAGTCAGAGTTTATTGATAGTAAATTCCCTTGGTTTTTGTTCATCGAAAATTTTTTTCACCCTCAATCTGAAGATAATTTTCCTCTCTTTGGTAATAATAAATGGAAAGGAGAAATGAGAAATATTATCTGCCTGTTTCTTTACCATCTTCAATTTACCCTGAATAAAGTTCATCAGAGGGTTAACTCCTCCCACCCTCATGGGTTGCATCATCTGGCTGCCACTCAGGAAGCAAGATTTGCCACTCTAAATTGTGGTATTTTGTTTAAGTCAGAGCAGAGTAGTTTATTGTGTACTGCTTATCTACTCCACTAGAATGTAAGTTCTATGAGAAGGAAAGTCCTTTTTTTTTTTTGCCTTTTTCTAAAACATCTCCTTACCAATTATAACAGAGCTTGAGATATTATGAACAACAAAGACAAAACATTGGAGAATAAATGAATGAATAATGAATGAATGAACTTTGTTATATGGGAAAATTTCACCTAAAGCCATTTATATAAACCTCTCGTACTAGTAGTATCAAAATTTTGTTTTTATTATTTCCTTATAAATGAATAAATGCAGAAGAATGCACTAAAGGCTATTTCTAATTAAGTATTGTCATTGTGAGGTAAATGGTGCCGTTAATGTTACCATTCAAGAGTCCTAGGACTTGAGTTATTTTCTTTTAAAGAAATAATACACTGTACAGTTATTTTTAAAACTTTAAATTAGAAGGCATAATATGATCTATGCCAGACATTCTGCATGAAATGCTATTGCAAATTCATGCCTGATTTAGTGAGTGAAGAATGCCATTTTCTCCAGCATTATTCGTGGACCATGGAAAAATAACAAAAATAGCTTTGGAGAGGAACATAAAGGAATTTTATCTTTATCATAAGTTTGATAGGGATATTTAAGTCCCAGACATGTGGTAATGTTTAGGGGGAAAAAAACTCATTTTTTATGATTTCCATAAGCAGAAATGCTTGAAATATTTTTAGGTAAAATGAATTTCTGCCAGTCTATCAGAGTTTTAAACTCTGGTAACTGAGATTGGTTTCCTTTACATCACTTGAAATACATTTCCTGAAAATTATTAGTATTTGATAATTCCTTTCTATGCCATTGAAAAAGGGAGCAGGGCAAAAATGTTTCAGTCAAGAAAACTGAAACAGAGAAACCCAGGACAAGACACTTGTGAAACAATACTTCATTGTTTTTAAGAATAGAAATTAAAAGCCTCTTGAGACCATATCTATATACTTATCTACTATAATCAGTTTTGATAATTTTGAAAATAATCACTGAATAAGTGATGGATGTACCATCAATTGTAAACTACCTTAAAATCCCATCAAGCACGTTGCAGTCAATTAAACTGTTGTGCATAAACACAGCAAGAAAGACTTTCCAATGCTTCATTCTCAGACTATTCATGAGCGTAATAGACCGTGCTATTTCAGTGGAAAATGCAGTCAGCTCTTTATTATCCTCACTAATGGTGCAGATAATCCAAAGTGTTAGATAATCCCCAAACCATTTATTGTGGCATAGAAATAGACCTTTTAAAGTTAAAAAAATCCTTTATAAATTGGGGTTGATTTATCCACTGAGAGTTAGACACATCTGAGACCTTTCTGCCCTTGCAGCTAGCTGACAGGAATGAAGGTTCTCCTAGCTCACTATTAATACTCCAACTTTTAGTCCATATTTTTATTCAGTGAGGCATTATTTTGCAACACTCTCATAGCTAGCTTGCTTGATTCCTCCTTTCCTTCTTCCTTCCTTCCTTCCTTTTCTTCTTTTAATATCTTTCTTTCTAACAAGTTGCCAAATAAGAGGCAGATATGTGCTTTTATCGAAAGTAATTTATTCAAATTTCTTATAAGACATGTCATCCTGCACTTGTACTAAATAACACAAAGTTTTGAATTGTCGTTTGAGAAAAAATGTTACATTCATTCTTTCATTACCATTCTTCCACAATACTCTTCTCTACATGTTAATGTAACATTTCCCTGTATCTAATTGGCACTCAATAAATCTGCAGTACATTATTTAAAAATTTAACAGCAGAATTTGTATTCATTATAAGAATCCCTCCTTTATAGAAGCATGAAGATTGAGAGGAGCACTACAAATTCTTTCATGTTAACTGAAGGGACTTCCCTGGCAGTCCAGTGGTTGAGACTTCACCTTCTAGTGCAGAGGGTGAGGGTTCAATCCCTGGTCAGGGAATAAGATCCCACATGCCAGAGACAAAAAACAAAAACATAAAACAGAAGCAATATTGTAACAAATTCAATAAAGACTTTAAAAAGTGAAAAAAAAAAGAAAAAGAAAAAAGAAAAGTTAGAAAAAAGAAAAGTTAACTGAGAAAAAAAGGGCCCAAGGGAAAGTAACTAACTGAAGGGCAAGAAGGGAGCAGAAGCAGCAGCTGAAAGAGGTTGCCCCCCCCCATTTTTTTAAATATGCTGTCTTATTCTTAACAGATGAATCCTAGAATTTTCCGCATGATATTATTCTGTTAGATAATATCATAGACTGTCTACTTGAGCTTGAGCTTAATTCTGGGGTCCTCCTCCTGTCTGTTTTCCCATCCCAAGAATAGTAAATTCAGGCTGAAAATTTACTTGGCATTTTTAAACATTAGTTTGTTTCCTGAACAGAAAGTCATGGACTATAGGAAAAGACAGCTTAAGAATTGTACTTGTTTTCTGAGGTATATCAACTGGGGATTTCAAGTTAATTACTGGAAGTCATATTAAAAACTTTAATTGTTGAATAGAGAACATTTATTTCCCATTTTGCTTCCTTGTGACCACAGAGAAATATGTATTGAAAATTACATTTTCCATTAAATTATATCTAAAGTGTTATGTGCAACTGAGTGCTTCCTTATTCTATAGTCAGAGAGAACAATTAGAATTGTCTACAATTGTCAACAATTGTCAACAATTTTCTGTAATTGTCTACAATTACAAAGTTTAATATTTATTGCAAGCCAATGCTTAAAAAAGGGAGTTCCATCTGGGGCACTATTAAAATGAGATTTAGTGTAACTAAAATGACCACATGCTCAAGAAATGTTACACTGATCTTTAGAAAATTCATTAACATCACCTAAAAATGGTGTTTAAATCATGAAAGATGTGCCCAAGAAATAAAGCTTTATACTAAGAATTTTACTAATACTTAATTTTATAACAAATTCAAATCCAAATAAAATCATAAACACAATTTTTAAACTATAAAGAAATCATAGTTTAAACTACTCATTGAACAAACTTTTAAAAACTGACTACTACCCTCATCACACTAGCAAATATCTTTTTCTGTCCTTCTTTTATAAAAGAAGTTCTCTTGCACTCTAAGTACAGTAGGAAAAGGGAACATAGTCCTTCAAAGTACTTCCTACTGCCATCTCATAGTCAAACATGTGGCATCATTCATTTCTGGATAATATTAGATTGAACAATATGAAATCATCAATATTTGACCATTTCTGACCTAAAGAAGCTTGAAAGCTTAGTTTAGGTGAAAATGTGGTAAAGGTCCTTTTTTGCATTGTAAGATTAGAAAGTAAGACTATTACTTTCTAAAAGTGAAAGTCATTAACAATAATGGATAACATTTATTGAGAGTTTACCACATACCAGGATTTTTTTACATTATCTTTCTTCATTCTCACCACTGTCCTAGTGGGTAAACATTATTGTTGTCCCTATTTTACTGATCAAAATAATTGATTATTAGAGACTTTAAGTAACGTGACCTAGATTACAAAGCTATAAGTGAGAGGTAGTGTAAGGTCTTTTATCTCATGCACTTTTTTCTATAATGGTATAGAAACATTTTCTGTATTTCTCCTTTAAATGAAAAGCCCCATGTTTCATAATGATGTTAACCTATACTTTATTTCACAAAAGAAATGGAGAAAAAAACATTCTCCCTAGGACATGGAAGTCCCCAGCTTGTTCTCTCTCCCATGGAAAAGCCAGAATTTAACATTTGCATGGAAAGCCATTTTCAGTGTTATGTGAGCACTGTTTTCCTTTTATTTAAGGTGCCAAAAGGAACTGGCTGGAATTAGCAGGTACCAAAGACTAGGGTATTATAAGACAGAAGAAAGAACTGAGAAAATGGAACTTCATCAGTCTGTAGGGAGAGTTAGGGCATCTCTAGAAAGGATGGATGGCTGAAACCATAAGAAATCAGGGGAGGACAACTGTTTAAGGGAGAGGGGCCCAAGAAGAGTGGGAGAATGAAATTGGAGGTGTCGGTATTCATAGGGGGCATTTTCCACATGTCTAGAAAGCATTCATGTCACTCTCTAAAGGCAAAGGTATTAAGGAAGTGCCTCTGTGTGATAGAATAGAGATCTAGGATACACAAGCCAGTTAGATTTTAAGTAAAATAGTGCTTTAAATTATGTCTGGACCCTTTGTCATTCCCATTCAGCAATAACAGTGGCTGAAGTAGTATTCTAAATATTGATGGTATTAACCCTACTTGATTATTATTTAATATATATCTGGTTGCATCTGTATTTCAGGCTACTTGGAGACAAAGAGGATCTACTACTGATAATATTTCGTTGGAGGATATGTAACGATAATACATCCTGAAAAGATAGCCAGAGAAAAAAGAAATTGAGTAGAAGGAGGGTTAACATGAAGCTAATTGCTCCCTGTGATTCTATTTACTCTTACTGTTTCTTGTATTGCTAGTTCTCTAATCAGACAAACTTTCAGGTAGTGTTGTGTTAAGTTAAATTTGCTTTTTCTACCTGCTCACCACCCGCCCTCTGAACCACCCTTTAGAATTTGGCTACCATACCTAACATAACCCCTAAAAACATTTTTGCAAAGTAAAAATAATTTTGTTGTTACTAAGTCCAATGGTCACTTCAATTGCCATCTTTCTTGAATTCTCGATAGCATTGACAACTCCCCTTACTGGAGTATTCTCTTATCTGTATCTGATTTTCCTGGTTCAGTTCACATTTCTGTAGCAGCTCCTTCTTTCTGTCCTTCTTGGCTTTTTTTTCTCCCACCTTTCTTTTCTCTCTTTTTTTTTTTTTTTGTTACGCGGGCCTCTCAGTGTTTTGGCCTCTCCCGCCACAGAGCACAGGCTCCGGACACGCAGGCTCAGCGGCCGTGGCTCACGGGCCCAGCCTCTACACAGCATGCGGGATCCTCCCAGACCGGGGCACGAACCCGCGTCCCCTGCATCGGCAGGCAGACTCCCAACCACTGCGCCACCAGGGAAGCCCTTCTTTTCTCTTTTGATTTAGACTCTCCTTGGCAAATTTCATCAAACCCTTGATCAGTACATTTTGCCTATACATTTCCAGCTAAACTTCGGACACGCAGGCTCAGTGGCCATGGCTCATGGGCCCAGCCGCTCCACAGCATGTGGGATCTTCCCGGACTGGGGCACAAACCCGTGTCCCATGCATCAGCAGGCGGACTCTCAACCACTGCACCACCAGGGAAGCCCTCTAGCTAAACTTTTAAACATCTTCATTTGGATGCCCCATGACCACCTTAAACTTAATTGATCTGAAAGAAAACTCATTATCTTCTCCAAAAAAATCTGCTCCTTCTAATGTGTTTCATAAGTAGAATGATGGCAATCCCATCCACCTAAAAAACAAAAAACACACAAAATGCTGGCAGTCATGTTTGATTTACTTCTCTCCTATCCCTTCAGTAACAAAGTCCTATAAATTTCTTTTGCTAAATAGTTCTCCAATTTTCAACAACTCTGTTTAGATGACTGACATCCTTCACTTGAATCACTTCAACAGTTTTCCTCTAATAAACTCTTTCCCCCTCCAATTCAATCTCCATACTGTGTACAGAGTGATGCTTCCAAAAACATCCATTTGATTGAATTGCTCTTTATTTAAAAAGCAGTTCACTGCCTCCCCATCACTCATCTCCTGACATCCAAATATGGTATGATCTGCCTCCTATTTACCTTTCCAGTCTTATCACTATCATCCCATTTTCCATATTTAACATTTATCATTTACTTTAAAATGCCACTGTTTCACCCAGGTTTATGGTACATGCTTTTTCCTCTCTCTAGAATACTTGTCCTCTTTCTCTGAACCCATCCACTAAGTGTTTGAAATACAGGTCTCCTCTTAGGTGTCATTTATTCTAGGATAGCATCCAAAATCCAACTAGTTTAGACAAAGTCTAGCCTAGATTAGAGGTTCCTTCAATGTTATCCCATATTATCTACTTCCTTTAAACCCATCACACAATATTTTAGCTGTCTCTTGTCTTTTTTTCTTGTCTTAGATCCTAATGAAACATCTATAGGGAATGGAGCTTTTATTATTTATCATTGTTTTACTTGATCTTAGAAAAGTGCTGAAACATGATGAGTGTCAATAAATATGTGCCAAATGAGTACCTGACTGATATTAATATTCTCTAAAGATTTAGATAAGCAACATCAGGTAATCTACTTCCTGAAAAATACTTCCTGAAAAAAAGGAAGTATTTGGCCTGTGTTAAAGATGATTGAATTCCTTAGTTTTCCTTTTAAGTGAGTGAAAGAAAATTCCATGCTGCTGAGGGGAAGGATTATGCCTAGCTATCTCTATGGTTTCCATAATATCAGCCCATCAGTGAGTATAGATTGAGTCAAATAAACAATTGTAAAATAAATAAATCAGTGCATGAATCATAAAAACTATATAAATAAAATCAAGGAAGTGTGTCATTTTCCCTGGATGTCTAAAAATTACCCCATTAAGGCTAGTATATTATAAAATTGACAATTTGCTTCACTGAATATTTTCCAGGGACCTGAATGAAGGAAACACCAATTATTACTAGAGAAACTTAAGGATAAAGCTCCAAAATGTAAAGCTGCAAAAAAGACTATAAGATTTATAGCTAAGATAATATTTCATATTGGAATCTTTGAACTCCAATTAAGTCTGTAAAAACACATACAGAAAAAAAGGCTAGTCTATACAAAATGATTTTTCTGCTGAATGTGTAGTTAGAAATACAGATGCGTTTTTAAAAAAGGACAGCAATGAATTTTTAGTTAGGTTAGCAGAGTTAAAAGCACTTAAAGACTTATGTATATATTCATCACACACAGAGCCTCCAAATCTACATGTAACTGGTAGTAAAGTTATAATTCACACCAGCAAGAGACAAGAAATTCAAGTGCAAAGATAAACCATAATTCACACCATTGAGTTCTCGAGTTCTCACTTCCTTTCTCTGGCTCCATCTAAAATTACTCCCGAGGATCTTAAGTCAAAGCTCTATCTGGAAGCAAGTAAGCCTGAGGAAACCTAAGATCCTCTATCACCACTCAGGCAAAGGAGAGTCCACAAGACCACAGAAGTGTATACTAATCCTTCACAGTAACATAATGTGCAGTGCAGTGTACTCAAGTGGAAAAAATCTATTTAAAACTGCATTATGCAACTACAGTAAGTATAATCTGCTCAAAATTGAAGCTAGTTTTGTCATGCCTTGCTCGCTGTAGATGTTCTTCTCTTTAGCTATTGCTAAAGAATGTATTTAGAAATACATTTATGGTTATTAAAACTAAGTAAAAATACACGTACAGCCATCACAGTAAAATCATTGGAAAATTGTTAAACGTGTTAAAAAACAAAATTCAACTGAGTAAATTATAAAGATCTTATTGGCTTTATTCAACAATTCATGAATCTGGTAGCATTCCACCTAGCAGATAGAAATGAGCTCCAAAGAGCTGTACAAAATGAAAGACTTTTAAGGGCAGAAGGGAGTGGGAACAAGGAAGTTATACTAGCAAAAAGTGGATTGGCTGTGGCAAGGTCACTTCCTTTAGGGGATGGCATGTGGTCTATTGGGCAGACTACCTTACTAGGGCTACCTTAGTGATTCCTGATTGACTAGTTTAAGATTCCATTTCTGGAAGAGACCAAAACTGTAATTAAGTCTTGTTTTGGTGACATGGGGCTTACCATAAGTGACTTCATTTGGGGCCTGTTGTCTTGTTTTGAACAAACTATTATTTAGGGTCGAAATCACTATGGATTTATTTCATAAAAAAGTCATTATTCTGGTAAGACAAAGGTTTAAATAAATTATAGCTGTCTTTTTCCCCCCACACTTAATCATATTAGCAATCTAAGTAAAACTTTCTAAATGTTTTCTAAAGTTATTGATTCTCCTTGTAAAAAATCTATCTGAACTGTATTATAGAGTCATTAGCAGGTAATGTTATGCCTCACAAATTATGTACTGGCAGAATTTACTGGTGAGGTAAGAGAATCAGAACTCATTGCCTATTTGCTTGACTAATTGTTGCTACTGTGTGCATTATAGTGCATGTAGTTTCTGCAAAACAGTTTTTAATGAGGTCATTAGTCTTTTTCTTATATTATTCCCCTAATTCCCTTCTACAGTCTTTAAAACCCTAATCAGCAGAATCATTTACAAAACCACTTTATAAAGTTAAACAGTTAACTGCAATGTGGTATCAATGGACTTAAGCATTATACCTTTAATATGTGTATATTGTACCACTCAAAGAGAGTCAACTCCATATATTTGTTCAGTAAATAATAATAATGGTCTTAATAAGGTATTATGCATATTTGATGAGTTGTTAATGTAAAGCATATTTCCTAATATAGAAAATATACCAAAAGCCATCTTTCAGTACTAGTAATTATCTTCCTTAAAATTTTTTCAGAGCAGGAGCTTCCAAGTGAATGCTAATGAATTATATACATCAATGAATTCTTTCAGGAGAATTCCAGACATCCAAAAGAGTTAATATGGGGCTTCCCTGGTGGCACAGTGGTTGAGAGTCCACCTGCCGATGCAGGGGACACGGGTTCATGCCCCGGTCCGGGAAGATCGACATGCCGTGGAGCGGCTGGGCCCTGAGCCATGGCCACTGAGCCTGCACGTCTGGAGCCTGTGCTCCGCAACGGGAGAGGCCACAACACTGAGAGGCCCGCGTACCGCAAAAAAATTAAAAATAAATAAATAAACAAAGGAGTTAATATGGAATATGAGATAGACATGCAAATTAACTGTGACAAGGCATTAAAAGTGTATAAATGCTGGCTTAAATTGTTAAGTATCCGCAGTGAAAGGGGATAACTGCAATTCAGCATATGTAAATTCTAGGCCCAAGGGTAACAAAAATATAGATCAAAATAGGATGATTCTAGCTAAAATTTTCAGAGCAGTCGTTGTTTCTATAGAATGACACTACACAACTAGTACTTCTAGGACCTGATGCTATCATTAACAAAATAATACGAGTCTTGAGCCGATGTAAAACTCACATAAGCACTTTATATTTTAAATAACACAGAATGTTTATAATCTTATGTATTACACTTTCATTTCAATAATATTGAAACTTCAATTTGCTTTAAAATATTCCAGTGGGAAAATTTCTATGAATATTTAAGGTTCATTAGATATGTTGACTCTAAATTCCTCCTCTACACACTGAAATTCTAAATGATTCAAGCTGAATATCCATCAACCCAAGTACCGGGAGTATGTGTGTATATGTGGATCTCAATATAATATAATGCAAAGTAATACATTTGCATTCTGCTACAATTGCTCCAATAATTAACAAATAACGACTGAATCCGAAATCTGTGTCTAGAGTACAGATCTTTTTTTCTGAACTTTAGTATTGAGTGCTCTCTATCTAGATGTCTCACCCATCTTTAACTTAACATATAAATGGCTTCTTAACTGGACTCCTCTTCTCTCTTCCATGCTTCTTCTTTTCCCATACACAATTTTTCATCTGTACATTTGTTTGTACAATAAAACCTACATTCCCTATCTTATTCAAGACCATATTGGATTTGTCCTTGAACACTGTCTATTGTTATTTCCCATAACTCAGCTACAAACTATTTTATGCCTCAGTTTTTTTCAAAAGTGTTCTTCTTCATTGCATGGAATGCCAGCCTCTTTCCTGCTTGTCCCCTGATAAATAATTATGCATTATCAAGTTAAATTAAGATCACCTTTTAGACAGCATATTGCCTGATACACCACTGTCATATACAGAACTATTTCTCATATACTATTGAAATAAATATTTACATATCTCTCTGTCATATTAGCCTGTCAGCTATCAGGATTTAATATTTTCAAAAATATTCTCTGATTATATATATCTTGTTAGTAATACAATATGTGTCTTCCTATCATTATTTCTTTCAGGAAAGGGAGAAAACAAAAATATTGACAGAAATAGGACATAATATTTTTGAAAACATGTTTAAATTTTTATGGCTCAATAATATCCCATTGTATGACTATACCACATTTTTTTTTCATCCATTCATCAGATAATGGACATTTAGGTTGTTTCCACTCTTTGCTCTTACGAATAATGCTGCTGTGAATATTCATGTGCAAGTTTTTGTGTAAAATGTTTTCATTTCTCTTGGGTACATACCCAAGAGTGGGTGGTATGATAACTGTATGTTAACCTTTTTGAAGAACTGCCAAACTATTTTCCACAGTAGTTGCACTATTTTATATTCACACCAGCAAAGTATGAGGCACCCAGTTATCTTCCTGAACATTTGGTATTTTTCATTGTTTTCATTATAGCCATCCTAATGGGTGTGAAACATGCAAAATATGGATGAACTTTGAAAAAATTATGCTAAGTGAAAGAAACCTGACACAAAGGCCATGTTTTGTATGATCCTATTTATATAAAATGTCCAGAATAGATAAGACCATAGAGACAGAAAGTAGAGTACTTCCCAGGGACTGGAGGGCATGACTGATAACAGTTATGGTGTTTCTTTTTGGGTAATAAAAATATTCTGGAATAGCATAGTGGTGATGATTGTACAACCTTGTGAATGTAGTTAATTATAGCATTTAAAATGGTGAATTTAAGTATGTGAAATTCTATATTACATGAATTTATATCTCAATAAAACTTAGAAAGAATCATGCATACAAGGTGGAAAAAAAATAAAAGCAAGATTTCCTTCTCATTCTCAGTGTTTTCTGTAAGGAAAGAAGATAGAGATAAGAAAGGAATATAGCAAGTTTTGTGTCATGGTCACAATATTTCTGAGTTTCAAAAGCTTATAATGGAGGAGTTATTTGCTCCACATTCTGATTGAAATCCTGGGGAAAGATGAGCAGAAGGGTGAGTCCTCATCAAGGGAGCAGACCCAGAGTAAATGCAACCTTGACAGCAAGATCATGCAGAGATAGGGCTCCGAACTAACCTTCATTTCTACGTAGTGTGACACCAAATTGAGAGAAGTCCTCCATGGGTTCTGATACAGCAAGAATCATGGTGACTCCACAGAAGGGACTTCAGGGACACAGACTTTCTCAGCGGCTGGATAGAGAACATGATCAAGACGCAGAGGTTGTCCATAGTGTAAGATGTAAAAGAAAGCCAACTGGCCAGAGTTGCGTAGACCTTGACCAAGCCTGAAAAGAGACCAGACTTCATGATGTACATCTCAATCTCAGTGCCGATTTATCCCCTAATATTCAAACTAACTACTTAAACAGAATAAAAACTTATAATGTGAATGCCGTCAGAATAAAGAATGACCTTTTGATCAAGGGGCCTTGTTGTGACTAGAGCAGCCAGAAGCAGGACACTCACGGATATGAAAACCAAGGCATTTGGGCAAAAAAAAAAGTCTTTTTTATTTAAATATTCACATTCTGAGTATAGATTGACATTAATAAATTAAACTAAATCTTGTTGTTCTCCATCTTCTATACTCATCACTAGGCAATAAATTTGGGGATTGAGAAAGGAGATTGGTAAGCCTCCCTTTACCCACTTAGCTATCAACTAGGGGAAGAGCAGGGAATGGGATGAGGCCTGAAAGTCCAAGGATATTTCCAAAAGAGAGTGAATTACTTTAAGTGTTCAGCTTATGATTCTGAACCAAACCTATTCTGCTCTGTCATGTACATTCTACTAGGTTGGAGCTAACTGTATGTATGTCTTTCTAACTCCTTGTTCAATGAGCTCATATTGGTAGCTTGAAATTGTCCACTATCCCTACGAACACAGATACTATTTTGGATAAGAGAAAGATTTTGTACAGAATATCTCAAAAACTGATCACTTAACCAAAACACATTAAGCAACCTAAAGAGGTAAGGGATTAACCCAAGAATATCTTACTGAAAATTTTGTTTTGTGTTCTCCTTCCTTCTTCAACTCATGAAGAAAATTGGAGCAATTTTATCAGATAAGCTATATTTTCACTGTCCATCTAAATACATTCTGGATGATTTATTTTCAGCCATACATCAAAGAAATAATTGTCACATTCAAGGAGTTTAAAGCAAACAACCACTGCTAGGGAAAAAAAATTCTGAACCAAGAGGACAGTGTAAAAATACTGGAGGGAGAAATACTAATGCAATCATAAACAAATGGTGATCTCAAAACTAGCATATCTGTGTAAAAAAGGGTTTTTTTTTTCATTTGATTACAAACACCCAATAAATACGTGTTCTATATAGAATGAATCTATTGATACTTGTTTTGTAAAGTAAAAATAATTGCATTTTATAATTTCTTTTATTTTCTGATATACAAAACTCACCTCCACTGTCAAATTTTCAAGTGTATTTCCTTGTAAACATATTATGAATAAGATAAATTGTAATAATTTAGTATAATTTTATATCAAAATTTATATCTAGACATAAAGCCTTTTCTATTAATTTTTCCTCTCATTATTGTCAAATTATTTTATATTAATATCAATATAATCAAGATGAACAGTCATGGCTGAAGAATGGATAAAATGTGAAATAATATTCCACTGGATACTTGAAATATTATTCATCCATGAGAAGGAAGGAAATCCTACCATTTGAGACAACATGCATGTACCTAGAGGATATTATACTAAGTGAAATAAGTCAGACGAAGACAAATACCATATGATTTCACTTATGTGGAATCTAAAAAACAAAACATATGAACAAACACAAAAAGAAACAGGGTCATAGATGAAAAAAAAAAAAAACAGCTTGTTGCCAGAGGGAAGGGAGGCTGTGGGATGAGTGAAATAGGTGAGGAAAATTAAGAGGTACAAACTTCCAGTTATAAAATAAATGAGTCATGTGGATGAAATGTACAGGGGAATACAGTCAATAATAATGCAATATCTTTTCAATGGGGCTTTGTCAAAGATCAGCTGACTCTGTTTATGAGGGTCTATTTCTGAGCTCTCTATTCTGTTCTACAGATCTATATGTCTATTCTTTCACCAATACCACACTGTATTGATTGTTTTCGCTTTATAGTAAGTCTTGAAGTAAGGTAGTGTCAGTCATCCAACTTTGTTCTTCTCCTCTAATACTGAGTTTGCTATACTGGGTCTTTGCCTCTCCTTATAAACTTTAGGATCAGTTTGTAAATAGATATTCACAAAGTAACTTGTTGGAATTTTGAAATTCCATTGACTCTTTTGGACTTTCTACATAGATGATTATGTTACCTATGAACAATGACAGCTTTATGTCTTTCTTCCCAATCTGTATACCTTTTAGTTTCCTTTCCTCTCTTGTTGCATTAGCTGAAACTTCCAGTACAATATTGAAAAGCAGTGGTAAGAGTAGTGACACGCAAGGATGTCTTGTACCTGATCCTAATAGAAAAGCTGCAAGTTTCTCACCATTAAGAATAATTTTGGCTGTAGGTTTTCTGTAGGATATGTTCTTCTATTTATAGTTTACTGAGAGTTTTCATCATGAATGGGTGTTGAATTTTATCAAATGCTTCTTCTGCACCTATTGATATAAAAATTTGATTTTTTTTTTTAGTCTGTTGATGTGATGGATTACAGTAATTTATTTTTGAATGTTGAATAAGCCTCGCATATCTGGGATAAATCCCACTTGGTGTATAATTCTTTTTATACACAGTTGGATTCTATTTGATAAGAGTTGTTGAGAATTTTTGCACCTATATTTCAATGTACCTTTTGTGAATGTTCAGCAACATATTTTTTCTCTGTTTATAGGATAATAAGATAGTTACAAAGTATAAACATAAATATGCATAGAAAATGAGGTTTTTGTCTACTTCTAGAATTTTTACATTAAGTATTCTACTGGTGCCTTGTTTAATACACATTAGGTTTGTGATAATTCATGTAAGTTTTTTTAATAAAATAATTTATTTGATATATTACCAATAATATCTATTATTTTCCATTATATTATATGACATTAAAATACTTATTATTATGTATAATATGTAAAACACAATAATTATTATGGCAGAAAGTTTATTAACTGCTTAATATGTGTTAGCTGCCATTCTGTGAGATTTTTGTCAGATTGACAAAAATTTAATCCTCTCAAGTTTACAGTGAGGAGGGAGCTATGATACTTACTTGTTATAGATTAAAAAAAAAAACTTAGGCCAAAAGCTACTAATAATTGGGCAAGGATACACTATTATTAGTGCCAAGGCAGGAGTTTAAACTATAAAACTACTATGACATGACTTTAAAATTAAAGAGAGCTCTCTATTATCCTCAAATAGCCCTTTTTGCTCCTTTTCTTCTCAAATTCTATTTTATAATTATGTAAACTGATATTGTTATTTTGGCTCATTTTATGTTTGCATTTAAGTGACTTCTATGTCTATATTTTCATTTCAAGCTTCTTTCTTCTTGTGAGGGCCAGGGGGAGTTTCATGGTTGCAGTGCTTTTCAGTGACTAAATTTGGACATTTGGATAGGAAGTTATAACATATTTATATATCTATTTTAATAACCAGTATCCTATCTCAGCCTAATAATTACATTATTTGTTTTACATTTCCTTTCTTAAATTTACATGTAAGCTCATATACAAGACATGATTTCCTATAAAGTACATTAAAAAAATAAATGTATTATAATGATGATGATGATGTAGCTAGAGATAGGCATGGCTGTTTGTGGAATTTGGGGGGAAAGTGCCCAAATTCACCATAGTTTGGTTTCTTCATTCAGAGGATATGAAAAGTCATGATCTGCTCATAATTATAAATCACTATAATACCACCCCATGAAATGTATTATCACCACAGGTTACTGTTTTGGGTGTTTCCCTTTCATAACAAAATTTTTCATATATGCACATGACTAGAAGCTACAGAAGAGCTAACGTAACTACACTCAGGAGAGGTAACTTTTTTCTAATCAAATAAATTTTGTTCACATGTATGTTCAAGATCATGAGGCCTAATGGAACAAATGGTATTAAATATATGGTAGTGACTTACATGGATTTTCTATACATCCAGTTCCTTTCAGATTCATCTTTTATTTTAATTATTACCTTTGGAGTTGGTAGCATCATTTTAAAACCTGAATTATTAGCAGTATTAAAAATCTTAATGCCTGGAAAAAGGGGAATAAGAGAAAATGCATCTTATATATTATCCTATTGCTGCAGTGATATTCCTTCTATTCTTTAAAATATAAATATTATATTCTATTGAGAACTAAGAAAATGTATCAAAACAAACTCCTTGGGCAAAACTTTTATGTCGAAACATATTTCTACCCTGGATAATACATTTCTAAAACAGTTCATACTACCTTAATTTGTTATATGACAAAGATATTTTCTTATTATTGTACATCTAACAATAAGAAAATAATAAAAATATACAATATACTTTGAAGTCATACCAAGATGCTTTTTATTTTCCCTTTAAAATTGTTTAAATTAAAAATAATATTTCATAAAAAATGAAAAAGAAAATAAGTAATGAATTAATAATGTAATCTCAGAAATATAAACGAAATCAAAAGACAGTGTCTTATTCCAAGATTTATTACTTTCAACATTTGTGGTAAAGCCTCATAACTATTATACATAGATAAAATAGATAAAAAGATAGACATGTTCACATATGTATATTTCCATACATGCATATATATATAAATGCACATACACATAGGTCTACTATCTTTCCTGCACTTAAAAAACATAACTATTTATTATGAATATTTCTCTAGGGCAACATTTATAAATCTCTTCCATTTTTCACTTTAGATGGAAAGGAAAGATCTCCCCAAGTCCTAATATCAAAGGTAAACATCATTAATGTTTTGGTACAAAGTCTTACTAATTCCTCCCTTCCTGTCTGCCTGCCTCCCTTCCTTCCTTCCTTCCTCTTCCTCACTTTCTTTCTCTTTCTCCTTCTCTCTTAATATATGGTGCTGTTCATACTGTTTACCAAAATGTTTTTCATTTATTGACTAAATATGGAGCTAAATTTGTATGAATTTGAAGCTTAAATACATATTAATTCAGATGGATCTATATAGGTGTGAATTTTAAAATACATCATACTTTTTAAAGTTTAGGATGTAAACTAATATTAAACCAAAACTTAGATGATAGTCCTATAGGATGCTTCTACTTTAAATTATTAGACAATACTCAAAGGGCAACCTTGTATGTATGTCTGTGAAAATTTATTCAAATATCACTCTGAGAAAAAGTTTTAAGAACTGGAGTGCTCAGACAAAATATCTGCAGTATAAATACTTATAGCCAATTGCAATAAGGTTGAAACCATTTTTCACGAGTAATACATGACAATGCTATATTCCAATATACCTGAAATAACTGCTTATTTTAACATTTCATTTCTGTTATAAGCTATTGAATTTTAGTAACAATTTTAAAAATAAAAAATAAAGGTACCAATGATAGATAATTTCTCTTCTACATGTTCAAATATGTATTGACTATTTATGTTCTTTACCTGGGTTGCATTATAAAAGTGTATGAGAGTTAAGAAACACCATATAGGTGGACATAATTGCTTCTAATTTGTTGCTATTATAAATTTGTAGTGATAATTATCCTTGTATTTAAGTTTTTATGTAATTTTCAGTTTTTACATTAAGGGTGGACTCCTAAAGTTAATATTGTCTGGTCAAATGGTGCATACTTTGAAAATAACTCTGACATAGGTAAATATATACATTTATATATATACATATATTACTATGATCCTATTTGTCCCCCACAAAATTTTATCAATTCACACATTCATTAGTAGAATATGATTACTCTTTTGCCCATATCCACACCAAACACATTAAAATTACCGCTACATAATTTTCTCATACATAGTAACATTTATAACTATTCTGAGTTTAAATAAAGTTATTTATAAGATATGAATTTTGAAATCAATCCTTTAATTGAAATGTTTATATTCTCTATGTTTTTATTTATTCCTGAATCTATGTCCAAAATGCCAAAGATGTTTAGAAAATTCAACTATATTTTTATTTTACTTTTTCATTGTAATTAGCGTTATGTTTTGTATAACTTGAGACTGAATAAATTTTTCCATTACAGATTGAACACTTCTTCAATAAAACAACACCATTTATTTACAACGATGCTATTACATTCTATTGTGTATTCTATATCAATATTAAAATATCTGCTTATTTTACGTTTATATTTTCCTGGCTAATCTTTGCTTATATTGAGTAATTTGTAATATGAGAGCATTTGAGAAGGGTTTTCAATCTTAAAGATCTCATTAATCTTTATTTCATTACAGATTGGCCGATTCATATTTCTAATGATTTTAAAAATAATTCTGAGTCCTTTATATAGATTATTTCATAAGAGTTTGAACATGTTCTTTAGCAAGTCATATCCCTTGCACCCATTTAGGAAAAGTACACATGATTTAAAAAAAAAACCAAAACTCTGAGTATGTATTTGTATTATATTCATACATAAATTACATACTAGTTTGTACGGCGTTATTTTATAACCACTGATAACCCTCAAACTCTATGGATATTATGTTATTTCACTCTGATATCTAATATTCACTAGGAGGAATCTACATTTAGAGTTATATATTTGCTTTGTAATTTAGCTCTTTGTTTCATAACAGATTGCATTAAATTAAAATAATTTACCATGCCTATCTACACAATGGTAATATTTCTTCATTTTTCCCGATAATAATGGCAGCTTACTTAATGAGCTTTTCTATGTGTTTAGCACTAAAGACTATTTCTCTATTAATCAGCCTAACAAGTGTGGAAGGTAAATAATAGTACCTTTATTTTCAGGTGAAAAAAAATAGTGGCATGGGAGAGCTCAAGTGATTTGGATCAAAGTTCACCCAATAGGTAAACATGCCTGAATATGACCCCAGGTACCAGGTTCCTGATGATGATTTTTCCTTACAAAGAGCTGTGTATTTCTTCATATTAGGTATGTTAAGTCCGTCATATTTTTAATTAGCATTTATTGTTATATTTCTGTTCTTTTATTTATGTACACTAACATTATTGTGTCTATCTACTCATCACAGTAATTGCATTAATCTTTTGGTTCTCTATATCTGGACTGGGTAAAAAACTTTCTAAGCTTCATATCACCAATTAAACCACTTGATGTGGTCATTATTACTCTGCATATTCTAGTGTCATTTAAAATTCTTGTATAGAATCAACACCTTATAATATTTGTCATTAATCCCACCATTTCCCTTTTTTGTTCTACAGTCTCATAGTCTTTTATCCATTGTTTCAGAGCCATTGTTTTTTTTAACTTCTTGATGTCAAAAAAAGAGGAGGATGTAATGTCTTTCTAAAATAATTTATCTTTCTTTTTTCTTATATGTAATGTTCATCATCTTTTATGTTCTAAATTATTATCAAGGATTTCATGCTGTACATAAATTTTTCAGCCTTTTAATTCGCCATAGAATAACAGAGGTTGAATCTTTTTGTTTATTCTTATGACTAACCTGGACATTGTTAAAGGACCCTCTTTACTACCTAAAGCTGATGTAGATGTATTGTACTCATTATTTTAGAATCAAAGGGAAAGTGATATAGTCATTGGAGCCATGGGAAGCACTAGCATGGGTTATTTGCTCTACTTGATTTTGTTTTCTTTTGAGCTTCTTTCTAATAGAAAGTTCCTTTTGAATTCACTTTTTTTTGTTTGTTTCTGTCTACATTATACGGCATTACATTATAGCCTTCCCAGTACATATGCTTTCCAGGTTGGCTGATCATCATTTTTCCAGATAGGGGAAGGATATGTGAAAAAAATGAATGGGCAGAGGAGCAATTTCTGATTATGCAAAATTCTCCCAGTTTATGGTGAACTGATCATATTAGTGAAAAATCAGGTTAGAGGAAAGTACTTTCACATATACTTTTGTTTACTACTTGTGCTTTCCTAGCTATTGTGTAGATATCTCTAATTCTTATCCATTTGCAACAGTTGAGAAGAATTAAATTGTATGGCTAGCCTATAGCCTAACCTCTCCTTAAACTTTCCCCCAACACCCAAGTAAGGGGATCTTGTTTTCCAAGCCCTGTCTGGCACAATAACTTTCTGATACCTTTAAACAGGTGTGTCTGTGTTCATTTTTTGGTTTTGTTTAGTGTTGGGAGATAATTTATGGTTCATTCATGTTTCTGCATATCTTATGAATAAGAAGATACTAATTTCTCCTTTTGTCTGGACTATATTTACTAAGGTGTGTATATAATGAACAGCCTTGGAAGTTAGAGATAAAATCTCCCTCTGAGACAAGGGCAAGTGTGCTTGTCCCTCATTGGAGAAGATTAGGATTGCCTAGGCTTAAGATTCTCTATCTGTGGCACAAACCCACTGTGTGTGCAGCATCTACTTGACTTCTCTTCATTGCCTTTAGAGAGGTTGAGGAGCAAGAAGAACCAACATAAATCTGATGCTGATATGTCATGCTGTATCATTAGTCAAAATATCTATTGTCTCTGAACCAGGTACCTTATGTCTTCTGCCAGCATCCACGAAAGTGTGGAAGGCTAACTTGCAACCCTGCAAGTAGGGTAAAAACTTAGACCCTTCACAGTTTTTGACACATAATAGAAAATTTACCTTTAACTAGCTGCTACATAATTACATAAAAGAAAAAATCCAAATAATTTCTTAATTGCTATCACTTTTTTTCTAAAATTGTACTTATAAAGATAAAAAGATTGTTTTAGTAAAATGAAGTCGAAAATTCAAATTTAAGAATCATTTTAGACATTATGGGAAATATTCTACAAATAATTTGATGATAGTATGTAGAAAAGATGGAGGTAAATAATAGCTCCCATAAACCTATCCCAACCCTAATGAATCAACAGAAGATAAAGACAAACGGGAAAAAAACAGTATCAGTATGAATTTAGGGAAGAGTGCCAACTCCATGACATGAACAACAAAAAATTTCTGCAAAATATAGTGTTGGTGGGATCAATTTGGAGGAACTCACCACTGATTAATTAAAATTTCCTTTTATTACTAAGTAGTTCAGCGCAGTGAAAAGGGAGTAAAGAACATCCTGGCAAAACACCACAAATAGAGTTGCTTTGAAGGATGAGGGTGGGAGAAAGAACAGTTGGGCCACTCACTTGAAACCACATTTGCCCTTGCTAGTCAGTAGCATCTGAAGCTGAAGCCTTTTGCTGAAAGTGGCTCATCCTACCAATAGAAAGTCTGTAGCTGCTAGGGGGTTTTCTGTTTTGTTTGTTTTTTGTTTTGTTTTGTTTTGTTTTCCCCCTGAAATGAATTCCCACTTAAATATTTTTCTCCCCAGCCTCATGAGTCTCCCAAAAGCTTTTGCTTGAGTATTTACCTCTTAGCAACCTCTACTTTCTTTTCATATGCTCAGCCTTTTGCCCAAGCCATATTCAAATCAGAAAATGCCTCAATATTTAAAGCAGGCATGAATTTGAGAATCATCTGAATGTGCTTTCTTCTCTCTGGAATTTTGCTCCTGAAACCTGGGCTGCCTTGGTAGATTATTTTCCAAGTTTTGCCCTCAAGTTTACAGACCCTTGCTTTAGGTCACCTGAAAATATATGCATAAGAGAAAAGCCAAGTTAATTATGCAAAGAAAAAGACAGTGCAAACACACCAGCATTAGCTGATACTAAAATCTATTATAAAGTGTTGGGAATTAAAACAGTTAAGTATCTTTGCAAAATAGACATATAGCTAAATGGAACAACATAGAGAATATTGAAATAGACATAAACATGTTTAGTAATGTAATTTACAGAAAATACTTAGTCCTTTGGAAGCTGTTTATTTAAAAAAAGACAGAAAATTTCTATAATTAATATGGCAGCATTTTAAAATATTTTTGTAATGAGAAACATTTAGGAAAAATTTTCAAATGAAGCCATAAAAGTAAAAGGATTAAACCTATCAGAACTTTTAATTTTTAAAACAATCATTAAAGAGAAACATCATTTATTCTACATAGAACCTAATAGTTTTAACAAATTAGAAAAAAAAAACTTGGACACAACCAAATAGAAAATATTTTTAAAAACAGAAATAGATTTCAAATATGAAAGAAATATCATAAATAAATTCAATACTGACATGACAATCTGGAGGAAATAATTTCAATATCTCCTAGAGACAAAAGACTAATCTCCTTAATTTTGTTGTTATATAAATCCATCATAAAAAATAACCAAAAGGAAAAAATGGGGAAAAGATGCTAATAGGCATGACACAAAAAATACAAAATAAAACAAAATTAAACAAAATTAAAATAAAGGTCTCCCAAATATTTGAAAATGCTGTGCTTCACTCAAGTCATAACCTGAAAAATATGAGGAATAAAACTGCAAACTCTTATGTTTTACTTATTGGAGTAAAATAAAACTTGCATACATTTGGTAAAACCAAAGGACTTGAGAAAGTAGTCACAGGTATTATTTTTGTTGTCATTGTCAACTAGGGCAAATATTGTGGAAGCTGATTTGGACATAAATGTAACAGTTACACTAGAAATCCAACACTCTAAGAAGATGTAGTACTTTGCCATGATACAAATGGAAGGATATTTATCATAGCATTGTTTTCAATATCATCAAAATGTAATAAAAATAAATCTATCTAAATAGGGCTAATTAAATTAATCATAGTACAGTTTTAAATTGGAATACTGAGTAGTCTGTTTTTGTGTGTGTGTGTGTGTGGTACGCGGGCCTCTCACTGTTGTGGTCTCTCCCGTGGTGGAGCACAGGCTCCGGACACGCAGGCTCAGTGGCCATGGCTCACGGGCCCAGCCGCTCCACGGCATGTGGGATCTTCCCGGACCGGGGCATGAACCCGTGTCCCCTGCATCAGCAGGCGGACTCTCAACCACTGTGCCACCAGGGAAGCCCCATACTGTGTAGTCTTTAAAGCAAATGATTCACAATTATCTCTCCTGATTTGGAAATATCACTAAAATATGTTGTTAACTGAAAAGCAAGTGGCACAATAATATGTATTTTGTTTTAAAATAGAATACACATTTCTGGTTGAAAAGATTGGTAAGTTGGTAAGGGAAGCATAGCTTTCATTCTATTTTTTTTGTTTCAGTCTAAATTATTTTATTCCATTTCCATTTTTTACTATTTGCTCCTATTAATTTAAAAACAAACAGAAAATCTATATTTAATATGGACTATATTAAATTTAAATATATTTAATGTTATATTACTAAGTAATTTCAGGGTCAGACTAAGGACTAATAAAATGCTTAAATCAATTTAGTTTCCCCAGTTAATGAGCTGACCTTTCAAATATGTAAAGGTAAGGAAAATATGTACATAGAAGATTGTCGAAGACTGTTTTTTTCCATATGGAATATATTCCAGTTTTATATTAGATGAACATAAATGGAAACAGAACTATAAGGACCCGGAGAATATAAAATTATATATGTTATTGATTATGAAGAGAACAGAGTGACAATCATTGACAAAGGTAATAGAGTGCCATAAGGAAGAGAAGACTACACAATTTAAATCTTGGGATCATGTTCCTTTTCTTTATCTTCCACAATGAGGAACACAATCTATACATATGAAAATGATTAGTAGTTTTGAAATATAAGCTATCTGAATAGCTCCTGGCTCTTGAAAGTGATGTGATAAATGTTTCAAATTTGGGGACAAGGCAACTAAGGTAAAGTAATAATGCTTATCAAAATTTAGGTATAGTATCTTGAATTTAGCTTAAAGATGGATAATCTCATGCAGAAAGACACTTTCAAAAATGTGCCTTGAATTTACTGTTAATGGCTACAGTAGTTTGGTTTTTATTTATTTCCCCTCCAACATCATAAAATAGGTGTTTTTTTCTTCAGAAATAAGCTTCTTGGTATTTTTAATATTAATGATTTTGTTCAAAGTAGGCATATCTTTTATCAGGCAGCCACTTTACAAAATCAGAAACTGTCATAAATTAATTTACTTTCACATATTATGAGTTGATTATTTTGGTTTCCCTAATACATTATGGAGATGCATGGGGAGTCAGGGATTCACTATTGATTGGCCTTTAATGAGAATTAACTTAAATTGAAAAAAATATATAACTTTTATTTAGGAATCTTATTCAATAGAGATTACTTTTAGAGTCAGGTTTTAAGATAGTTGACATTTATAGAGCATTTATTCTATGCCAAACACATCTCACATGTTCCTCCAAAACATTCTTAAGTAGGTGATATAATCCTTGTTCATAGGTGGGAAAACTGATTCAGAAAAGTATAGTACTTGCCCAAGGTAATAGTGCTTATAAGTAGCAGAGCCATATTCAAACCAAAGTATTTCTAATTCCAAGGCCCAAGATCTTCCCATTGACTCAACATTGTTTTCTCCAGCAAAACAATCTTAGATCAGTAGATGAACTTATTAATACTGACCCATTGCCACTGAACGTTAGGCTTACTTTTTAAAAAATTTTGTATTATGGAAAATTTCAAACGTACACAAAAGGGGAAGAAGTAGTACTATGAATCCCAAGTGCCAGTTATCACCCGGAGTCAACAATCTATGCAAAGTTACACAGATATAGTATTAGATGGTATTAAGGAATTATTTTTAACTTTAAGAGGTATAATAATTTCTTAACATCTTCTAATATCCAATGTGTACATTTTCTTAAACTGTTGGAAAAAATATTTTTTTTTCTTGTTCAAATGTTTATGTTGTTTATGTCTTAGGTCTCCTTGGATCTGCATTACCACTCCCTCCATTTATCTTCAAACCACTTGTTTATTAAAGAAACTGAGTTGCTTTCTTATAGAACTTCCCACCTTCTTGATTTAACTTCTTGTATTCTTGTGGTATAATTTAACATGTTTCTCTATCTTTCATATTTCCTGCAAACTAGTAGTTACAGCCTTGATAAATTCAAGTTCAATTTTTTGGAAAGAATACTTCTTATATGGTGTGTGTTCTTCCCACTGTATAATATGAGGAGGCACTTAATGAGTAACAGTCCAATTTTGAACAAAGTTCACTGCCTGTCTGACAGATCCATGTATTATAAATTCCTCATCAACTTTTCACTTAGTAGTTTTAAGAGTCATTGATGATTCTATCTAGGTGCACCATTTCATTATTTGTTTTGAGATATAATTCACATGCCACAAAATTCACCCTTTTAAAGTGTACAGTCTAATGATCTTTAGTATATTTGCAGGGTTGTACAACCATCCTCACTATCTAATTCCAGAACACTTCTATCTTCCAAACAGAAAATCTATAGCCATTGGCAGTCATTCCCAATTATCTCCCTTCTCCAGCTCCTAGCAACCACTAATTTGCTCTATGTCTCTATGAATTTGTCTATTCTGAACATTTCATATAAATGGAATCATAAAACACATGGCCTTTTGTGTCTGACTACTTCAGTTAGCATAATATTCACCCATGTTGGCATAATATTCACCCATGATGCTTCACATAATGAAGCATCAGTACTTCATTCACCTTTATGACTGGCAAATATTCCATTGAAGGGTTATATCACATTTTGTTATTTATGGATCAGTTGATAGTAAACGTGAGTAGTTTCTACTTTTTAGTTATCATGAATAATGCTGCTATGAACATTCATGTGCAAGTTTGTTTGTTTATTTGTTGTAACGGACATAAGTTTTCAATTCCTTTGGGTATATACCTAGTAGTGGAAGAACCTAAATATAGAAAGCTAATATTATCAGATATATAGGGCCAAATTGATAATAATACAATAATTAATTATAGGGCACTTTAGCGCCCTATTTACATCAAAGGACAGTTCATCCAGACAGAAATTTAATAAGGAAATAGTGGCCTTAAATGACACATTAGCCAGCTGGATTTAATTGATAGCTACAGGTTTGCATACAAAACCGGCCAGAATACACATTCTTTTCAAGTGCACATGAAACTTTCTCCAGAATAGATCACATGTTGGGTCACAAAAAGTGTCTAAACAAATTTAAGAGGATTAAAGTTAAATCAAGATATTTTCTGACCAAAATGGTATGAAACTAAAAATCAACTACAAGAAGAAAAATGGAGAAAACACAAACATGTGGAGACTAAACAACATGCTACTAAGAAACCAATGGGTCAATGAAGAAATCAAAGAGGAAATTATAAAATACCTTGGTACAAATAAAAATGCCTACACAACTTTCCAAAATCTATGGGATATAGCATAGTCAGTTCTCACAGGGAAATTTATAGCAATATAAACTAAATTGGAAGGGAAGACATAAAACTGTATTTGCAGATGATGTGATACTGTGCATAAAAAACCTTAGTCTCGGGCTTCCCTGGTGGCGCAGTGGTTGAGAGTCCGCCTGACGATGCAGGGGACACGGGTTCGTGCCCCGATCCCGGAGGATCCCACATGCCGCGGAGCGGCTGGGCCCGCGAGCCATGGCCGCGGAGCCTGTGTGTCCGGAGCCTGTGCTCCGCAACGGGAGAGGCCACAGCAGTGAGAGGCCCGCGTACAGCAAAAAAAAAAAAAAAAAAAAAACAAACCTTAGTCTCCACAGAAAACTATTAGAACTAATAAATGAATCAGTAAATTTGCAGGACACAAGGTTAATACACAGAAACCTGTTGCTTTTCTGTACACTAATAATGAACTATCAGAAAGAGAAAGCAACAAAATAATCCTTTTTAAAATCACACCAAAAGAATTAAATACCTAGGAATAAACTTAACCAAGGAGGGCAACAAGCTATACTCTTGAAAACTGTAAGATATTGATGAAGGAAATTGAAAATGATACAAAGAAATGAAAAGATACCCCATGTTAATTGATTAGAAGCATTAATATTGTTAAAATGTCCATACTACCCAAAAGCAATCTACAGATTTAATGCAATTCCTATCAAAATACCCATGACACTTTTCATGAAACTAGAACAAATAATCCTAAAATTTATATGGAACCACAAACAGCTAATGAAATCTTGAGAAAAAAGAACAAAGTTGGAGGTATCAGTGTCCCTGAGTTCAGACTACACTACAAATATACAGTCATTAAAATATTATGATATTGACACAAAAACAGACACTTGGATCAATGGAACATAATAGAGACGCCAGAAACAAACCCTCACATAATGGCCAATTTATGATAAAACAGGCAAAAATATACAATGGGGAAAAGACACTCGATTCAATAAGTGGTGTGGGGAAAACCAGACAACCCTATGTAAAGAATTAAATTCGAACATTTGCTCATACCATATACAAAAATAAATTCAAAATGGATTAAAGTCCTAAATATAAGACTGGAAATCATAAAACTCCTAGAAAAAAATGTTACATAGGCAATACACTTTTTATAAAAGGCTTAGCAATATTTTTTGGATCTGTCTTCTCAGGAAAAGGAAGCAAAAGCAAAAATAAACAAATGGGACTGAATTATATTAAAAACTTTTACATAGCAAATGTAACCATCAGAAAAAGTAAAGACAACCTGCTGAATGGGAGAAAACATTTGCAAATGATATGTCTTATACATGATTAATATGCAAAATATATAAACAGCTCATGCAACACAATATCAAAGGAACAAACATCCTGATTTAACAAATCAACATATCTACGGAAAAAAAACAGAATCATAGATATAGAGAACAGACTTGTTGTTGCCAAGGGGGTGGGGGTGGGGTAGGGGAGGGCAGGAATGGGAGTCTGGGATTAGCAGAGGCAAACTATTATATATAGGATGGATAAACACAAAGGTCCTACTGTACAGCACAGGGAACTATATTCAATATCCTGTGACAAACCAGAATATGAAAAAGAAAAAATATATATAACTGAGTCACTTTGCTGTACAGAAATTAACACATTGTAAATCAACTATACTTAAATAAAATATTTTAAAAAAGAAAAAAAATGGGCAAAAGTCCTGAATACGCATTTTTCCAAAGAAGGCATACAGAAATCAAACAGGTGTATTAAAAGGTGCTCAACATCACTTCTTACCAGGGAAACTCATATCAAAACCACAATAAGATATCACCTCACAACTGTCAGAATGGCTATCATCAAAAAGGCAACAAATAACAAATGTTGGTGAAGAGGTTGATTAAAGGGAACACTAGTACACTGTTGGGTATAATGTAAATTGGTGCAGACTCTATAGAAAACAGTATAGAGGTTTCTCAAAAAACTAAAAACAGAACTGCCATATTATCCAACAATTCCCTTCCTGGGTATGTGGGAATGGAATGAAAGAAGAAAATGAAAATGCTAATTCTAAAAGATATATGTTCCCCAATGTATTGCAGCATTAGTTACAATAGCCAAATATGGAAGCAACATAAGTATCCATCAGCAGAATGCATAAAGAAGATGTGGTATATATCTAAAGTGGAATATTACTCAGTCATTAAAAAATGAATTTTTGCCTTTTGCAATAACGTGGATGGATATGGAGCATATTATGCTTAGTGAAATAAGTCAGACAGAGAAAGGCAAATATGTATGTTTTCACTTACTGGTGGAATCTAAAAAAATTTAAAAATGAGTATCCCAAACAGAAAGAGACTCACAAATACAGAGAACAAACTAGGGGTTACCTGTGGGAAGGGAGATGAGGGGGATGGGCAAGATAGGGTTAGGGGATTAAGAAGTACAACTTCTATGTATAAAACAAATTAGATACAAGGTTGCAATATACAGCACAAGGAATATAGCCCATATTCTATAATAACTTTAAATGAAGTATAAGCCATAAAAATTTTGAATTGCTATGTTGTATAGTTGAAACTAATATACTATTGTAAGTCAACTATATTCAATAAAAAAGAGAGGGAAGAAGTATCTGTGGCCATTGAACCAATTCAACAAGTGACAATTATTTGATTATATAAACTATGTTTCTTTCCTCCATGTTAAAGTAATAAAAAAGGAAAAAATAGGGAGGTGAGGGAATAATAATAGAATTTTAAGTCTGCTAATTTCTTCTCATTTTTTATCATTGTGTACTTTCATATTGTTAAAGGATATTTAACATTACAAAATTTACAACTTTTTATAATTTTACATAACTTAAGATTTTCACGATAACTTTCCTTGTTTACAGCCGTGTTTCTCAACTCTGACATTAAATTGTAATCATACTTAAAACTCCTGATAATACAGCCACATCCTCCTAGGCCAATTAATTCAGAAACTTTGAAGGTAAGACTCAGGTATCAGTATTTATAATGTTCTCTCTGTTGATTCAATGTGCAGCTACAGAGTTCTGGGTATATTTTTAAATTTAAATCAATTTCTTAGTAACTGTATCTCTGTGATAAAACAAGCTTTATCTGAAATTCATTAATTTCTCCACTTCGTCTCTAGCGTCATTTTCTTTGTTTAAATGCAATGGCATTTTAATCATGTTTTTCTAAAGCAGTATTTTTTTCTCTATCTTTTTCTACCTACCTGCCTATCTATCTCTACCTTTTTATCTCTTTATGTACATTAGAGAGATACTCTCTATAACACAAATGGATCTTGTCGGAGACTGTCTTCAAGTATTAGGATTTTTGTGTGAATTTTTAAGTTTATGGGCTTTTTTCTATTGTTTGACATTGTTTAACACACATCCTTCACTTTTACAAAAATCAAAGTTTTAGTTTTGAAGTTGTATTAAATGATTTCAGTTTCATATTATTTGTTGTTCAATAATTGGTCTCATCTAAATTTATAGTTACAGTTATCCTTTAAAAGATTAAATATTCATTTACTAATGACCGAAAATACCATTTTATTACAAGTATTTGACAGTAAAATATCTGTCTACAATTTGGTGACTGGTTTTTATGTGCATGGAACTACAACAAGGCAATGGATATTTGCAGTTTAATTTTAACATTTCACAGCTTACAATGGTGAAAAAATATGTACCTATGTTGTGATAGTTAAACAGATATACATCAAAGCTAAAAGATGGAAATGAATATCCATAATTAAATCTTTATATGTTATATCTTGCAATGGTGAAATAAATATCTGTCAATGACATGAATGTTAAATGGCTATGTATCAGCATCTAAAGTACAGAAATTAATATCCTCAATTAAATGTCTATAGTTATGTAAGATTTTGACACAGAAATTCCTTACAACTTGAAATTCCTTTAAGAGTTTTTCTATCTTAGAAAAGGTTAGATCTGTATATTTGCCCTTTTTAAACACTTGGTAAGGGTGGAGCACTGAGAGAATTTAATTTACAGAAGGTCTGCAATTTTTAAACAGTAAATGACCCATAAGTCACTTCACATCTCCTTTAAAATTTTAATCTAGTACACTAAAAAGTTGAATCTCTTTTCCCCTTCATTTTTAGTTCTCTTTATCAATCATCGTTTACCACTTTCATTCTCTTAAATGTTAATAGGTAAAAAAAAAAAAAACAACTACATATAATCATAAAATTAAGAAGGATTCTATGAAAGAAAATTAATCAAGTTATAATGAGAAAATATTGGCATTTTAGCTTATTATATACATACTTTATGTATAGTGTCAGTGCTGTAAGAATAAATTAAAATTTCTAGAAATATCTTGCTTACATAGATAAATATCATGCAACTCTGAATATCTTTTAGGACTGCAGAGAAGGCCATCTCCCAGAGAACTCTAACTAGTGGACACTTCAAACAACATAGTCACAGGGTCACAATGCTGAAATTCATTTAGAGACTCTCTTTAGTAAGTACTTTTTCAAAATGATGTCTGTTTTGGAAATGTGGAAATAAAAAATGGTAAACTCAGTGATCATACTTTATTTAAGATTCTTCTGGAAACTCTATAAGGGTAATATTTATTAACTATGAAAAATAGGTATGGAAACTAAATTTTTGCTGGTGAGCACACTGTAGTATATACAGAAGTAGAAATATAATATTGTACACATGAAACACATATTGTTAAAAACCAATGTTACCTCAATAAAAAATAAATTAAAAAATAAGTCAATTGTTACTACAGTATTTAAATGGTAAGACTAAGCAGGTATAACAAGCTAATCCCAGAAATAATGCAATTTTATTATCTGCTGATTCTATATAGGAAACACAAACTCATTAATAAATATAAATTATTATTTCTTCTCATGTGATTTTCACATTAGGAATATATATCTATGCAGCTTTATTTTAGTATACAGATAGCAAACAATATGCCTGGTACCAACTTTCTACAAATTTTGTTTTGTTAACTTACAGGAAAATCAGCTTTTTCAAATTCTAGTTGCCACTCACCAAATCACTTTTCCCTCAAGATTTCTCCATTTTGATGACAAATCAAGCTGTTACATTACACTTTCATTAGGCAGTGTCTGCACACATATCCTGGCAACCACATGCTGCAGTTGCATTGATTCCTTGAAGCACAGGATGAGAAGGAACAGGAAGGTCAAGAAACAAGTTTTAAGAAAAAAACTACCATAAATAAATTATTTCTGAGTTGTTTTTGAGTCAGTAGCATTCCCACAAGCTGAGTGTATAAACTCTTAATTTTAGACATTTGCATTTCCCACCTAAATAAGAATGTTAGGTTACAAAAAAGAAATGGGTTTTGGTTCTATGACAATGTAATATAGATCCAGACCCAAATATGAATGCTTCAAATTCATGAACTGGATATTTCTTTATTCTAGCTTGAGGAGTTTTTCCATTTTCATGATTTCTGTAACAAAACATACCTGAACACTTTGAAAATATGGAATAGTTTGAACACATTGACTAGTTTGTATATGCTGAGCATGCTAAAAAAAACCTCTTCTTACTAAATTTAATTATCCTTGGCATCCACTCTGGACAGACTGACCTCTCAATTGCATCAATGATGATGAAAACTATCCAGTACCAATTACCATAAAAGTCATACACCTTCTCTAATTTGCTGCTTACGAGTTGAGAGGGGTCAGTAAGAGGCACCTAAAATCCTTCAGTGGTCCATGTTCTATTTTCTATCCATTTAAAAGACTAAAACATGTTCCCCAATATTCAGCAAGACACATTTTTTATGTTATCACTCTAGCCTCTGAACATGTAAACATACAGTGATCACATAAAAACTGCAAATGTTAATTAATATTTAGAAGACTTAGATTTCAATGTACCAGAACACAAGAAAAAAAGAATTAAGACACCTGAAGAAACTGGAAAAAGAACAGAATAAAATCAAAGAAACAAGAGAGGCTATAAGGTTAGAAATCAATAACATAGAAAACAAAAACAATAGCAAAGGTTAAAAAAAGAGTAAATTTAGTTGAAGACTGTTCAAGGTTTCGTGTTGTTTTGACAAGACTAAAGATGAAAAAGTGCAGAACAAACGAAGATAAAATTACGATTACAATGGAGATTTAAAATACAACACTATAAAATGTATATGTTAATAAATTTGGTTAATTGCAATGGGTACATTTCTTGCAAAAGAAATACCAAACCTAGAAAAAGAATAATTAGAAACTTGTAATGTATGGACTTACATGGCACTAAATATTTTTTAGTAATTAATGACTTCTCTTTGAAATCTACTACTATTCCACATGCTAACATGGAAATATTTTTCTATTCTTTTTTTAAAGTTGAACTATAGTTAATGTACAATATTATGTTACTTTCAGGTGTACTACATACTCATTGCATGAATTATGAAATTATCACTGTGATAAGGCTGGGAATCATCTGTCCCCATACACAGTTATTACAGTAGTATTGACCATATTCTTATGCTGTATATTGCAACATTGTGGATTATTTATTTTCTAACTGGTAGTTTATACCTCTTAATCACCTTCACCTATTTTGCTCCCCCACCCTCCTCTCCTCTGGCAATCACACTTTGCTCTCTTTATCTATAAATCTGTTTTTGTTTTGTTTTGCTTTTTAGATTCCACATATAAGTGAGATTATATGGCCTTGTATTTCTCTGCCTGACTTACTTCACTTAGCATGATACGCTCTAGAGCCATCCACGTTGTTTCAAATGGCAGGATTTCATTTTTTTACGTCAGAGTAATATTCCATGGCATATATATGTACCACATCATCTATTTCGTTCACTTATCACTAGGTACTTAGGTTGCTTCCACATCTTGGCTACAGAAAATAATGCTGCAGTGAGCACTGATGTGCATGTTCTTTTCAAATAAATGTTTCCTTTTTCTTTGTATAAATACACACATGTGAAATTGTTGGATCATATGGTAGTTCTATTTTTAATTTTTTCAGGCAAATCTTTATCATTTTACATATGGGCTCCACCAATTTACAGTCCCACCTTTTCTCCCCATCTTGGCCAGTGCTTGATATTTGTTGTCTTTAGGATGATAGCCATTCTGACAGATGTGAGACAGTATCTCATAGTGGTTTTGATTTACATTTCCCTGATGATTACTGATTTTGAGTATTTTTTAATGTTTCTGTTGGCCATCTGTATATCTTCTAAGGAAAAATGTCTATTCAGACCCATTGCTCATTTTTTTTAATTGGGATTATTTTTTATGTTGAGTTGGGTGAGTTCTTTGTATATTTTGGATATTAACCACTTATCGGATACGCTGTTTGCAAATATCTTCTCCCATTCAGTAGGCTGCCTTTTCATTTCATTAATAATTTACTTTGCTGTTCAAAAGCTTTTAGTTTGGTGTGGTCCCATTTGTTTATTTTTGCTTTTGTTGTCCTTGCCTGAGGAAACAGACCACAAAATACTGCTAAGTCCCATGTAAAAAAGCTTACTGTCTATGTTTTCTTTGAGGACTATTATGATTTCAGGTGTCATGTTTAAGTCTGTAATCCATATTGAGTTTATTTTGTATATGGTGTGAGAAAATAGTCCCATTCAGTTCTTCTACATGCAGTTGTCTGGTTTTCCCAACACCATTTATTGAAGATGCTATCTTTTCTCCATTATATATTCATGCCTCCTTTGTCATAGATTAATTGACCATATATGCATGGGTTTATTTCTGGTCTGTCCATTCTGTTCCATTTATCTATGCACCTGTTTCTGTGCCAGTACCATACTGTCTTGATTACTGTAGCTTTGTAGTATAGTTTGAAATCAGAGACTGCAGGACCTCCAGCTTTATTCTTCTTTCTCAAGATTACTTTGGCCATTCAGTGTTTTTATTACATACAAATTTTAGAATTATTTAGTCTAATTCTATGAAAAAAAGGCCATGGGTATTTTGATAGTAATTGAATTTTATCTGCAGATTGCTTTGGGTGGTATGGACATTTTAAAAATATTAATCTTCAAATCCATGAGCATGGTATGTATTTCCATTTATTTGTGTCATCTTCAAATACTTTCACCAATGTCTTACAGCTTTTAGAGTACAAGTCTTTCATCTCCTTTATTAAATTTATTCCCAGGCATTTTATTCTCTTTAATGTAACTGTAAGTAGAATTGTTTTCTTCATTTCTATTTTTGATAGTTTTTAATGTATAGAAATTCAACATCTATATATTAATTTTGCATCCTGCAACTTGAATGATTCATTTATTAGTTCTATTAGTTTTCAGTGCAGTCTTTAGAGTTTTCTGTATATAGTATGATATCATCTGCAAATAGTGAGAGTTTTACTTCTTCCTTTCCAATTTGGATGACTTTTATCTCTTTTTCTTGTCTGATCCCTGTGTGGCTAGGACTTCCAAAACTATGTTGGATAAAAGTGGCAACAGGGCCTCCCTGGTGGCGCAGTGGTTGAGAGTCCGCCTGCCGATGCAGGGGATGCGGGTTCGTGCCCCGGTCTGGGAGGATCCCATGTGCCGCGGAGCGGCTGGGCCCGTGAGCCATGGCCGCTGGGCCTGCGCGTCCGGAGCCTGTGCTCCGCAACGGGAGGGGCCACAACAGTGAGAGGCCCGCATACCGCAAAAAGAAAAAAAAAAAAAAGTGGCAACAGTGGGCATCCTTGTCTTGTTCATAGTCTTAGAGAAAATGCTTGCAGCTTTTCACCATTTAGTATGATGGTATGTTCCTTCTATACCTACTTTGTTCAGAGTTGTTTTTTTATTTTTTAATCATAAATAGATGCTGAATTTCAGAAAATGGTTTTCCTGTATCTACTGAGTTGATCATATTGTTTTTTACCTTTATTTTGTTAACATGGCCTATCACATCATCTGAAGATATTGGGAAACATCCTTGCATTCCTTGAATAAATCCCACTTGTTCTTGATGTATTATTCTTTTAAAATATTGTTGAATTTGGTTTGCTAATATTTTGTTGAGAATTTTTCATCTATACCATCAGAGATAGTTACTTTGGTCTTGTGAAATGAGTTAGGAAGTGTTTCTTCTTCAATTTTTGGAATATCTTGACAAGGACAGGTTTTAACTCTTCTTTAAATGTTTTGTAGAATTCACAGTAAAGCTATCTGGTCCTGGACTTTTGTTTGCTTGGAGTTTGTTTTATCACTGATTCAATTTATTTACTAGTAATCAGTCTGTTCATATTTTCTATTTTCTCCCAATTCAGTCCTAGCAGATTGCACCTTTCTAGGAATTTATCCATTTCTTCTACGTTTCCATTTTATTAGCATATAATATAATTTTTTGTAGTAATCTATCATGATCCTTCATGACTCATTTTTTTCTGATGAGTCTGACTAAAGGTTTATCAATCTTATCTATTTTTTTCAAAGAACCAACTTAGTTTCTTTGATATTTTCTATTTTTTGTCTCTATTTCATTTATTTCTACTCTGATCTTTATTATCTTTCATCTACTAACTTTAGATTCTATTTGTTCTTCTTTTTCTAGTCCCATTAAATGTAAATTTAGGTTGTTTTAGATTTTTCTTGTTTCCTGAGGTAGCCTTGTATGGCTATAAACTTCCCTCTTAGAACTGGTTTTGCTGTATCCAATAGAATCTGGATTTCTTTTACATTTTCATTTGTCTCCATATTTTTTAATTCTCCCTTTGATTTCTTCAGTGATCCATTGATTATTTAGTAGCATGTTGTTTAGCCTCCACGTCTGTGTTTCTTTGTAGTTTTTTTTTTTTTCCTTGTAGTTGACTTCCAGTCTCATAGCATTATGGTTGGAAAAGATGCTTAATGTGATTTCAATCCTAAATATATTAAGACTTGTTTTGTGGCATAACATATTATCTATTATGAAGAATGTTCCAAGTGCACTTGAAAGAATGTGTATTTTGCTTTTTTGGGTGGGATGTTCTGTATCTATCAATTAAGTATATCTGGTCTAATGTATCAGTTAAGGTCAATGTTTCCATATTAATTTTCTGCTCTGATGATCTATCCATTGATGTAAGTGTGGGATTAGTATTATTTATTGCCATCTACTTCTCCCTTTATTTGTGTTAGTATTTTCTTTACATAGTTAGGTAGTCCTATACCTAAGGTACATATATTTAATTCTTGTTGGATTGATCCCTCCATCATTATGTAATGTCCTTCTTTGTCTCTTGTTACAGCCTTTGTTAAAGTCTATTTTGTCTGATATAAGTATTGCTTTCTTTTCATTTCCATTTTCATGGAATATCCTTTTCCTTCTCTTCACTCTCAATCTGTATATCTTTATATCTAAAGTAAGTCTTTTGTAGGCAGCATATATATGGGTCTTATTTTTGTATCCAGTTAGTCCCTCTATGTTTTTTGATTGGAGCATTTAGTCCATTTACATTAAAAGTAATTATTGATAGGTGTGTACTTATTGCCATTTTGTTACTTGTTTTCTGGTTGCTTTTGCAGTTCTTTTTTTTTTCTTTTCTTTTTTTGCTGTCTCTCTTGTGGTCTGATGAATATTTTTAGTGTTATGTTTGAATTCCTTTCTCTTTTTAGTCTGAGTATCTATTATAGATTTTTGGTTTGTGGTTAACATTAAATTTAGATATAACATCTTATATATGTGTGATTATTTTAAGTTGATGATCTCTTAAGTTTGAATGTGTTCTAACAACACTATATTTTACTCCTCCCACATTTAATATTTTTGATGTCATATTTTACATTTTTTTGTTTTGTGTCTCTTAACTACTTATTTTGGATATAGATGATTTTATTACATTTGTCTTTTAATCCTCCTATTAGATTTACATCTACTGCCTTTACTGTATATTTGCCTTTACCAATGAGAATTTTCCTTTCATAATTTTTATATTTCTAGTTGTATTTTTTTCTTTTCTTCTGTTCTCCTTAGAAAAGATCCTTTATCATTTCTTGTAAAGTTGGTTTAGTGGTGATGAACTCTTTCAGCTTTTATTTGTCTTTAAAACCCTTTATGTTTCTTTCAGATCTGAATAATAACCTTGCCAGGTAGTGCATTCTTGGTCATAAGTTTTTTCTTTCATCACTTTGCATGTATTGTGCCACTCCCTTTTGACCTGCTAAGTTTCCACTGAGAAGTCAGCTGAAAGTTCTCTTTTATGTAACTTGTTGATTTTCCCTTGCTACATTTAGATTCTTTATCTTTAATTTTTTTCTATTTTAATTACAATGTGTCTTGGTGTGCACCACTTCAGGTTCATTTTTTTGGGACTCTGTGCTTCCTGGACCTGGATATCTGTTTCTTTCATCAGGTTAGGGAAGCTTTCCATTATTATTTCTTCAAATAATTTCTCTGTCACTTTCTCTCTTTCTTTTCCTTCTGGGACTCCTGTAATGTGAATGTTAGTACCATTCATGTCCCAGATGAATCTTAAACTATTCTTACTTTTTAAAATTATTATTTTCTTTTTTCTGTTCAGCTTGGGTGATTTCAACTACTCTCTCTTCCAGGTCGCTGATTTGATCCTCTGTGAGATCTAACCTATTAATTCCTCCTAGTGTATTTTTAATTATTTTATTCTTCAGCTCTGTTTGGTTCTACTTCAAATTTTCTCTTTGTTGAAATTCTCATAGTATTCATCCATTGTTCTCTCAAGTTCAATGAACATCTTTATGATCATTACCTTTAACTCTTTATCAGGTAGATTGCTTATCTCCACTTCATTTAGTTCTTTATCTGAAATTTTGCCTTGTTCCTTAGTTTGGAACACATTCCTCTGTTTTCTCATTTTGCCTAATGTTCTGTGTTTATTTCTATGTGTTAGGTCAGTTGGTTATATTTCCTGATCTTAGAGAAATGGCCTGATGTAGGAGACATCCTATAGGGCTCAATAGTGTACCCTCTGTTCACCAGAGCTGTATTCTCTAGGTATGCCCCCTATGCAGGTTACATGCGCCATTATATTGTGGCAGGGTTAACTACTGTGGTAGTGCTAGTAGGCAGGTCTGGGCCCAGACCCAGTTGGTTGCAAGGCTGTCCCTTGGGTTGTGACTGTGAGCCCACTGGAGGGTAGGGAATGTTTCCCATGCAGTTGGCTACACAGCACAGGGGCTGTGGGGCTGCAACTGGCCCACTGGTGGGTAGGATCAGGTCTCCACATGGCTCTCTATGCAGCCTGCAGAGGCTTGGGGCTGGTGTCCATCCACTGGAGAACAGGGCCATATGCCCATGTACTGTCTGCATGGACTGGTGGGTCTCAGGGCAGGTGCCAGCCCCCTTGAGAGTGGGGAGGGGACACTCACAGCTGTCTGCACAGCCTCCTGGGGATTGTGGCTGTTGCCAGCCCAATGGTGAACAGTAAGCTCCCAGGGCTGATAGGCTAGAAGGATTTTCAAATGGTGCTTCTCAGTGCCAGTGTTATCACAGTAGAACAAGCTCCAAAATACGACTTCTGTCTGCATCTCCATCCTCAGGGAGATTTTCAGTTGTCTTCTTCTTCCATGGGAGACTCTCCAAGATCAGTAAGTGGGTCTGACCTAGACTTCTTTCAAGTTATTGACTCTGTGCTGGAGTGTTTCAGAGTAATGTGCACCCTTCTGTTTCCTACAGCCTTCTGGCTCTCCTGAACATAAACCCCACTGGTTTTCAAAGCCAGATATTATAGGGCTTCTCTTCCCAGTGCAAGAGTTACCCAGGTTGGGGAGCTGGATGTGGGGCTTGGACCCCCTCACTCCTTGGTGGGAGGCTTCTATGACTGTGATATTCTTCCAGTTTCTGAGCCACTGACCCAAGGGTATGGGTCCACACTAGACCACATCTTCACCCCCTCCTACTCTTCTTGTGGTCCCTTCTTTATGTTGTGCTTAGCTGTGGAATTCTTTTCTGTTAGTCTTTAGGTAATTTTCATAGATTATTGCTCTCTAAGTAGTTGTAATTTTGATGTGTCCATGGGAGGAGGTAAGTACAAGGTCTGCCTACTCCATCAACTTGTCTACCTCCCCTTTTCTGTTTCTTATACAACTGATCTTTATAATCATTATTTTCTCAGTAGAAACTTAATTTCTAAAGTATGCGAGATAATAACCATTTTAGCTATTTTGAATTTTACACAGTATATGAAATGTTTTTATATCCCGAAACCTGTAATTAGTCATAGATAATGATATACTGCTCTTTTAAGATTTCAGGCAGAAATTAAGTAAATGTTATATATATATATATATATATATATATATATGTATATGTATATGTGTATATATATTTTAATATCAATGTATAGATTTCTATGTATATAATTATTTGTTTCTATGTTTTGTACATGCATATTATGCATGTATTTATTTATATATGTGTATATTTATATATATATATATCACATGCATAAATATATAGAAACAAATAATTATGTAAAATAAATATAGAAAAATTAATGGAAATAAATATATAATGTTATATTAATAATTTAAAAGTAAGTTTTAAGATATACTAATTGTGGCAGCCTTGATAATATAATTAGTGGATGGCCCAGCTGTTGCACTTTGAAATCCATCACCACAGTTTTGCAAGTAGACATATTCCATGGTCTCTCCCAACCAAGACTCAGTGCAATAGAGATACTAGGGCAGACCTGGTTCAGGTACAAGCAAATTTCTCTAATCACCAACTTTGACTTGAAGACTTCCCACTGGGTTTGCCAAAATGCCTTAGACTTCACAACAGTCTAGGATGTTTCCACTCAACTTTCTCTTCTTCTCTGGTGCTTAGGGTCAGACTTTCATTGCACTCTCAGCCCGTCCAGCTCCCTTTTTATTTTCTCTCACATACCCATTTCCTTTAATGAAATTCTAACATATTTAATCATGTATTGGTGTTGGCTTCTCAGGGAAACTGGGCTAAAACAAATTGTACAATCTATCATGTACCACTAGTTTATGTTATTCATTATCAAAACACAATCTGGGGTACCTCCAAGAAAATCCATAAGAAAAGGATCAGTAAATGTGTTTTAATAAGTTTTTAATGCATTTCAAAAATGTTACTTGTAAATACAAAAAAAGATTGTACAGATAAGGAACATTTACAATAGGCTCTAGCATTAGTCTAAAGTTTATCTTTAGTGCTATTTGGTACCAGTAAGCATGGATTGTTTTTGTAAGCCATCTTTTAATAATTATAATATATTCTTAATTTTAAATTAAGAATTTAATTTAATTTATAAAATTAACTGGATATCCAATAAAAAGAAATTTAATATTACCAGTATTCTCTAAATTGCAAGACCATCCAGATTATCATATAATGTTCTTTAAAGTTTGGGAAATTATAATTGCCTTTAAAAATCTGTTGAAATTTACAAACTTCTCAGAATAATGCACATATGTTTAATTTTTCCCCAACATTTGTGTGTATGTGTGCATGTGTGTGTGCAGGATTATATAGCTCTATACCTTGGAGACATGGAAGCATATGGCTTTATAAGTTGATTTTATTTTTCACTGAATACATTGTAATGATTAGTGCATTATTCTTAAACAGCATCATTAAATTATATAAAGTATGCTATCAATTTTATTTAACCAATTTAACCAATTTTCTATTGTATGATTTTTAAATGATTTAAATATTATTGGGTTTAAATATTTGAGTATATCAATAGTTACTTCCATAAGATACCTTTCTAGCAGTAGAATTCATAAATTAAAAATACAGTCATTAAAAATGCAAATCAAAACTACAGTGAGGGCTTCCCTGGTGGTGCAGTGGTTAAGAGTCTGCCTGCCGATGCAGGGGACATGGGTTCATGCCCTGGACTGGGAAGATCCCACATGCCACGGAGCAGCTGGGCCCATGAGCCATGGCTGCTGAGCCTGCACATCCGGAGCCTGTGCTCCACAACAGGAGAGACCACAACAATGAGAGGCCCGTGTAGCGCAAAAAAGAAAAAAAACAAAACTACAATGAGCTAACACTTCAACACCAGTCAGAATGGCCAGCATTAAAAATTCTACACATAACAAATGCTAGAGAGGGTATGGAGAAAAAGGAACCCTCCTACACTGTTGGCGGGAATGTAAGTTGGTATAGCCACTGTGGAAAAGAGTATGAGGTTCCTCAGAAAACTAAAAATAGAATTACCATATGATCCAGCAATCCCACTCCTGGGAATATACCCAGACAAAACTATAATTCAAAAAGATACATGCACCCCTATGTTCATAGCAGCACTATTCACAATAGCCAAAACATGGAAACAGTCTAAATGTCCATTGACAGATGAATGGATAAAGAAGATGTGGTACATCTTCCATATGTACAATGGAATACTACTCAGCCATAAAAAAGAACAAAATAATGCCATCTACAGCAACATGGAAGCAACTAAAGATTATCAAACTAAGTGAAGTCAGAAAGAGAAAGACAAATACCATATATTACTTATATGTGAAATCTAAAATATGGCACAAATGAACCTATCTACAAAACAGAAACAGACTCGTGGACATAGAGAACACACTTGTGGTTGCCAAGGGGGGGTGGGGGAGGGAGAGGAATGGACTGGGAAATTGAGGTTGGTAGTTGCAAACTATTATATTTAGAATGGATAAACGACAAGGTCCTAACATATAGCACAGGGAACTATATTCAATCTCCTGGGATAAACCATAATGGAAAAGAATATAAGAAAAGAATGTCTCTATGTGTATAACTGAGTCACTTTGTTGTACAGCAGAGATTGGCACAACTTTGTAAATCAACTATCCTTCAATAAAAAAATAAATGAATAGAAAAAATACTCATTAAAAATATATAGAGAAAAATAGCTCTAAAAATAAAATAAAGTATCTGTTTATCTGAGCTCTCAATGTCACTAATTATAATTTTAGTCTGCAATTAATTGAAGGTGAAATGTTATTTTATTAAGTATGCATTTTATTGATTTCTAGAGAGGTCTACTGAATCTCTCTCCCTCCCCCCCATAATTGTTGTTGTTTTCTTTGTGAACTGTCTTTGTACTGTGTTTGCCCATTTTCTACACTAATAAGTTGAATTGCATTCATGGATTTAGAAGAAATAATCTATTCTTGCCTTTCTGGGATAAATTTGCTTGTCTGTAAAATATTGCTGAATTATATTTGTTAGTATTTTATAAAGTTAACCTCAATAAATTAGATTTAATTTTTACTGCTTTAATAATTTTTGTAAGATTTTGGTATTAGTGATATTCTGGCTATGTGAAAAATAATTTATATGTTGAAAGGATTAAATTTTAGCTTGTATACATCCCTGCAGTTTTCTCAGCCTGGACTTTTACGGGAAGTATCATGTTAATTATTCCACTCATTTCATCCTTTCTTCAGATTTTAGTAGATATTACCATAGATTTAAGTAGTCTGATTTTTATTTCTAATTTCAGGTTAATTTCCAACTATGGATTTCCATTGCAATAATCAGAAAATTTCTATATATTCAAATAATTTCCAAGCAACAAAAAAATTGTATAAATCTTAGACTACTAAGAGTGAATTAAAAGGTGACATTGATTTTAAAAATTTAAAACATATTTAATCTCCTTGTTTGTAAATATATGACACTCAGTAGGATTACTTTATTATTTTGTGTAACTTACTGTCCAATTTTAAAATGAGTGACATAACAGAAGCACAGGTCTCTACTTCTCACTTATCACATCATGTAAATTATTTTATTATAATTTACTCTTGTATAATATAAAAGAACAAAAGCATACATTGTCTAAAGTGTTTTGTAGTTGTGTAATTCCCAAAGTTGAATATCCCTAATTTTACAATGAAATGTAAAAGTAGGAGAAAGTTCCAGATGTAGGTCTGTGTCATTTGTACTGATATGGTAGTTCAAGCTTGGTGTAACATAAACTCTTTGGGGAAAGCATACAAAAAAGAATGGAGGTGTCCCTAGTATTCAGTAATGTTCACACTTATGGAAGGGAAAAAAAGTGAGGGGAAACTAGTAAGAGAAAATACTTTTACATTTGATTTGATGCAGTATTAATGACATTGGTAGAGTATAAATTTCACTTTAAAACATATTTCTAATAAAGATGGATTATTTATATTGAAGCCAGAAAACTAGGCAATAGAGATAATGAATTTACATTTACTGTTTAAAAATTACTTAGATTCATTTAATGATCAATTAATTCTCTGCAGCCTTTTATAAATTCAACCTAAGTAAGAAATATGGACGTTGAAAGAAAAGGGGAATAACTGAGGTATGTGGGAGTAGATTGTTGCTCTTTCCTCCTAAATTACAGAAATAATAGAATAATATTTCACATTTAGACAGCTTTTCCTTCTCAACTCTTAGAGCAAGCTCAAAGATTAAATTAGGTGTCCTTTTTCTTACCTATTCAACCAAGCTAAAAAACATAGCAAAAATAAAAGAGCCATTCTTATTGCTTCTCTGATATATTCTAATAATTGCCAGTCAGTAGCTTACTGATTTCTTTATCGTATAACAAGTTGTATATTCCTTAAAAACTGCATCTCTATCTTTTCATTGTTTTTCAGTGACTAAGGACACGTATTTGACTACTGGCTTGGTGCTCGGCTGATGTTTGTATGTCTTTTTGTGTGTTTAGGCACAGATATTTGTAAGATGAGGTGTTGGCCAAAGGGCTTACTGACATTCATCTTTAAAGCGCCTCCAGCATACTATTAATAGGAACGTTTAACAGAGACCATGGCTCTTATTAATCAAAATGTTTCTTATTCAAAAGCTCTTTTGGGGCTTCCCTGGTGGCGCAGTGGTTGAGAGTCCGCCTGCCATTGCAGGGGACACAGGTTCGTGCCCCGGTCTGAGAAGATCCCACATGCCGCGGAGTGGCTAGGCCCGTGAGCCATGGCTGCTGAGCCTGCGTCTCTGGAGCCTGTGCTCTGCAACAGGAGAGGCCACAACGGTGAGAGGCCCGCATATCGAAAAAAAAAAAAAAAGCTCTCTGGGAGAAGTTATCAATAAAAAATTTTATTGCAACATGAAATTCTCCCAGACCACTAATATAAAACAAATAGAGATAGCACTTACAGATTGCAATTGGAACGGATGGGATGTCATTATGAGAAAATGGATTGAAAAATGCTGAATCTCACTAATCCAATTCTTGACAGGCCATAATTTGCAACAACAATTCTATTTACAAGAGTTCTCTGTAGTAAATGATAGATAGATGAACAACCATAAATGTGCAACATTTCTGGATTGTAATACATAATTGTCTGCTCCAGGCTTTTGACTTAGCCTATAGTTTTCTTCCATAGGTAAAATCTTTCTTAATATGAAATATTTACATGAGTATATTTAAACCATAACTATTTGGTGCTTTCTAATTCGTTGTTGCTTTATTCACTATAACCTTAAGCCTAAATTACTTTACTTTAAAAAAACATTTTCTATAATTATCACTCTTCTTTCAACTAATTTTATTTCACAAGTGAGGATTCTTTGCACTGCAAGTAGCAGAAGCCTGTTCAACCATCTTGAGTAGAAAAGATTTTAGTATGTCTCAAAGAACCCAAAGCAAAAATATAATTCATATTAGAATCTACTGGGAACCAGGTAATCAAATTTCATCAAGATAGTGTTTCTTCCTTTTTTTTTTTGTCTTTGCATTTCTGCTTCATTCTTTACTCATGTTGCAGAAAGTGTCCTCTACTTTTTAATACAGCTGGCAGATTAGTCACTGAGGGACCTTATGTTGTGTTGTTGGTACTAAAGACAGACTTCTCTTTTTTGATCCATCTCTCCATGTATCTAGGGCTCTCTGTCTCTGTCTCTCTTCTTCTCTCTTGTTTCTGCTCTCCCTTCCTCCTTCCCTTTTTCCCTATTACCTCTTCTTCCTCCCTGTGTAATTCATTTTTTCTTTCTCTCCATTCCATTTTTTAAAAACTCTTAGAACTGGGAATAGGATAGACCAGATTGTGACAGGTGTCCACCTTGGAACAATTCCAGAAAAAAAATATAATTTCATGTTAAATGGCTGCTTCTTAGGATAGAATAACAATTAATAGCATTTCCCAGAAAAGGTGAGTGAAACTAAGTGAAGGACCTCTCTGCAGACAAAGCAACTGGCCCATGACTTAAATATATACCGCCAATAGTGCTGTGGGAAATATACATATCTGTAATGTCTTCCTCAGATTTCACACTATATTAATGTATATATTAATTATACTTGTATGTTAATAAAGTATATCAATCATATTGAAGTATATTAGTTTCCAAAGTTATATATTAATTATATAAATTTCCAATTTTTATGTTATATTAATTTCCAAAAATATAACTTTGGTGGTAAATGTTAAATATTTTATTTTTCCATAGATATATTTATTGTTTTTATTTTGTTTTCAAGCTCACCAGTTAAATCTTTCTTTCCTTTTTCAATTTTTATTTTCTGTTCTTGTATCCTTTCTTCTTTAATGCCCGAATTGGTAACACAGTGCTTCATTTAAAATCCCAAACACAGTGTATGTCAACTTTGCTGAAGATGCATTTTTAAGACGAGTCTTTGATTTTTTTTGGGGGGGGGGAAATTAACAGGGTCATTCATGCAAAATTTTGCACACCAAACTAAGTATCTAATTATGCTTTCTTATAGCAGATTGTGCTGTGCTCCAGATGTATGCTCTTAAATAGCTCTGTAATGTTCTGCAACTCCAAGTAATGGCATTTTGAAACTTTTTTATCCCCCTTGGAAAACTCAGTTTATCAACTTTAGTCAAAGAATAAACGTGTCTATATCATGACACAATCTACTAAGTCAATCATGTTTATGCTTGATTCTGGGAGAAAGTGAAGCACATGTCATGTTGAAGTTTAAGTGGCATAAGAAATTACATAGTTTGAGACTAAATGTTTCTGCCAGTACAGATATACAACATAGGAAAAAATACATTGGAGTATTTTCAGAACATTGCTTACTGAGTTCATAATACAAGATTTTTCTAAAAAGTCATACCAGGTCAAAATGCCTGGTTTTGGAAGAATACAAATTAAGCTCCAACAAAGGCTTTATTCTTCCTAAACAGATATTTTTACCTGTTATGACAATATGTGTATATGTGTGCTTGTGTGTATGTGTGTGGATATATGTATATACATAAATGTATGAACATATATATGATTGCTTATGTAATAGTTTCTTTCTAGTGTATGATTAGTCCTTTCATGAGTTTTGTAGTTTGAATGTTTTAATATTAATCCACTATAAAATACAAATGATTTACTTTTACTGAAGTACTCTCCAACACAAAATTCTCTATGGTGGCAATTTTGAAAGTGCATATAAATATTCCAGATACAAAATCTTAGCAATGAAATCAGTTAACTACAAATTGATCTTGTAATTATAAATGCTAGAACTCAATACATTTTTAATGCTCAAATTAAGACACACTAATTACACAGTAACTGCTAAATAAATGGCATATAATTTAGAGTTATGCCAGAGTGCTACTCAGATTTAGATGCTTCTAATCATGGGGAAAACTTGCTCATTGCTGGTAAAACATTAACTTTGATGAACCAACTGGTGATTATCCAAGAAAATATCTACTAATGGAAATTGTGAGTTCATATAATTTCAGGTATTTTTTTTTTATTGACCTATTTTGAAGATTGTTTTTAAACTCTTTTATTTCCATTTCTTGTTAATTTATTCAATGTTTCATAACAATGGAAGATTCCAATTTTAAAAAAGATCTTTTTTAAAAAGTCAAAAGGATTACTCACACAGGCAATATTTTGAATACTGATTATGTTTCAGAGTATAGTAAACAAATATCAATTTTATCCCATGTTGCTTCTAAAACTGATATGTTTTCAATGTAATTCAATGGAAAAAATATGATACTAAGGAGAAATTTTGAATGGGAATTTAAAAATTTGCTATGAATTATAGTTTTTGGAGGATAAAATATTTCATTAAAGGAGAATAAAAGAGGGACATAGAAGTTCATGGATTCATATGGGAAATTCTAAGAAATTTCAAAGTCTATCAAGTTTAATGTGGCATGTTTTTCTTGAAGACTAAATTCACTTGAAATATATGACTTTCCTTTTCCTTGATATATGTTTCCCATTAGCTTTCCTTAATGTTTATTGTCCTTAAAGGGGGGGTCATTCTTTGACTCACAAGTGGAATAAAGATAAAAGGAGAAAAAAAGGAGAGGTAGACAAAGATCTTCTTGGAATAACTAGAGAATAGTTGAAAGGGAAGGGAAGTAAGAGAATAAGAAGTAATGCATATCTAAATAGTTTTAAAAATACTTTAATTAAAATAAGCTGAACTGTAAGGGAATAAAACAAAAAGGAAAATGGAGCACTACTAAGTGCAAACTTTTTGAATAGAAATAAAGGAAGTGGTTAAGAAAATGGTTAAGAATAACAAATGAATTTAACAGTAGACAAGCTATTTATTCACTAGGACTATTGAATTTCTCTTCAATCAGAGATGTGGGTAGGAGTCAACCATTCCTAAAGCCAGGGCAGTGTGGGATTCACTATTAATGAAAATGGGGATTGATTATGTCAGATATGCATTCATTGTTGAGTGTAGAGTCCTATAATTTTTAGTTTTTTTCCTTATTTTCCTCCCAGCAGTTTATTGTGGAATTTCTGGGGGAGTATACAGGGGCCTCCAAGACCAGGTTTTTTCTTCAGTTTCAAAATACAGAGAAATCCCTCAAAATAATTTAAGTAATAAGGCAATTTATTGACCAAATGCAGTAGCAGGAAGAATACTTAGGCTTCAGATTCTGGGATAATCTTCCAGTCAGTTATGACCAAGATGAGGTCACCTGGTATATTATTGTTTACTTTTATAGAAACCATGAATGGGACAGCTTCACTAAAAAGGAAGCTATGGGAGTTTAGTCCACAATTGTAATGCCTGCTACTCAATAGGAATTATAATATTAACAGTACAATATGGTATATTGACAGTACTCAAGTATCAAATACAAAAGGACAAATTCAATTAGTATATTTTAACTTTTGTGATAGAAATACATGCTTCAATCCATTATAGTTTGTTCTCTTCTCCTACCAAATCAAAAGACTTTATCCAAACTAAGATTACTAACAACTTTACAACTGATAACCCCATACCCTATTTTATTTTATTTTTTAAATTTTATGGAAATATAGTTGATTTACAATGTTGTGTTAATTTCTACTGTACAGCAAAGTGACTCATTTTAAATTCTCACCTTTGATTACAGAATAACATTTGGCAATGGTGAACTTCCCACTAATATTTAAAACTCTTGCCTTTTTTGTTTTCTTCAGTACCACTCTTACTAAGTTCTATCTATTTATCCTTTCTTTTTGTTGTTTTCTTTGCTCTCTTTCCACCTCATGAGGTCCATCCTATATTTGATTCAAGTTCCATTTAAGATTGTGTTCTTTTTTAACTTAAAATATTTCCTTTGGTAATCCGATGGATCTTATTTCACATATGATCAGATATCACTGGAATGGTATGAAACTTTTGGTGTGTATGTATGAGTGTGTATGCTCATTGAGATAAAGGTCCATAGATTTCACCAGATTTTTTTTTATGTCTATGAAATTTAGAACCACATCTTTATTTTATGCTTGTCTTTAAAGTCCCAAACTCATAATTCTTGCCCTTTAACATAACCACCTGGGCAACCTGAAAACATTGCACAGTCTCATTCTTAGCAAGTACAAAACTGAATTTATAACCTATCTACAAAAATACATTCTCTACTTCCTATTTCTTTAGACTTGTTAATTGAATTATCTTCTAATCTACTTGTATAATTTTTAGTGTTAAACTTAGGCTTCTCCTTCTCTCTCATTTCCTAACATCTTTAACGTTAAATGTAAACCCTATACCTAACCATCCTAATACTTCTTAGTTAAGGACTCCTTCAGTTGCCTTTTACACTACTGAACTAATATTCTCCCTAATCGTCCTATTCCAGATCGTCTTCATTACTGACAGTATATTATATCAGTTCAATGATTGTAAACAAAACAAAACTCTGCTGGAAGATTTTAGTCTATAGAAAAAAAAACATGGCAGGTTTCTCATAGTTTCTTTTCCAGTTGCTTGTGTTTCAGACCTTATTGTCATTATTACTCTAATTCTCATCATTCTCCAAATAGACAAGCCTTTCATATTGTTCCCAAGATGGAGTTACCTATGTTTTTACCCTTGCAAATTTCTGTCTGCCCTTTAAAACTCTACTCCTCTCTTATGTCTTCAATGGAACTTCCCTTCAATCCCAGAATAAGTTTGGCTAATCAGCCTTTTAAGTTCACATAGCAAATATCTACTCTGTTTCTCTTATAGTAGTCAATAAGCTGCTTTAAACTTGTATGAATTTCAAGTTAATCTTTCTCATCAATTCTCATTTCCTCATTATAAGCTCCTTGAAGACTTTGTTTCCTAAAATTCCTAAAGGTGTTAGACCATAAATCATATACCATGCTCCTCAGGTAAATATTGGTACTAAATCAGACATGGAAAAGAAAGAGAAACATAAAAGGACATCAAATAATTATCTCCTGTAGCTCTCTCATATTGAACAAGAACTCTCAATTTGAATTACCCTAGAGCCATCTTACTCTAAATGATGCTTATATTGTATATTAAGTTATTCAATAAAAAAAAAACTTCTATCATCCCTTTAAAACTAAAGCTCAATTGATAAAGTATGAGGAAGACTGTAATTTAATAAGTAAAAATTTTAACCATTTGATCTAAGAAATTTACAGCTATCAATATATATATTATATACAATAAAAATAATTCAGATAATGTGAAATTCAGGTACCTACAGGAGGTAGATCCTTTTCTGATAATTACATTAAATTCACTGGCTTGACCAATGTGCCCTTTGATACCTGTGCTCTCTGTAGAGTACTATAACCTATGCAGAGAACATGCTGTTAAATCCCTAACACCTTAAACCTGCCACTGCTAGAAGAAGGGATATATTATGAAATAAAAGTGGACAACTGGAGAAAAATTTATTTTAATTGATTCTTTAAGTTTCAAAAACTTCCATATGTAAATCTTGGAAAAATGCTTAAACCAACTATTATACTTTTTAACAAAGAATAAAAAAAGAGAAGTATTTTATTTTTAGCAGTCTTTCAGACAGAAGTCTCATAGTGAAATCCATGTAGATATTCTAAATGACATTCATAAAATGTTCCACAGAATACTTATAAATTTAAAAAAGCATGGATTTCTATATAGTAATTTCTATAAAGTTTTGCATTATAGTTAATATTTCTCAGTTATTAACCACACACATACATACTCCTACTACTGGTTGAACTCAACAAGGTCATTAATCTGAAAATAAATATTATATGTCATATTTTCCTTTAATATATTTTATTTACTTACTGATGTTATTTTATGTGTTTTTACCTAGGATGCAAAGATTCTTTGATATAAAAATACAAAGCTATGCATTTCCTTTGAATCTTATCTATGTACATCAGAAAACTTCACTTAAATATTATTTTTGAGGAATTCAAGGTTCAGCAAACCTTTTCTGTAAAGGGCTATGCTATAAATATTCTAGACATTATAGGCTACATATAGTATCTATCACATTTTTTAATCCTTTAAAATGTAAAATGATAACATCAGAAAAAACCTAGATGATCTTGGGTATGATGATAACTTTTCAGATAAAACAAAGGCATTATCCAAGAAATAAATAATTAATATTAGAAACTCTGATCTGCAGAAGGCAATGTGAAGAGAATGAAAAGATAAATCACAGACTGTGAGAAAGTATTTGCAAAAGATATCTGTGATAAAAACTGATATCAAAGATATACAAATAACTCTTAAAACTCAACAATAAGAAAACAACCAACCAGGGTGCTGTCAGCATCATGACAGTGTAATGTCCCTTCTTTTTGTCCACACTTTTAACAACTAAAAATCAGCATCCATCAACTAAAGTACCACTGGGAGCTGTAGAATCCAGCACCATATGCCAAAAGATCTAGGAGAAGTCTTGCCAACCTATACATTGGGTATTAGATAGATAGACTTCAGTATGGGTCAGCAGAAGCCAACACACCAGCCCCATCCCGCTTGGCCAAGGTTGGGGAAAACCTGGAAAGTGCTGGTTTGGGTGAAGATAAGAGAGACTTTGTAGAAGTCTACCTGTCCCGATGAAAGATTCAGCACTCCATTGGAAAAATAAAAATGAGTTTGTATGCCTTAGAGAGGGTAAGAGTAATTTTGCCAGCACTGCCCCTCTTGTAAGGAAGCACAACACAGAGCTGAACTAGCCAGCATCAACATCTCCCACAAAGGAAAAGGAGAGTGGTGAGTGAGTACCTAACCACTCTAGCTGTTCAGGATGCTGTTGGGGAAACTTGTTTCTTTCCAGCAGTACCCAGAATATTATTCAGAACTCCAGCAGGAATCCTACACAAAGCTGCTGGGAGAAACACACTCAAGGATCTGTGGGCATTCTCAACATTCCAGTGCTACACCCACACCTCTGCCTACCATGTGGCTGGCTCCTTGTGAATCCTCCTGAGTGCAATAGCAAGACAGAACTCTGGTAAACAGGGTAACTGTTCAGAAACTCAGGGCAGGGTCTGTGGCTCAAAGTGAAGGGATGGTGTACTGGAAAAACCCACAGCCCTCCTCCTGTATATAGTCTTTACTTTTACACAGAACATTGCCACACTCAAAAAACTCTTGACTCGAGATATGTTGAGACTTTCCCCACAAAGCAATTCACTGCACCAGCTGGATGCCTTTCAATTTACTCATTTCTGACACTATTTACCTAGAGATAACATCAGATCCCAGAGGTGGAAGGACTAAGTCCAATGAGAATGCCACCCCCTCCCACTTTAGGTGTCAATCACAAGTAGTAGGTTCCCAGTTTACCCACAACTTCTGTCTGACTTGGCTACATATTGGAGGTTTCCATTACTTCCTCTCACTTTGGATTAGATTAATTTGCTACAGTGGCTCACAGAACCTAGGGAAATAATTATATTTACCAGATTATGAAAGGATATGATGAAGGATACAGGTGAGTAGTCAGATGAAGAGATACATAGTGAAAGGGTGGGAAGGGTCTCAAATGCAGGAGTTTATGCTCCCATGGAGTTGGAATGTGTTACCCTTCCAGTATATGGATGTCTTAACTAATCTGGAAGCTTTCTGAGCTCATACTATTGGGATTTTTATGGAGGCTTCATCACATAGGCATGATTGATCACTGACTCATTTTCAGCCTTTCTACTTTCTCAAAAAATGGGAGGAAGAATTGAAAATTCTAAGCATCTAAACATGGCTTGGTATTTCTGGTGATCAGTCCTCATCCAGGAGCCATCTAAGAGCTCATCCAGATTTGCCTCATTAGAATAAAAGACACTCATATTGCTCAGTAAATTACATGGTTTTCAGGAGCTCTCTGTTAGGAACCAGGAGCAAAGACAAGTAGATTTTTTTTATATTATTTTACAGATGAAAAAAGATAATCTATGCAAATGTAAAACAAAATAAAGAAGTAGTAGCTACACACTTATATCAGACAAGGTAGACTTTATGCCAAAAATTAAAACAAGAGACAAATAAGGTCATTGTACCATGATAAATGGATTGATTCATCAAGAAGATACAACAATCGTAAATATATATATATATATATATATATATATATATATATATATATATATATATATATGAAACATTCAGGTACCTAAATATATTAAGCAAATACTAACAGCTCTGAAGGGAGAAATAGATAATATTACAAATATAATAGGAGACTTCAATATCTCACTCTCCACAACAATAGATAATCCAGAGAGATAATAAATAGAAAATCAATAAGGAAACATTGGACTTGAACAAAACACTGGATCAAATTGAAACAAATAAGTTTATAAAACATTCCAGTTGATAGCAGCAGAATACAGATTCTTCTCAAGTATACATAGAATATTCTTCAAGATAGATCATATGATAGGCCATAAAACAAGTCTTAGCAAATTTAAGATTCAAATCATACCGAGCATCTTTTCTGACCACAATGATATGACACTAGAAATCAGTAACAGAAAGCTGGAAATTGGCAAATATGTGGAGAGTAATAACACGCTCTTGAACAACCAATGGGTCAAAGAAGAAATCAAAGGGAGATCAAGAAATATCTTGAAACAAACAAAAATGGAAGCACACATATCAAAACATAGGGGATGCTGCAAAAGGAGTTCTAAGAGGGAAGTTTATATGGATGGGTGCCTGAATTAAGAAACACATTAAGAACAACAGAGGAGGAAGGAGTGGTCAAGATGGTGGAGTAGGAAGACCTTGAGCTCACCTCTTACCATGGGCATATGAAAATTACAACTATTTACAGAGTGACTATTGATGAGAATGACCTCAAGACCAGTAGAAAAGATTGTCTACAACTAAAGATATAAAGAAGGAACCACAATGAGACAAGTAGGAGGGGCAGAGGTAGGCATCCCCTGAGTAGGCAACCCACATGGGAGGATAATTACAATTGCAGAAGTCCTCCTCAGGGAGCAAGGGGTCTACAACTCACATCAGGCTCCCAGGCCAGGCATCCTGCCCTGGGAAGTCAATCCCCTAGAATATCTGGTTTGAAAGCCAGTGGGACTTACTTTGGGGAGAGCCTGAGGGCTGTGGGAAATAGAGGCTTCACTGTTAAAGGGTACATACAAAATCTCATATGCTCTGAGACCCATGGCAGAAGCAGTAATTTGAAAGGAGCCTAGGTCAGACCCACTTGCTGAACTTGGAGAGTGTCCTGGAGAGGCAGGAGGCAGCTGGGACTCACCTTGGGGATGCAGGTGCTGGCAGCAGCCATTTTGTGGCCTTGTTCTACCACGAGGACACTAGTGCCAGCAAATGTCATTTTCGAATCCTCTCTCTGGCTTATTAGCACTGAGACATGGCACTACCCACCAGCTTGTCAGCATCAATACCAGGACACCTCAGGCCAAGCAGCTAGCCATGCCTACTAGAGGGCCCAGAACCTGGCCCCACCCACCAGTGGGCTAATACTAGCCCCAGGAACTGGTCTCACTCACCAGAGGGCAGACACTAGTCTTGGGATCACTGTGGCCCTGAAGCCAGCCATGTCAATACTAGTCCACCAAAGAGCAGGCCAACACAAGTTCTGAGACCCCTGGCACTACAGACAGACACTCTAGGACTGTACTCCATCTATCAGTGGGCCAGCAATAGACTCAGATGCCCTGGGTCTCCTGGGGTTCACCACATGAACTGGCACCAAAAGGCCAGTAGCCTCCACACAAGGTAGGGCCTGGCTACCAACTGCACAGGGACAGCCACACCTACCACTATTCCCACGGTAGTCAGTAGTCAGTCTGCCACAAGAGAAAGACACACATATAGGGGAGCACCCCTAGAGAATATATCTCTGGTGACCAGATGGAAATGTGCTGCTGGGCTACAAAGGATATCTTCTACATAAGGCCACTTCTCCAAGATCAGGAAAGTCCTACCATCTTACCAAACATAGGGAAATAAAACAGCAAATGCCACAAAATGAGGTAACAGAGGAATATGTTCCACATAAGGGAAAAATGTAAAATCCCAGAAGAAGAATTAAGTGAAATGGAGATAAGCAATCTACCTGATAGAGTTAAGGTAATGATCATAAAGAAGCCCAAAGAAATTAGAGAAGAATGGATGAACACGTGAGAAGTTTAAAAAAGAGTTAGAAGATATAAATAAGTACCAAAGAGAACTAAAGAATACAATAACTAAAATAAAACATATACTAGAATGGATCAACAGTAGATTAGATGATACAGAGGAACAGATCATAATACTGGAAAACAAACTATTGGGTGGGCCAAAAATTGCCATTGGTTTTTTAAGTAAAAATAAAAGACACATTTTTCATTTTCACCAAGAACTTTATTGAACAACATATTCACCCTTTTGTTCCACTACCTTCTGCCATTTTTCAGGCAACTTCAGAATTCCATCTTCCCAAAACTATTTATCTTTTTGAGCAAAGAACTGTTTCAGGTGCCTTTTACAGTCTTTCAGGGAACTGAATTTTTTTCCATTAAGAGAATTTTGTAAAAACTGAAATAAATGGAAATCCAAAGGTGCAATGTCTGGTGAATACAGCAGATGAATCAGAACTTCCCAGCCAAGCTGTAACAGTCTTTGCCTGGTCATCAAAGAAACATTCAGTCTTGGGTTATCCTGATGGAAGATTATGCATTTTCTGTTGACTAATTCTGGACACTTTTTGTTGAGTGCCACTTTCAGTTGGTCTACATGGGAGCAGTACTTGTTGGAATTAATCATTTGGTTTTCTGGAAGGAGCTCATAATAGAGGACTCCCTTCCAATCCCACCATATACAAAACATCACCTTCTTTGGATGAAGATCAGCCTTTGGTGTGGTTGGTGGTGGTTCATTTTGCTTGCCCCATGATCTCTTCTATTCCACATTGTTGTGAAGTATCCACTTTTCATCACCTGTCACAATCTGTTTTAAAAACAGAACATTTTCCTTATGTTTAAGTAGAGAATCATATGTGGAAATGTGGTCAAGAAGGTTTTTTTCACTTAACTTACGGGAAACCCAAACATCAAAGCGATTCACATAACCAAGCTGGTGCAAATAATTTTCAAAGCTTGATCTGGATATTTTCAGTATGTCGGCTATCTCCCACTTGATATAACGTTGATTGTTCTCAATTATTGTTTTGATTTGATCACTATCAACTTCAACTGGTCTAGCCAAAGGTTGAGCATCGTCCAGCAAGAAATCTCCAACACAAAACTTCGCAAACCACTTTTGACATGTTCGATCAGTCACAGCACCTTCTCCATACACTGCACGAACCTTTTTGTGTGTTTCAGTTGCATTTTTACCTTTCTTGAAATAATAAAGCATAATATGAATATGCCAAAAATCTTGCTTTTTTCTTCCATCTTCAATATTAAAATGGCTACAAAAAATTCACTGATTTTGATGTCTTTTTTTAAATGTACGCTGATATGACAGCTGTCACATACAATCTAACAAAATTGTTTCAAATGAAGTTAAAGACAACCAAGTGCTACTAGAGCCATCTTACAGAAAAAGACGAATGAACCTTTTGGCCCACCCAAGAGTATAAATCACTTAAGCTAAACAGAAACAAGAAAAAATAATTTCAAAAAATGAGGACAGCTTAAGAGACTTCTGAGAGAACATTAAGCATACTAGCATTTGCCTTATAGGGGTTCCAGAGGAGAAGAAAGTAAGGGGCACAGAACATATATGAAGAGTTAATAGTTGAAAACTTCCCTTACCTGGGAAAGGAAAGAGATATCTAGGTCCAGGAAACAGAGTCCCAAACAGGATGACCTCATAGACGGTCACAGCAAGACACACTGTAAATAAAATGGTAAAAATTAAAGATAAAGAGAAAATATTAAAAGCAGCAAGAGAAAAGCAACAATTTATATACAAGAGAACTTCAAAAAGGCTATCAGCTGACTTTTCAGCAGAAATTCTACAGGCCAGAAGGGAGTATCATGATGCATTTAAAATGATGAAAGGGGAAAACATATAACCAAAATATTCTACCCCGCAAGGTAATCATTCAGATTTGAAGGAGAAATCAAAAGTTTTACAGACAAGCAATAGCTAAAGGACTTCAACATGAAACCAGCTTTATAATAAATGTTAAAGGGACTTCTCAAAACAGAAAAGGCCACAACTAGAAGTATAAAAATTATGAAAGGAAAAATCTCAATGGTAAAGGCAAATACACAGTAAAGGTACATTGACAATTTATAAAGCTAGTATAAAGCTTAAAAGACAAAAGTAGCAAAATCATCTATACCCACAAGTGATACACAAAACAAAAGGTTGTAATATATGATGTCACAAACCGTAAACATAGGGGGGAGTAAAAATGCAAGGCTGTTAAGTGTGTTCAAACTAAAGAAATCAGCAACTTAAAATTATCATCTCTCTCTATATATATATAGAGAGACAGATATATTGATATGTTGATATATTATTGATATATATAAGCCTCACTGTAACCACAAACCAAAAATCTATAATAGATACACACACAAAAAAGAGAAAGGAATCTGAGTATAACTCTAAATATAGTCATCAAATCACAAAGGAAGAGAGCAAAAGAAGAATGGAACAAAAAAGAATCACAAAAACAGCCCTAAAATGTTTTAAAATGGTAGTAAGTATACTCTATCAATAATTACTCTGAATATAAATAGAGTAAATACTTCAATCAAAAGATATAGAATGGCTGAAAACAAGGGTTAAAAACAAGTCCTATATATATGCTACCTACAAGAGTCTCATTTTAGATCTAAAGTCACACACACATATAAAGTCCTATATATATGCTACCTACAAGAGACTCATTTCAGATCTAAAGTCACACATAGACTTATTTCAGAGCTAAAGTGAGGGGATGGAAAAGGTATTCCATGCAAATTGAAATGATGTAAAACCAGGGTAGCAATACTTATATCAGACAAAATAAACCAAGACACTATATAATGATAAAGGAATCAAACCAACAAGAAGTTATAACAATTGTAAATATATATATGCACCCACCATAGGAACACATAAATACATAAACCAAATATAACAGATAAAAAGGGAGAAGATTATTTCAACATAACAAATAATAGTAGAGGTTTGTTAACACCATATTTACATCAATGGACCCATCCTTCAGACAGAAAATCAACAAGGAAACAATGGCCTTAAATGACACATTAGCTCAGATGGACTTAAGAGATATATACAGAACATTTCACCAAAAAGCAGCAGAATACCCATTCTTTTCAACTGTACATAGAACATTCTCTAAGACACATCACATGTTAGGCCACAAAACAAGTCTCTGTAAATTTAAGAAAACTGAAATTATATCAAACCTTATAACCACAGGTGAGAGCACAGATAAACTACAATAAAATACTGCAAAAAACACAAACATCTGGTGGCTAAACAATATGTTCACCAGAGAAATCAAAGTGGGAAAAAAATAGGAAATACTGTAAAAGGAATCACAAAAATCCAACATCTGTGGGATGCAGGAAAAGCAGTTTTAAGAGGGAAGTTTATAGAAACAAAAACTTGTGTTAGAAAAAAATAAAAATCTCAAATAAAAACCTAATCTTACACCTAAAGGAAAAATAATAAGAGGAACAAATAAAACCAAAAGTTAGTAGAAATAAAGAAATCATAAAGATCAAAGGAGAAATAGATGAAATAAAGACCAAAAACTCAATAAAAAAGATTAATGAAACTAAGAGCTGGGTCTTTGAAAGATAAATAAGAGTGATAAATCTTCAGCCAGACTCATAAAGAAAAAAAAGAGAACCAAACTAAATAAAATCAGAAATACAAAAGGATGAGTTACAACTGACATCACAGAAATACAAAGGTTTATAAGAGATTGCTATAACAATTATATGTCAATAAAATGGAAACCTAGAAGAAATGGAAAAATTCATAGGAATGTACAATGTCCTAAGACTGAATACAGAAGAAATAGAAAATGTGAAAAGACCAGTTACCAGTAATGAAACTGAATCAGTAATTAAAAAAAGAAAAACTTCCAACAAACAAAACTCAGGACCAGATGATTTCACAGGTAAATTTTACAAACAATTTAGAGAGGAGTTCACATCTATTCTCAAACTGCTCCAAAAAATTGCAGAGTGAGGAAGGCTCCCAAAGTCAATCTATGAGGCCAACATCATCCTGATGCCATAATCAGACAGATATCACAAAAAAAGAAAATTATTGGCCAAATCACTGATGAACAAACATGCAAAAATCCCCATCAAAATATTAGCAAACTGAACTCAACAATACATGAAAAGTATTACATACCATGAGCAAGTGGGATTTATGCCAAGAATTCAAGATCGGTTAAATACCAACAAATCAATCAGTGTGATACACCACATTAACAAATTAAAGAATAAAAAATCATGTAATCATCTCAATAGATGCAGAAAAGTCTTTTTAGGAAATTCAATATCCATTTATGATAAAAACTCACCACCAAATGAGTATAGAGGAAACATATCTCAACATAGTAAAGGCCATATATGGCAAGCCCACAACTATCAATAATATCATACCCAACTGTGAAAAACTGAAAGCATTTCTTCTAAGATAAAGAACAAGATAAGGATGCCTAATTGTCCCACTTTTATTCAACGTTGTATTGGAAGTCTTAGCAACAACAATTAGACAGGAAAAAGAGACAAAAGTCACCTAAATTGGAAAGAAAGAAGACTGTCACTATTTTCTGATGACATGATACTGACATGATAGAAAACTCTAAAGTCTCCACCAAAAAAATACTAGAACTCATTAATGAATTCACTAAAATTTCAGGATACAAAATTAATAAGCAGACATCTGCTGCATTTCTATACACTAACAATGAACTATCAAAAAGAGAAATTAAGAAAACAATTCCAATTCCAATTGCATAAAAAAGAATAAAAGAGTTAGGAATAAATCTAGGAGGTAAAACGACATTTTCTCAGGATACTGATGAAAGATATTGAAGATAACCAAAACAGATGGAAAGATATACCACGTTCATGGATTAGGCAGAAATAATAGTGTTAAAATATCTATGCTACCCAAGGCAATCTACAGATTCAATGAAATCACAATCAAAATACCAATGACATTTTTCACAGAATTAACAAATAATTCTAAAATTTGTATGGAAACACCAGAGAGCCCAAATAGCCAAAACAATATTGAGAAAGAAGAAAAAGCTGGAGGTATCATATTCCCTGATTTCAAAATATACTACAAATCTACAGTAATCAAAATGGCATTGTATTGGCTCATAGACACAGAGACCAATGGAAGAGAAAAGAGAGCCTAGAAATGAACCCACACTTTTATGGACAACAAAGGAAGCAAGAATATACAATGGGGTAAAGACAGCTCTTCAATAAGTGGTGTTGGGGAAACTGAACATCTACATGCAAAAGAATCAATCTGGACTACTTTTTGCACCATATACAAAAATAAACTCAAAGTGGATTAAAGACTTAAATGTAAGACCTGAAACTATAAAACTTCTAGAAGAAAACATAGGCAGTATGCTCTTTGGCATTAGTCTTAGCAAGTAAGCTTTTGGATATCTCCTCAGGCAATGGAAACAAAGTCAAAACTAAACAAATGGGACCACATAATACTAAAAAGCTGTTGCACAGTGAAGGAAACAACCAACAAAAAAAGTTGCCTACTGAATGGGAGAAGATAATTGCAAACAATATATCCAATAAATAGTTAATATCAAAAAAATCTACAAATAAACTCATACAGCTCAACATCAGAAAAAAAAAAAAACACACAAATAATGGGCAGATGACCTGAAAAAACATTTTTCCAATGAAGACAGACAAATGGCCAACAGGCACATGAAAAGGTGCTCAGCATCACTAATCACCAGGGAAATGCAAATCAAACGTTCAATGAGATACCACCTTACATCTATCAGAATGGCTATTATCAAAAATACAACAAAAGACAAGTGTTGGCAAAGATATGGAGAAAAGGGAAATCTGTGTACTGTTTGTGGGAATGTAAATTGATGCAGCCACTATGGAAAACAGTATGGAGATTCCTCAAAAATTAAAAATAGTACTACTATACAATCCAGTAATTGCACTTCTGGGTATTTATCTGAAGAAAATAGAAACACTAATTTGAAAAGATATATGCACCCCTATGTTCATTGCAGCATTATTTATAATAATCAAGATATGGAAGCAACCTAAGTACCCATTGATTTAAAAAAATGGATAAAGATTACAGATATATGTGTGTGTGTGTGTGTTTGTGTGTATATATATATATATGACAATGGAATATCTCTCAACTATAGAAAAAAATGAAATCTTGCCATTTGTGACAACATGGATGGACCTAGAATGTATTATGTTGAGTGAAATAAGTCAGATAGAGAAAGACAAATACTGTATGATTTCACTTATGTGTGGCATCTAAAAAACAAAACAATTTAACAAACATAACTAAATAGAAACAGTGCCATCGACATAAAGAACAAACAGGTGGTTGCCAAAGGGGAGAGGAGTGGGAAGAGGAGAGAAATAGGTGAAGGAGATTAAGAGGTACAAATTTCCAGTTACAAAATAAATGTCATGGGTATGAAATGTACAGTGTGGAAAATGTTGTCAGTAATACTGTAATATCTTTGTATGGTAACAGATGGTAACTGGAGTTATCATGATGATGATTTTGAAGCTTATAAAAATACTGAATCACTATATTGTGTATCAGGAACAAACACAGTGTTGTAGGTCAATTTTACTTAAAAAACAAACAAACAAACTCATAGAATAAGAGATCAGGTTTGTGGTTACCAGAGACGAGGTGTGTGGGGAGGGGGAGTTGGAGGAAGGTAGTCAAAATACAATCTTCCAGTTATAAGACAAATAAGTACTAGGAATGTAATGTACAACATGATAAATACAATTAAAACTGCTACGTGGGGCTTCCCTGGTGGCACAGTGGTTGAGAGTCCGCCTGCCAATGCAGGGGACATGGGTTTGTGGCCCGGTCCAGGAAGATCCCACATGCCACGGAGTGGCTGTGCCCATGAGCCATGGCCGCTGAGCCTGCACGTCCGGAGCCTGTGCTCTGCAATGGAAGAGGCCATGGCAGTGAGAGGCCCGTGTACCACAAAAAAACAAAAAACAAAAAACTGCTATGTGTTATGTACAGAAGTTTTTAAGAGAGTAAATCCTAAGAGTTCTTACCACAAGGAAATTTTTTTCCTAAATTTTAAAATTCTGTATCTATATGAGATGATGGACCATCAGTAAACTTACTGTGGTAATTATTTCATGATGTATGCAAGTCAAATCATTATACTGTAGAGCATAAAATTATACAATGCTGTATGTCAACTGTATCTCAATAAAACTGGAAGAAAAAAAAAAGAAACAACAAAAAAGCCCCATTAAATAACCTCACTTTACACCACAATGAACTAGAAAAAGGACAAACAAAGCAGAAAGTTAGTAGAAGGAATGAAGTAGCAAAGATCAGAGCAGAAAAAAAAGAGATTTGAAAAATAATAGACAAGCTCAATGAAATTAAAAGCTAATATTTTGAAAAGATAAAATTGACAAAACTTTAGCTAGACTATCTAAAAAAAGTGGGAAGACTCAAATGAATACAATAAAAATGAAGGAGGAGACATTACACAGATTCCACAGAAATACACAGGATCAAAAGAGACTACTTTTAAGAATTATATGCCAACCTGTGGGATAACCTATAAGACATGGATAAATTCCTAGAAACATACATCTTACCAGGGCTGAATATGAAGAAATAGAAAATCTGAATAGTCTAATAATGAGTAAGGAGATTAAATTGGTAATCTAAAACCTCCCAACACAGAAAAGCTTATGATAAGATGGTTTCTTTGGTGAATTCTGTCAACTTTTAAAGAAGACTTAACTCCAATCCTTCTCAAATGCTTCCAAAAACTGAAGAGGAGAGAACACTCCCAAATTCATTTTATGAAGCCAGCATTATCTTGATGCCAAAGTCAGATAAGGATACAGGAAAAGAAAAGTACAGTCCACCGTCCCTGTTGAATATAGATGCAAAAATTCCCAACAGAATATTAGCAAACCAAATTCTAGAGCACATTAAAAGGATTATACACAGAATGATCAAGTAAGATTTATCCCTGGGATGTAAGGATGGTTCAACACACTGCAAATGAATATATGTGATATACCACATTAGACAATGAAAGATAAAAGTCATATAATCATCCTAATAAATGAATAGAAAGCATGTGACAAACACAACATCTTGCATAATAATAACCTTCAACAACTTGGATATAAAAGGAATATGCCTCAACACCATAAAGGCCGTATAGGACAAACCCACAGCTAATATCATACTCAAAGGTGAAAGTTTAAAAGCTCTTTCTCTAAAATCAGAAAGAGGACAAGGGTACCCCCTCTCACCACTCTTATTCACCACAGAACTGAAAGTCCTAGCTAAAGTGGTAGTCAAGAAAAAGTAACAAAAGATATCTAAATTGGAAAGATGAAGCAAAATTGTTATTTACAGATGATATCATTTTATATACAGAAAATTCTAAAGACAATCAAAATATTGTTGTAAATAATCAAAGAATTTAGTAAAGTTGCAGGTTATAAAATAAAAATACAAAAATCAGTTGTATTTCTATATGCTAAAAATGAAAAAATCTGAATAAGAAATAAAGAAAAATATCCACTCTCAATAGCATCAAAAACAATAAAATACTTAGGAAAAAATTTATCCAAGGAAGTGAAAGACCTGTACACTGAAAACTGTAAGACTTTGATGAAATAAAGTTGAAGAAGACACTAATCAGTGGAAACATACCCTACGTTCATTATCAGAAGGACTGATATTGTTAAAATGTCCATATTACCCAAAGCCATTTATAGATTCAATGTAATCCCAATAAAATTCAAATGGCATTTTTCACAGAAATAAAAAAAGCAATCATAAAGTTTGTATGGAACAACAAAAGACCCCAAATAACCAAAGTAATACTAGTAAAGAAAATGAAGCTAAACTCATCACACTTCCTGTTTCAAACTATGTTACAAAGTTTTAGTATTTAAAACAGAATGGCACCAGCATAAAATTAGACACATAAACAATTGGAGCAGAATAGGAAGCCTAGAAATAAATTCTTGCTTATATGGTCAACTAATAGTTGACAAGGGAGCCAGCAACACAATGGGGAAATAATAGTCTCTTCAACAAAAGATGTTAGGAAAACTGGATAACCATATGCAGAAAAATGAAATTGAATGCCTATCTTAAACAACTGACTTCCATTAACTTGAAATGAATTAAAGACTTTAACATAAGTCTTGATGCCATAAAACTCCTAGAAGAGAACATAGGAAAGACAATACATGATATCGATGCTGAAAATGATTGTTTTAATAGGACACCAAAAGCATAAGCAACAAAATCAAAAATCAACAAGTAGGATTAACATCAAACAAAAAAGCTTCTGCACACAAAAAGACAAACAAACAAAAAAATCATCAACAAATGAAAAGGCAACCTAAAAAATAGGAAATAATATTTGTAAGCCATACATTGGATAAGGGGTTAATACACAAAATATACAAAGGGGGACACATATAACTTAACAAAAACAACAACAAAACAGTCTGAATAAAAGATGCTCACCGTCACTAACCACCAATGAAATACAAATCAAAAGCACAATGAGTTATCACCTCATATTGTTAGAATGGCTCTCATCAAGAAGACAAGAGATAACACGTGTTGTTAGGATGTGGAGATAGGGGAAGCCTTATGCAGTGTTGGTGGGAATGTAAATTGGTTCAGCCACTGTGGTAAACAGTATGCAGTTTCTGCAAAAAATTGAAAATAGTAATACTATATGATCCAGCAATCCCAATTCTGGGTATACATCCAAAGAAAATGAAAACAGGATATTAAAAAATATTGGCACTCCCATGTTTACTGCAGCATTAATAACCTGTCAACAGATGAATGAATAAAGATGTGTATATATATATATATATATATATATATATATATATATATATATATATATAAACTATGAGAAAGAAGAAAATCCTGCCATTTGCAAAACATGGACAGACCTTGAGGGTGTTATGCTAAGTGAGGTAAGCCAGAAAGAAAGACAAGTACTGTAAGGTATTATTAGTATGTGGAATCTAAATGTGCTGAACTCCTAGAAACAGAGAACAGAAGGGTGGCTACCAGGGCTGGGATTGGTGGAATTGGGGAGATTCTGTTAAACCATACGAACTTGCACCTAAAAGATGAGTAAGTTTCAGAGATCTAATGCACAGCATACTAATTCTAGTCAACAATACTGTATTATATACAAAGTTGTTAAGAGACAACATCTTACATATTCTCACCATAAGAAAGAAATAATAATGTGACCTGATAGAAGTGTTAGCTAACACTACGGTGGTTATCATATTGTAATATACAATTGTATCAAGTCAACATATTTTGCACCTTAAACTTACACAGAGTTATATGTCAATTATATCTCAAAAAATAGAGAAATCTCTAAGACTTATAGTCAACTCCTATCAGTCCCTTTAATTATCTTCTAAAGTACTTGTTAATTACTCATTACTTACAAAATAAATTTTATTTACTCTCCTCAGAGTAAAGAAAAAAGTCAAACTTGACTGCTTAAAAAATGAGCCAAATACCTTAACAGACACCTCACCAAAGAAGATATATAGATGTCAAATAAGGATACGAAAAGATGCCCCATATCTCATGTCATCAGTGAAATGCAAATTAAAATGAGATATCACTACACACCTATTAAAATATGAAACAGCGAGGGCATCAAATGCTGGCAAGAATGTGCAGCAATAGGAATTCTCATTCATTGCTGGTGGAATGCAAAATGGTAAAATCACTTTGGGAGACATTTTGGTAGTGCCTTACAAAACTAAACATGCTCTTACTATAAGACCCAGCAATCTTCCCCCTTGGAATTTAGTTAGCCTAAGGAGGTGAAAAATCTATGTCCTTAAAGAAATATGTACACAGATGTCTATAGCATTTTTATTCACAAGTGCCAAGGAAGCAACCAAGGTGTCCTTCAGTAGGTGAATGGATAAAGAAAGTATGGTGCATCCAGAAATGGAATATCGTTCAGTGCTAAAAAGGAATGAGCTATCAAGCCATGAAAAGAAATGGAGGAATCTTAAATGCATATTACACAGGGCAGCATAATATAATAGAATAAGGGAGGGTATAAATTACTAATTTTCACATTTTATAGAGAGGATGTGTGTTGGTAGTATGTGGCAAAATACCATTTTACTTTTAATCTTTATAATTAAATTAAAACTTTTCATAAAATGCTAAGAATTTTTTAAATGATGAATACTTCCCAAACTACTGCAAAAATAAATCAATAATGAATTCTGCATTAAAATAAAATAAAATAAACCCATAGAAATGAAATATAAAGCATGAAATCACATAAGTATGAGCAACCATATCATCTTGTCTAATATGGCAAATGATTTGAAATTTCATATTATATTCCAGGACTTTCAAACTTAGTACTAAAAAAGCATATATATAGTATATATAGTATATATATATATATATATATATATATATATATATATATATATATAAATTTTTTGGTTCTGAATATGTATTTTTTTACTAAAAATGATTCATAAATTGATGTACAAAAATGTTCAAACACATGAGTAAATAATGTAATGATAAAGAACTATTTTTTGTGAAAATTGTTTTTTAAAACATCTTTATATTTCAGTGCAAAAACATATCCCTGGCACCTCTTAAAACATAAGAGCAAGCTCAAAAAACCATAGTGATGGAAATAAGTGAGGAAAATAATATATATTATATATATAATTAAAAATCCAATTTTAGAAAGTTATATCAAGAAAATTCAAAAATAAATAAACTAGATTTGATAGTAATGAAAACTGATAGGCAGGATTTTACTGGGAAAAGTGAGTGATTAATCTATGAGAGATTAATGACAGTTATCTTAATTGAATACAAGACATATTGAAAAATATCACAAGTACAGTAAAAAGCAAAGTGTCAAAATATATAAATCAAAAAATTTAAAAGAAATTTACTGTGTAAGAATGGAGAATTTTTCCACTTGTCAGATACTAAATAAATAAATAACTCCAAAGGATCTGATTAATATAAATTATTTCAATAGACCCATGACAAAGACTTGTCCTACAGTGTGAGAAATTTTGTTTTCAAAATTTCTTTGAAATACCTTTGGGGCATTTATACTTTTATTAAAATTTAGGTCACAGAAAATCTCAATAAAATGCAAAAAGTAAATATTTAGGAAATATTCTCAAACCTCAACATGAAAACCTTGAAAATCATAATCAAAGAATCCACAATAAAACCACTAACTTGAAATTAATTAAGTAAATAAACTGTTTCTATGAATTTGCTTAGAATGAGTCCCCATAGTTTGGATCTATTGCTTTAATAATCATAATATTCAAAGTGCTGTGTTTGTAGAATTGACTCCTTGATACAAAAATACATATGTAACTTTGTAAAAGATCCTACCCAACATAATGAGAAAAATAAAATAAGAAGTAAAAGTTGTAAAAACCTAAATATAGTTCTAGTCCATGACTTTCTAACATAGAACACTGATGAAATCAGAGGTGAATGAGACAATTTTTGCATGAATCTTTGTTTACTACTTCCTAGCTTTGTGACCTGGGCCAATTACCCTAACTCTCTGAGCTCCAATTTCCTCTTCTTTCACACAAAGACACTAACAATACTTACCTTTTAAGGTTATTTTAAATATAAAATAAAATATGTAAAATGCTTAGAATATTTTTTTGTCCCATATCATTATTTTATTTGGTTAATTGCTGCCAAGTCAATTAATAGTAATTTTAGTAGTGTTATAAGCTTGTTCTTGATCTGGGCAATTGGATTTTTGTTTAGAAATGCAGTATCTCAATAGTTTTTGAGTCTATGTCACTCATATGGTGACACATTAAACACTGCCAATAAGTTTCTATTGCTAAGATAGCCAGAATTAGTCTGGTTCATTTTACGTCTGAATCAGAATTTTTTACTTTTTCATCAATTCTGGGAGCTACCCAGTATACATCCCCAAACATAATTCTTTTTAAATTTTAAAATTATTTGCATAAATCAAGTCAGATGTTATTGATTGCAATCAAAGAATCCTCATTAGGATCAAAGTTGGTACCTGACTAGATGTAGGTAAGATTGATCCAAGAAAAGTGGTGTATTCAGAGATGGCTATTGAGAAATAATAAAATATATGGAATGAGAAGTATTCAGTCATTGGCATATTATGGTAAAATATGCCATATTTTACATCAAATCATGTAAGCAGATTGAGAATGAAACTTGCAAGGATATGAAACTTGTTTCTCCACCAATTTAATACAAATGCTGTCAATTAGGCTGATAACACTGATACTGTCCATTAGGTTGGATGATTTGCCTGCACCAGAACACTGGATAACTTAATGTGACAAATTCAAATCCCCTAGACATAATCTACACATTGCCCCAAGGTGTAACCACCCTGAAAGAATAATTTAACCACTGTGGTGATAGGATTGAGAACACAAACATACATTCAGAAATAAGTAAATAAATAAATAAATATCTACTTGCCAAATAAGCCCACCTATTTAATTTACAACTTCATTCTACCTCTAATGAGAAAGTTAGGGAAATCTAATCATTGTAATAATGACATTAGGAAGCTTTGAAGGATTTGGGTAACAAGAATAACTAAACTTCCTTGAAATACCACCCATTGCATTATTCTTTTTGGAGAGCCCACTCCTCTTCCATAAAAGGAAGTTCAACTTCCCCCTGAATCTTCACACTTTGTTCTTAGCCAGGGGCCAGAATTTAAGTTCAGCCATTATTGATGGTGAAGCGGTGGGGGAAAATGAAGAAAGTTTGAGGAAGAGAAAAGTCTAACCAGAAAAAACTGCCCAAGTTGGCTATAAAGCATCTCAAAAATTGAAAGAATAATTGTAGAAATATACTTTTGAAAGTGCCCAAGAATGTAGAATGAACCGAAAGTTTGAACCAAACTGACTGTATCGACAATGGAGCACTCTGCAGAGATTCAGGCAGCTGGTCTAGGTTCTAATAGATTTCGAGTTTGGATAATATGAAAGAGAACTGGTCTGTAAGTAATCCGTGCTAAGTGTTACTGAACGTGAGAAATCTCTTGGTCTAAAAGAAAAGAATGCAAATATTTTGAGAGACAGGGAGGTTGAATCAGCTCATCATGAGTTTTGCATGTACCCATACCTCTTTGGATCCTCCTGAGAGGTATTCCCACAACACTTTCCTCTCTTCCTTTCCTTGTGATCTACTATAACTAGGGAGGTGGCAAAATTCAAATAAACAAACCAAGCCAAATTTGCAATTTTCTTTGGGTCTGGAAGTCTGGGAAGAAGGAAACAACTGAATGGCATTCCAAGGGGGAGAGAAGCCCACTGAGGCTGAACACGAGAGGTAGTAGTTAATTACAAGGCAAAATGTATAACAGCAATTAGGGTGGGCAATGTATAATAGGAATTAGGGTGGGCAAAGAAATAGGATCTTTGGGAATGATCTGTTTAATGAAGATTATAGTTAATTAATTATGAGATTCCCAGTAATTAAATTACTAAGAAATTCACTGACATCTTAAGTAATCTGTATACCAAAAAACAACAGAAAAAACAGATAACAATAAAAGTGTACAAACTTCAGATATGAATAACTAGATATCTGAACAACAGCAGTAAGCCAGATGCAGTCTTTGCCATTCTTCAGATGTGTGTTAATTCAGAGTCACAGATTCCATAAATGAACAATTTTCTTGATTTCTTTAAGGAAGGAACCTATAAAAACACCACAAGCATGTACCTACTGTGAGACTTTACCTTCATTCTATCACTAAATTACCTATGACCACTTACCTAAATAACTCTAGACTAAGGACTATAAACACCCCAGGCTTTGCGAGATTATTGCACACCAGTTCTGAGCTAATTCATGTGTCTGAGGACCTGCAGAAGTTACCATATTATTTTCTACAAAAGAAAGATATTTAAATTACGTTTGTGATTTGAAAGTTCAATTGCAGTTAATCATTGTTGGTATCATCTTGAAATGTGTTTCATAATAACATTAAGCATGTTTATGTACAAGTTAACTTAAAATATGTCTCAAGGTTCCCATGGTACAAACTTTTCAGTTGTATGTCATTTTATTTAAGCTAGCAGCAGCACAGAAAATGTATGATGAAAATTTCAAATTGAGCATTTCTATATTTCTAGGGGAAACTGAAGGATAATGTGAGGTTGAAGGCAAAGGTATGACCAGTAGCATTAACAGCCACCACAACAAGAGGCTCAATAAGATATTTTTTGTAAATTTATTCAACATGTATTTATTGAGAACCCACCAAGAGCTAGGTGTGTTCCAAGTGTTTACAAAATTTCAGGGACCTTAACAAGAAACAAAAAAGCTTTTTGCCTCCAAAAAGAGACCTTTTAGTGGAGAGATATGGACAATAAATTATATTTTGTATTGCACTGCAAAATATTAAATGCTATGGAGAAAAGTTAATATAATAAAAGGGGAAAACGCGTTCCAATGATGGAAAATTTGCAGTGTTAAATGGGGGATCATTGAAAATGTGTCATCTGAGCAAAGACTTGAAGGATACAAGAGACCAGACTCTGAAAATATTTGGGGTAAGGACATTCCAGGTAGGAAGAACAAGAGCAAATATCATGGGGCCAAGGAGGCAAATAGGGAGGAAGGGGACATTGGTTGAAATGAGATAAGACAACAGAGGAATATACTTAAATGGAAGGAAACGTGGCATTTATTGTAAGATAACCTTTTTGCCAGTCTTCTCTTAATTGACCTAAGATGAATATTTAATTATAGCTTACCAAAAAATGCGGCTCTAGAAACCATAGCTAAATAAAACTATATATATATATATATATATATATATATATATATATATATATGTATGTACATATGCTTCTAACTCCTATTACTATTCTATGTCAGAGGAAAGATACATTTTAACTATTTATTTACCAAAAACTTAGCCTGCAGGTATTCATCACTTCATATTGGCACACTGAATAGCAGAGACCAATATATTTATAGAAATAGCACACTTAAGAATAACCTAGGCTTCCCTGGTGGTGCAGTGGTTGAGAGTCCACCTGCCGATGCAGGGGACACAGGTTTGTGCCCCGGTCCGGGAAGATCCCACATGCCGCAGAGCGGCTAGGACCGTGAGCCATGGCTGCTGAGCCTGCGCGTCCGGAGCCTGCGCTCCGCAATGGGAGAGGCCACAACAGTGAGAGGCCCGTGTACCGCAAACAAACAAATAAACAAACAAAAAGAATATCCTAGTCACAAGCTTATAACAAATTTGGTGTGAATATCATTTTGTAGAAAAGTAAGATGTTTCAAAGAAGGTGGTACAAATGACATCTCTAGGTGTTAGCTTGTTACTTGTGGTACAGTGAAATTGACCTTAAGCAATTCTCTTAAACTAAGTAAAAATCTCTTAAATACGTATAAATAAATGATAGGTACAAATAAATAGGTGCAAAATAAGTATAAATAAATAGGTATAAATCTCTTAAATGGGTATAAATCTCCTACTTACACCATGGGAAGCATGGTCAGAGGAGAGCTACCTTTCCTCTGCCCATCCATTTTGAGTATGCTACAGACATAATATTTATCCTCATGGAATCAAATCTTGAATAAAGATTTCTCTTCCTCTTACTTTGCATCCATGTTAGTCATCCCATCAGGTCTTACTTAAAAAATGTTTTAACAAGAAAGCCTTATTTTCAGGGTAATTAGCTGAGAGCCAATATCTATGGGAAATTGTGGTTGGTTGAGAAAGGCCTCCCGCAGCCCGAAAGCTATCTAGGGCAAATCCTTGGAATCTATGAATGTCTTCTTAGTTGGAAAAGGAATCTTTTGCAGATGTGGTTTATTTGAAGATCCTGAGATGTGTTAATCCTGGATTACCCTGGGGAACCCTAAATCCAATGACAAGTGTCCTTATAGCAGAAAGACAGAAGGAGGGTTGAGACAGACAGGAGAGGAGAATACACAAAAGAGGAAGAGGCAATTTGACCATGGAGGCAGATTCGAGTGATGTAGCCATGAGCCAGGGTGACTGGAGCCACCAGAAGCTGGAAGAGGCAAGGAATGGAAAGTGCTCTATTGTCACCAGAGGAGGGGCTGTCCTACCAACACTCTAATTTCAGACTTCTGACCCCCAAAACTGTGAGGCAACAAACTTATGTTCTTTTTTCACCAAATTCATGGTATTTTGTTACAGCACTCCAAGGAAACTAATATGGAAGTTATAGTAATACAAACATTATATAGATTTTTTTTATTTTCAAGTTTACTTGAAATTTTGAAGGAAATGTAACTAAAATGGGATATTAGGAATTAAAATTTCTTTTCATAATTTTAGAATTACTGAAGAGACTTCTGAAAATGTCTACACCTGTAGCAAGTGCCCACGTATCTGTGTAGGTACATTTTTCCTTTCTTTCACATTAAGGATGCTTTGGCAGAAACATTTGAGAAGTAGGATATTAAAAGATTAAAAGTCCATAATTAAAATCAAGAAGGGAAATATTTTACCTGGTTGCATTTATTTAACCCATTTTTGTAAGTTAAAATTATTGAAGGAGAATAATGCATACTCCTTAGAATACAAACAAAATTGGGGAGAAATAGAATAAGGTTTGATAAATAGCCACTGAATCCCAGGAACTCTGCTAACCTCACTCATATATTATATGTCATCTCATTTAATCATCATCATAATCCTAAATGTAAGCAAGTGTTGGTGTAAGACTAAAAATTAAATATATATATATATATATATATATATATATATATATATATATATATATATATATATATATTGCTTATCTGGGTTAGTAGTTTTTGATTCAGCAGTTCCAGTGGGAAAAAAGCCCACTATTACTACCTTGTTTGAAGTTCCTCTATTAAAGTTCTGTTCAAAATTGTGATATAAGGCAGAAACATTTTAATTGGGTTTAGAGAGTAAAACAGCATGTGAAACATAGGATAAATCTAGAGGGATTCAATAAGCTAAGGACAAATAAGTGGATCAAAGCTGAGAAGAAACATGATAAAATAAAGAGCAGACTTTCCCTCATTCAAACTTCTGCACTCCTCATCCTTGATCTCATTCGGATAAATAGCCTTTGACAACAGAAAAGAAATAATTCTTCCTCTTCTTTAGCACCACTTCCTTCAGAGAATGCCAGAGGTACATATTTCTAATACATACTGTGAGACTCATGAGTTATGGAAAGTGTGGTTACAGTATCAAAAAAATGTTTGAGAATCAATGAATGTTCTATGACTGTTCTACTTTCCTCCTGGAGAGTCACAGAAACATCACCAATTCATAAGCCCTTAAAAATCCTGAAGTTAAAAAAATCTTGTTTAATGTTGTCAACTTGTCCCAAATGTATTTAGCCATGGACTCTTTTGTTCACCTGACATTTGTTTTCCAGAGGAACTCACATTGGATAAAATTGGCAGCTCAGCCTTTTTGGACAACATGCAGTATGAATGATTCTGAGGACAGAATGATTCTGACCAAAACTTGTAAAAAGCCAAGAGTAAGCATGATATCTCTAGATTTCTGCTATTTAGGTTATATCTTAATGAATGAAGTCATAGCAAATTTACAGCACAATGATTTTAGGACTTTCATGCCTATAACAAGACTAAGGTACAAAAATCGAGAAGGACAACACAGTTAAATATTTTATAAGAGGTTAAAAGAAATGGATATAAAACAAAAATACCCAAGACATACCTGTATTCTGTCCTCTGAAAACAGCATGAAAGCTGTTGTGTAAAATTACAAAACAAAGACATCCAACCACCCAAAGACATCCAACCACCCAAAAGCTGTTGTGTAAAATTACAAAAGACATCCAACCACGCAAAAATTACCCTCTCTTCTTCCTCTTTCCTTCTTTGCTTTTTTTCTTTTTAAATTAGAATTCAATTAACACACTATAGGCTTAAAATCTGGCAAAAATAGATAGTTTTTCTAACATAAGAAAAAGATGATCAAAATACATTTTCTCAGATTATCTTGGCTGCATTTACCAAAGGTAAGGTGTTTTCTTTTTTCCCCCTGTAGTTTAATCTGGGATGTCAATAACAATTTTTTTTTATTAAAATGCTTAACTTCACAGGCAACAACCTAATTAAATATCCTTTGTCCCTTTCTGCGCCAAAGAGGCATTACCATCTGAATTTTCTCCAAGCTTGATAGTATACCCAAAACAGTATATTGAGTAGGAAAAAACAAAACAGAACCTAAGAGACAATTTCGCACATCTGTTCCTGCGGGTGTTCTTTCATTCTTTCTCATTTATAATTAATGAAAAATAATGGTGCTGACACAAGTTAATTACTATGAAAAATTACAGTTTATGCTATTTATTATAATAATGGCAAATTACTTGAGATATTCAAACACTGTTCCTAAGCAATTAGAAGTGTTCATAAGGAGTTCACCTGTGAAATTTTTTCATCTGTGTTTGCATTCTGTGAAGTGAAAGAACACCCAATGTTTTTCATTAGCAGCAGAGATAACACAGCAAGAGATATTAATCATAGAGTCCTGTACCTGAGAAAACATTTAAAATAAAATCGGATTGCATAGCTGAAGCAGAGGTCAAAACAGTACACAGAGATATTTATTACAACCAAATTTTTCTTAACAGGTTCAAAGGGACTATTAAATCGGTTTCATTTAGTAACAATTTGGTCTAACTAATTAGAATTACTATCTTGTCCTAGTTTACCAAAAATATTAAATTACTGATTTAAAAATTAGAATTAATATCTTTCTAATTAGCACATACAAATTAGGGGATTGTCCCTTCTTGAACTTGCTTTCCTTATAAAACTGTAAATTGTAACACTAATGCAATAGTCCTCAGGTTATTAAGAATAACTTATGACTAAAAAATACTAATTAGGTCTAATATGCCTATGTAAATGAGCTAAGTGAAAAACATCCCTGTGAAATATTTCGTTTGCTGTAGTTTCAATAGTAACCTGAACAGGAAAAAGTTCGTTTTGTCTTGTTTAGCTCAATGACAATGTTGCTATACATATACACCTATTTTGTTTCAGTTTTTATTCATTCAAAGTAATACAGAAAAAAAATTTAAAAATTCAACACAGTGACAACTTCTCCACATTAGTTTTAATATTTTCTATTAATTATGTTTTCAGGAATACGTTGATTTAAGAATACACCAGTTGCTAAGAGAAAGATAAATAAATGTCAAGCCTTTGCCTTTTGAAAAGGCAAAGAAAAAACCCCATAAAAATGTATAACTCTTGTTCATTAATATGTAGTCAGTAGTTGGCGTTAAAATTAGTTTTGATCAAGTAGATCCTGAGTCATTATCATATAACACCTCTCCTACAAAATATTAACTGCCATACGTTAGATGATATCCTCTTTTCTAAACACATGTAAAAATTCAAATCACGGAATAGAACTGAACGTGTTTAAAGAAAATAAGGGTATCAGAAAATAAAAGTCTTTACTTAGTAAATCATATAATTTTAGCATAACTGATTAAATATCAGAATTCAAAATTTTTTAAGCAGAAAGGAAAGTTGATTGATTCATATAACTGTACTTAATACACTTTTTCCTGCTTTCACATGCTGATTACAGTTAGTGAAGTTACTGCATCAGCATTATCTCTTTCTCTGCTTTTGTTAGGCTGCTTATCTTTAGGTTGGTTGCATTCTCATCAGGATCTCTCCATAATGAACACTAATAGTTGCAATGTCCTTAAACCTTAAGATTTCCAATGGTGGTGGGTTGATGGTTTCAGAGTAAAAATAATGAAAATTCTATTTTCAAAAGCAATAGCAAATTGAAATAGACTTACAAATTTTGTTTGAGATTTAATTTCATGAATAGATAAGACTAATTTTTGATATCTTTTATCAATTTGCTGTGCATAAATGGATATTTCTCAGTATACTATTAATACAATAATGAACCTTGTTTTGTCCTTATACTAGAAATATGATGTTGAAAATATCTTATCACTGAAGACATAACTTATAATTGGACATGTTAATTGCCCAGGATCAAACAATTTTCAAGCAACTAATATAGGAATCAAACAGATTTACCTTATTGAAAATCTATTTTATTACAATTTTTTCCAGTTTCTTTTTAAATAGATTTAATATTTAAATAGAATTAATAGGAAATGATTTTGCTAAGGGTGACAGATACACTCTATTAAAAGAAGTCTTGGGCTTCCCTGGTGGTGCAGTGGTTGGGAGTCCACCTGCCGGTGCAGGGGATGCGGGTTCGTGCCCCGGTTCGGGGGGATCCCGTGTGCCATGGAGCGGCTGGGCCCGTGGGCCACGGCTGCTGAGCCTGTGCATCTGGAGCCTGTGCTCCACAGCGGGAGAGGCCACGACGGTGAGAGGCCCATGCAAAAAAAAAAAAAAAAAAAGTCTTAAATTTTTCCTTAATAAGAACATAACATTATATACAGATATCTAAAATTTTTGAATCTTTTTGTCTCATATTTCAGACTCTACTTAGTTACTGGAGATTATTTGAGAAAAAAATCTGGTACCATATAAAGGAAAGCCTGTGTACTCAAGGGTACTTATATTCAATGGTTCAGAGGCTGACGTTATTATATATATTCAATAGTATACTTTTTAGTAAAGACTTTGCTCTAGATGACTAACTGTTTCTCAAGTGAACCAGATTAAATATTTTAATTTTAGTGAAATCATCACAGAATAATAAACTAGAAACTGGATTTTGAAACCAAGGACAATTTTATAGTCATCCGTATATTTTATGAAATTTTACACTGTGAACTCTCTCTATATTCATTCTATGAATTAGTTTCTAAGTAGTATGTCCTTTTTCATGAAATGGTTTCTTCTTTTACGCTTAAAAACTCATGGGTCTGGGGCTTCCCTGGTGGCGCAGTAGTTGAGAGTCCGCCTGCCAATGCAGGGGACGCGGACTCGTGCCCCGGTCCAGGAAGATCCCACATGCCGCGGAGCGGCTGGGCCCGTGAGCCATGGCCGCTGAGCCTGCACGTCCGGAGCCTGTGCTCCGCAATGGGAGAGGCTACAACAGTGAGAGGACCGTGTACCACAAAAAGAAAAAAAAAAAAAAAAAACCCTCATGGGTCCAACTATATGAAAAATAATCATTTAATATATATTTTATCAGTTCTTTCTAAACACTTTCTAGAATACAAACGAGATGCAATTTAATTATCCAGAAAGTTTAAATTCACAAACTTTATAAATCAAATCTGAGAAACTCAGATGTGCAAGAAATTTTGCAATACAGTATTTCCTTTAAATGAAATTAAGTCTGAATTCTAGCAACCAATCCACCATGTTGACACAGGCACTTGGTTTCAGACTTTGGGGAAGTTTTCAAGGATCTGGGGGGAAGGGTGGCTTTATGACCATCAAAAATCAGGAAAAGGGCTGAAAGTCTCCAATACATAATAGTCAGGTTCATGTGATTATTATTGAAGTCCACGTGGCCTCTGAAAGTGGCAGTAATAATTCTCTGAAAGATGTGGGCCTGGAGTTTTGGGGAAGCCTTCCTAGGTAACTACATTTGGTAGGAAGATTGGACCCCTGGAGGAACAGAGGCCTCCACTCGCCAGACCACTAGCCCTTGTACTTGATTGCATCCTAGAGGAAAAGGTACCTTTTCTAATGCTAGTGAAGGTGCACTGGGTGTGGGCAACAGTCCTGGCAAACCTCCATAATTGTACCACACAGATGCTTCCCTTAAAGTTCTGCCTCTGTCCAAGTTGCCATTATATATCATGATATAGGGACCATGATATAGGCTCTGCTTCCTGGAGGGCCTGAAAATGTCTGCTTCCCTCCCAGTCTTGCAAGACATCTATTCACTTTCCTCCAGAAGACTTCCATAATGCCCCTACCTCACAATGTATTGTCCTCAGAGAGGATTTATTTACATACACACACACACACACACACACAAACAGAAAAAGAGGTTTGGCTTTAAACTTTTCCACATAAACCTCACCAGAGGCAATTTAAATACTACTATAAATTTTCTTTCATTAAGTAAGTAAATGCTTTCCTCATGACAACTACATACTGCACACATATTTTAAGGTGTTTTGTAAGGTAGAAAGAGGACTGGAAAGAAGGGAGTACCTATGTATTGAATGTTTATTATGTTTCAGATGCTTTATATTATTCACCTCTTCTAATAGCCTCACTGTCCTTACAGTGTCATAATTTATTTTTTCATTTTTTGGAATACAAGGAAACTAAAATTCAGTAAAATGAATTAAAAAAATTAACCAAATTAATGTATGCCTTGTTGTTAGTAACACAACTTGCATCTAAACTGCGGTTTTTTCTCACCCCAAACTTCATGACATTTCCACTTTACCAGTGTTCCCAAAATTTATCTATTCATTATACACCAAACTTAAGTTTTTCCATGACATTGAACTACTTGAATATCTCATATGTCTACCAATTGCTAGATGGAGAGTCACAGTAGCCTCTCCTGGAATGTACTCCCATTCCATGGACAGATGACTTATCCATAACTCAAAACCAACCAATTCTGTGGAAAAACCTTCCACTTGACTCTTAGGCTCCAGAACTCCTCCTGCAGCCTATGGAATTTAAACATCCCTGAAAGAGAGTACAATCACCAAGAAGAGAGAGAAAGGTCAAGTCCTCCATTCTCTAGATCCCTCTAATTTTTATTCTTCAGAGAGATACCTCTTACACCACATTGGAACTGAAAAGTGGTATCTTCATTTATTTTAGAGATTAGGAGTCCAGGTAGTAAGATTTGGAAAATTAAAAAGAAAAAATTTTCCTCAATCCTTCCATAAGCAAATGAAGGAGAATCCAGAAAAAAAGTGAAAAACAATGCAATAAGGAATTAAAAATATAGGATTAAAAACAACAGAGTAACTGGAAGGGGGCAGAGCCTAGAGAGAGGCACGTGTTTTTACATGTGCATTTACAAAGGTTGGCACTAAGGCGCAGGGAACAGGATATGGAAAGTACAGTGTGGGCAGAGAGGGCTGGATTCCTTGTGAGAGGTGGGTGTGGGTTTTTTTACGGGATGATCTGCTGAAAGCAGATGAGAGTCTGACAGTTAAAAACTTGAGCAGAGAGGTAAACTGCATCTAAGGTGAAGGACCAGGAATGGGAGGATTGAGAAAACTTTAAAGAGCTGAAGAATGGGAAGCAAACCTAAAAATTTAAATGTAGGAATGCTGAGGGAAGAGGTGCTGAGACTGTGAAGCTATAATGGTGGGAGTAGGAGCAAGCTGACAATTTACTTCCAGAGAAATAGTGGGACCCAAGGCTTTAGATGAAGAGGAAGAGTTGAGGTCTTGACATGTAGGAGAGAACACAGGGTTTTAGTAATGAACCCTGGAAGATAACAACCAGGACACAAATATAAGAAGCTTGTACAAAATCTTTTGGGTGGAAAAGACATGAGAATAAAATAGCTCCTCCATTTAGCACTATATTGGCCTTCTCTGATTTACTCATCCATGTCTTGGGTTCCACTGTATGAGGCTAACTAGTCACTATTCCTATTGCACAGCCAGGCTGAACAGCCATAGAAACAGGGACTCTGGCTATGAGCATTACCTCTGAAATTGTGTGAAAGACCAACTACAGGGCCTAAAATCTGCCTTTCATAACCCTATAAACTGGGTCAAATGATTACACCTGTACCTGCAGGGGAGCTAATTTCCAGAGAAGCAAACTTTGACCAATGGGAACTGGGAGGCAGAAGGAGTCCAGAAGATAAAATCCCTTTCCTTGCTTTCATGGAAGCATGGCTATGGCATGGCTCCCCTTGATGTGTGCCCAGAGATCTTACATGCACCAGCTTAGACACAGAAAGAGACTGTGTCTCTTTTTAACTTTTCTTTTTTTTTTTAATAAATTTTATTAAAAACCCTGGATATTCTTTTGTAAATTAAAAAAAAATTTTTTTGGCTGCACCACATGGCTTGCAGGATCTTATTTTCCCCACCAGGGATCAAACCTGGGCCTCCAGCAGTGGAACAGCAGAGTCCTAACCACTGGACTGCCAGGGAATTCCCTCTTTCCAACTTTTCTTAAAGCGGTAGCCAGCATTGTTTTGCATGAATTTGCTTTAACTCACATCCTTCCTTGTCTCACCACTCTTTCTCTTCACCTTGGATTTGCTCTCCCAGATAACACTGTCAGTTTAAGCCTTGTTTTGGGCCCTGTTTCCAGATAACTTTAGCTAAGGAAACTACATAAAAACTATCTCCTAAATCTAAGCCATATTTAGAAAACACTTCAATGCATCATGTTGATTCCTATAGAAATAATGGAAAGTAGTATTCAAATATGGATTCAAGTTCCAGTATTTCTATGTGCCATATGGCTTTTCATAGTGTTTTGTCTTACTGGGTTTTAGCCGCTGATGGGGACAAAACCATCAGATGATTTAACTGCTTCATAGAGTTATTGATAATATATTAAAAAATTGTAGTCAAAGCCATATTATAAGGCAAATTCAGTCAAAAGTTTTCATAAGTAAATAAAAAATACTATCAAATTAATTATACATTTGATATTTATTACATTAATATAATAGACTGCATTACCATAAAGAGCTATTTTATTTTATACTTTAATGTTTGAATATAAAACTGAAACCATTATAGAGGATGTCTGACATATTTTAAGGTAGACTGTCATAATCTAATTAAATATGTAACTGCTATTTTTTAAATGTAAAAATTAAAAGTGGAAGAAATGAAGGAAGGAAGGAAGGAAGAACAGGAGGATGGTTGAAGAAAGGGAAGAAAGGAGGAAGGAAGAGAGGAAAGGAGGGAAGGAGAAAAGGAAGGAGGGAGAAAGGAAGAAACATAAGAAAAGCAGTAATTTTCCCTCAAAACATAAATATCAGGAAAGATGACTTTAATTATTTGTAATTAATTATTATTAGACTAATTAGACTCAATTAACTGCATTTTCAATTTTTAAGGATCAGCAAGTAATCCATTTTTACTTGTTGGCATCAATTGCGTGGAAAAAAACTAATTGTTTTCTGTTAATCTTAACTTTTCACAAATATACTATTCATTTTGGTTTAAAAAAAAAGAATGTTAAGGCAAACACATCAGGTTGTAACTGAGGTCTGTTTTCAGTTCTATATAAAGGTGCCTTGATTAAAACAATTGAACTCATACATGGAATCTAACATACCTTCTTGACTGTAATGGTTTTACTCCATTCTCCAAGTCCACTAACATGTAGATACAGTGTAATTAAAATCAATTAAGGAATTCTAAGGTATGCCATACAGTAAATTTCCAATTCTATGTTGGCTTCAGAACTACTGATATGTGGAATGTTCCTCATTCATAAAAGGAAAAAGCTCAAAGCAAAACCTATGCCGGAGGAAAAGATGACTACAGAAGCCATTTCCCTGAACTTTTGCTCTAACTAAACATACACTATTTTAGGATAATTTGCTCAATGCAATACTTAATAGGTTTTATCACTAAAGTACACTTCTTACTATCTATTCTAATATCTTACTATAATATAAGCCCTTATTTTACCTGTTAAACTTTCTTAATCTACTGCCTAAGAAAATGTATAAACATATAGTAGAAACACTGATTATACAGTTATTTCTGTTTACTAGGAAATGTTCATTTTTAAGAGTTTATACATTCTTGTATTTACCTAAATTTCCCCTAGGGAATATCTAATAAGTGCTACGTGATGATGTGATATCACTGTCTCTGAATATTTCTGGAAATTGCTCCAAAATCAATATTTTTAAAACATGACAATGACTGTATAGTTTAAGTCAGACAAAAGAAGAGACCCAGGAGTTCACCATTACATTTAAAACTTTAGAAACCAATAATGACTGAACTCCAAAAACTGCCTACTTGGCTGCTCCATCATTGTGTTTTTATCTGTCTTGAGAGTCCCAAATACAGTAGCTTAATTCTCTGGAGTTTATAATCAATTGTGGCTATAAAACACATGGCTTAATTTTCCACTGAAGTTTAATGTTTTCCTTGGGCCTCCCCACTCATGCCTTCTCAAATGGTTTTATCACTGTAACATAGAGCAGTGGAATTAAGTATGTAAATCTTTGGCAGCTTACAGGTTTGCTTTTCTTCTGAGTCAAATTAAAATAGCATTGAGTTTAAAACTTGCAAACACTACTAGGTTTAGTTCAAATCTTCAAGAACTGATTTCCCATGCAGTATATTTTACTTTGAATGTCTCATTTCAAAATTCAGAACATGACACATTCAAGAATATATCAGTTTCACAGGCCAAGTTAGGAAATCTGAAAGCATAGAAGTGACCATTTATTAAAAGGAAGAAAATTAGTACAATTTATGTGGGCACGTAGACTTTGAATAAATGGTGGCTGATAGTCTATGCTTTCAATCAATTGCTATAATGTGAAAGGCATCTTCCAGTTAGCATTATTATTGCTATTATTATTTTTCAGTTTGTAAAACAACAAAACAGAAACACAACTAAACTGGAATTTATACATTGGCAAAAATATGTATAGGGATTTAGAACTATGGTGTCAGTTTCAAAATACCTCTTAAGGGACAAATTCGTGGGCTATACACCATTGGATTTTGGATATTTACCAGGTTTTTACAAATGAGATTGTCAATTGCATAGCTAGACATAGTTATTTGTTCTTTAATGTAATTTTATTAAAATCTCAACATTTCTTAGTTGTTTATAATTATAGTATTGGGTTGGCCAAAAAGTTCATTCAGGTTTTTCCATAACATGTTATGGAAAAACCCAAAAAAACATTTTGGCCAACCCAATACATCTGATATATATTTCAAACTTTCTTCATATTCCTGACAGAAATATATATTAAAAATAATAGAAAATAATTTTAAAGGGACACTCAAGTTATAAAAATAAATAATTCCAAATCATTTAAAAACTAAAAGAGAGGAAATGATGTTTTTAGGTTAAAATTCAAGTGTGCTCACAGCTAACATCACACTCAATAGTGAAAGACTGAAAGCTTTTCCTCTAAGATTGGAAACAAAACAAGGATGCCTGCTTTCACCACTTCTATTCAACTGGAAGTTCTAGCCAGAGCAATTGGGCAAGAAAAATAAATAAGAGGCCTTCAAATTGGAAAGGAAGAAGCAAATGTATCTCTGTTTTCAGGTGACATGATCTTATATATAGAAAAGCCTAATGATTTCACACTACAAACAAAACAAAACAAAAATTCTTAGAACTAATAAGTTCAACAAAGTTGCAGGATACAAAATTAACACAAAAATCAACTGCATTTTTATACAGTAATGTTGAAACAAGTTGGAAAGTAAATCAGGACAGCAATTCAATTTACAATAACATCAAAAAGATTTACATTCTGAAAAATAAATGTAACTAAGTATATAAAAATTTTTTTACAATGAAAGCTACAAAATGTTGAAAAAAATTGAAGAAGACTTCAAGAAATGGAAAGACATCCTGTGTTCATGGATTGCAAAATATAATATTGTTAAGATGTAAATATTACCCAAACCAATCTACAGTTTCAATTCAATGCCTATCAGACCCCCAATAATGTTTTTTGCAGAAGTACAAAAATTCATCCTAAAGTTGAAATGGAATCTCAAGGGACTATAGATAGCCAAAGCAATCTTGAAAAATAACAAAGTTGGTCTCACACTTCCTGATTTAAAAATATAATATAAAGTTAGAGTATTTAAAACAGTATAGTACTTGTATAAAAACATATTTAGACCCATAGAATAAAACAAGAGCTCAGAAATAACCACGTGTATATATAGTCAAATGTTTCAACAAGGGGAGCAAGATCATTCAATGAAGGAAGGACAGCATTTGTAAACAATAATATTGGGAAAACTTAATATGCACATGCAAAAGAATGAGGTGGTCCCTTATCTCATAGCACAAACAAATTAGTTCAAAATTGATCAAATACCTAAATGTGAGAGCTAAAGCTATAATATTCTTGTAAGAAATCATAGGGGAAAAGTTTCATGACATTGGATTTGGCAATGATTTCCTGCATATGATATCAAAAGCACAGGTAACCAAGAAAAAAATAATTTGGACTATATCAAAATTTAAAACATCTGTGCATCCAAAGGACATAATCAACAGAGTAAAAATGCAAACTAAAAAATGAAAGAAAATATCTGAAAATCATATACCTGAAAAGGATTTAATATCCAGAATATGTAAAGGACACCTACAACTCAACAATAACAATAAAAATAAATAACCCTACTTAAAAATGTGCAAAGGAATGAGCAGACATTTCTCCAAAGAAGATACACATGTAACCAATAAGTGCATGAAAAGATTCTCAACATCTCTAATCATTAGGGAAATTCATTAAGACTACAGTGAGATATTCCCCTCATACTCATTAGGATGGCTATTATCTAGAAAAAAAATAGCAACAAAAAATAGCAAGTCTTGTTGAGGATGTAGAGAAACTGGCACCCTTGGGCACTGTTGGTGGGAATGTAAAATGATGCAATCACTATAAAATCATTAATTAAAATTTAATTACAATGTGATTCAGTAATTCTACTTTTTCATATATAACCACAAGAATTGAAAACAGGAACTTGAATAAGTACTTTTATGCTAATGTTAATAACAGCATTATTCACAATAGCTAAGGGGTAAGAGCAATCCAAGTGTTGATTTTAGGAGTTACTGTAAAGATACAGTAATCAAGAAAGTATGGTGTTGCAAGAAGGATAGATATAAAAATTATTTAGAAAGAATTGCGATTGTAGAAATAGACTGACACACATATATACAGTCAACTCGTTTTGAGAAATATGCCACTGTAAATAATTCACTTTGGGAAAGATGGCTTGTTCAGCAAATTACAGTGGAGCAATTGAATATCCAAATGCATATATATACACACACACACACACACACACACACACACACACACACACATATGTATTTGATATATATCAACAAAAACTTGGCCTTACCACAGATCATGTACAAAAATTAATTCAAAATGTGATCTTAAACTTAAATGTTATAGACAAAACTAAAATTTCTAGAATAAAACAAAGGAGAAAATATTATATATCTTGGTTTAACAACACATTTCTTAGATGAGAAAAAGGAACATGAACGACAAAAAATTTTAGATGACAAATTGGAGTTTTCAAATTGAAAACAATTTCACACTTTATAGTAAATTTTAAGAAATTAAAAATTCAAACAACTGATTGGGAGAAAGTATTTGCAGAACATAAATCTGATAAAGGACATGGATCCAGGATACAAAGAGCTGTAAAAGTTTATAGTCCAATAATAAGGTGATAATCACCCTGATAAGAAAACATGGACAAAGGACTTGACTAGAACTCTTGGAAGAAGATTTACAAATGAAAAATAAGCACATATATAGATGCTCAATATCATCAGTCATTAGGGAAACACATTAAACCATGGTAAGATATTAGTATACGCACAGCAGTGGTAAAATTAGAAAGACTGACAATGCTAAATGCCTCATTAATTGACAGTGGGAATGAAAAAATAGTACATATTTGAAAAATATTTTGTCATACTCTTATAAATTTTAACATATACCTCTCCTAAACTCAGCAATCCTGCTTTTTTTTATTTACCCAAGGTCAGTGAAAATATTTGTCCAAAAAAGGCTTGTACTCAACTATTCATAGCAGTTTTACTCATAATACCCCCAAAGAGAAACAATCCAAATGATCATCAGAGAATAAGAAAAACAAACTGGTATGTCCACAGTATGGAATGCTACTTGGCAATAAAAAAGACGAAAATACAGATACAAACAACAACTTGAATGAATCTCAAAATCATTAAGCTAATTGAAAGAAACTAGATACAATATTATATACTTTTAAATACTATTTATATGAAATTTTTGATAAGACAAAATTATAGAGCACAACAGTGTTTTCGAGACACTAATAGTTGAGGATGGGCTTGACTATAAGGGGGTACAGAGGAACAACTGTCGTGATATATAAGTTCTATATCATGATGATGGTGTTAGTTGTATTACTTTATACATTTGTATAAACTCATTGAACTGGCAAATTTTATTGTAAGTAAATTGTTTTAAAAACTTATTAAATTATATATCCTGCAAACATGGACTAGTTAGAAAGTCCGACTAGAAATAACAGTTTTTCCATGACATTGTTTTGAGTCATAGCCATTCTATTGCATTATTATGATTTTTCATTGTAAATACAGTTTTTACATTTTAAAAAATATTCATAAAATTACACTGATAGTAAAAACCCTGTTCTACTGAGTAAAAATTTGAAAAAATACTGATGAAATTAAAGATTGGGGAAAAATTTTTAAGTACAAATAGGCTGAAATTGAAATAATGTGAGGGATTTGTTTTAGTTTGTTTTTTAAAAAAAAAGAAAATTAGTCTAAACATTTCAATGCCTGTTATGGAAATTCCAACTGAAAATAAAGAAAAAGAGTAACAATATGGAAATATTAAAATATGAGTTTATGAAATAATGCTTATATTATTACAAAATTTATAGGACTGGATATAAAGCATTGATTGTAGCACTGTATATTGCTCCCAAACACTGAAGTATTTCAGTTATGTTATTTAAAAAATCCAAAGATAAAAAAATAATAACTTCTTTCTGACCTTCTAGGTTTTTTCCCAATGGTCCCAGCACTATATATCATTAGTTGTAAAACATGGTATCACTTATTTGAATAACTGGGATACATTTGGCTAAGTGGTATTTGATTTCAATACTACAGTTTCTAAGGAAGTTGTAAAAGTTTTTGAAAAACCTGCCTTTCCTGACCAAGATTAAACATGTTGTGTGATTGTGTCATGAGAATTTTAATATTCTCTGCAGTAAAATGTTTCATCATTGATCTGAGCAAAGTCAGAGCATGGTAATAATATCTCCTTGTTTTCATAGTTTGAATAAACCTAGAGTCACCAACCAGGAGAGTCCCCCTTGTATTGCCCAAGTTTTTCATTCATTGCTAATATTTATTAGTACTACTTTTTGAGGGAAGGATTCATTAGCATTTATACTGCTGTGATTTTTATCAACATTTAAAATTACAATCTAGGCATTTTAGAAAGAGAATTCTGCAAGATAAACAGGTTGTGTAACACATATGCCACCCAAGGGAAAAAAAATGATGATAATACAGTAAAGGAAAACAAAGGATGTGGCTAGAATTTCCATTACCTATTACAAAGGGTGAATTTAGTAGAAAATATAAATTTTCAATATTTCTGGTTTCTTCATTCTCTTTCCTTAATATTGTGAGTGAGAAAATGTGAACCCTCAAGTAAAATGAGAATTATTTTAAAAATTAATATTAAACAATTTGGAGGTATGGAAAAAGAAATAAAACTTGCCCAATAGGCCTTCCCTGGTGGCGCAGTGGTTGAGAGTCTGCCTGCCGATGCAGGGGACATGGGTTCGTGCCCCGGTCCGGGAAGATCCCACATGCTCCCCTGAGCCACGACCGCTGAGCCTGCGCGTCCGGAGCCTGTGCTCCGCAACGGGAGAGGCCACAACAGTGAGAGGCCCGCGTACCGCAAAAAACAAACAAACAAACAAACAAAACTTGCCCAATAACTGGAAGAAACTTTTTCTCTTTTGAAGTAATAAGCCAACAAAAAATAAGCCACAAGACAGCAGACTTTGCTAACAAACATAAGAGAAAATCAAGAGTGAAACAGGAGCAGAGAGGAAGAGAAAATGTCTCTGAATAAGGGTTAGGGAAAGGCTAGGCAGAAAGAAAGGCCTTAAAGAAAGTGCCACATACATGAAGTGATGGGGAGGAACAGTAATTAACTAGAACCCTGTGTATGCCAGGGAAAAGGACTCCTGTGTTGTAAACTCAGGGAACTCAGAAACTTTCCCCCTTGTTCATTTTTTCCTTCCTTTAGAAGACCTCAGCCTTCTCAGTAAGACTCACTTAAATGTATTTATTAAAACATTATTTATAACATTTAATCATTTGTAGTTATTGAAAAAATATTAAAAATATTAAGGCAAATTTAAAATTCATAAAAAAAGAGAAAAGAAAAAACATATCACTCATGTTAACTACACTGACAGCTACTGTTACATCTGATATATCTTCTTTCTGACTTCTTTCTATGCATTTGTTTATACAGGTGTAAATTTTATGCTTCACTTTTTCTTTGATAGCATATCATATATATTTTCCCATGAAAAAATCCAAATAACAGGAAATATTTAGTCAAAATGAAATGACAATCCTTTCCACTTCCTTTTACCTTCAGAATTCAAAAACAAAAGCTTACTTTTTGTAGATAAAAAGGAAGAAACAAGAAGGCAGCAGAGGTCTTTGGACCTTGAATTCATCAGTTTTGTAGTCGTAACGCACTGCTATATTTTGCTTGTGTGTAAAAAAGTGATTTTGACATGAACATATATTTCAAAAATTATTATAATGCTTTATTAGCAAAAGTGTAATTTCACCCACAAACATAGTTTTCTTTCAGGAAAGTTGTGTAGAGTAAAAGCAAATCTATTTCACCACAAACAGATCATCACATTAGCAAAGGCACCATCATGGTAATTATGATGTGTTTTAAATAACTACACAATTGTTTCTATGAAAGCTGCATACTATTAAACCATAAAAAGTACAGCAGAGTATTAAAATCTCAAAAGTGAAACACTTGAAGCCTAATTCATAATGCTTCCCAGGAGCCACTGCCTTGGCACTGGGTTGTGACACTACTATAGACCTAAATGGGACCTCAATGATCGCCAAATATTAAGCACAGATTACTTATTTTAACAGATGAGAAATCTGAAGGCCTCGCAAGCAGAATTTGTCCTAACAAGCTGTTTTTCTTCATTCCTGCTCTAGCTACATTTCCACTCCTCAGTGACGGTGGCTGAGTCTCAGTGAGTTCACTGTGAGAGCAACTGTTCTGCAGAGGGGAGTAGGAATACAGAGCAAGCTGGGAAATACAGTCATGAAGAGCAGCTCAGACTTACTAACCTTACATTAAACAAAAAATATTCATCCCCCACTAATCTCCATTCTTTATAGCAGGAATGTCAAATAGTTTTTATTTCATCAGAAGTTTTGAACAATTAATATTGGCTGCTGGGAACATTATGTTAAGGAGGATTCTGAAAAAGTAGCATGAATGTTCTGCTAAACTGGTACAAATCAGAGGAGGGAATGATCTAAATATTTGCTATATTTGACTTAGGTGCAATGTTAAGTAGATTAAAATAATCATTTTTAATATCGGCACATGTAATAGATCAATGTATTGTTCTCCTGTTGACCAGTGCCTTAGTCATCAACAAAAGTAACCATGGTGTATATACTGCAGTTATTTAGGTCACACTATGTACAATAAATGCCTCTTTATTAGGAAACCAATTAAAGTGTCGGTTTTAAGTACTCAGAGACATGAGTGAGATAAATTAATTTGCCTGACTTTTCTGAAGAAAAACACTGGGAGGAGAAACAGAGCTAATTTTTAACTACAGACTTAGGAAAGCATCTTGAAAGGTACTGGTGGTGGGGAGGGATACATAGACTTACCAACTGGTCTTTAAGTGAGTCTTTCCTATATGTTCAATTTAACTTACATGCAATGCACAGAGGTAAAAAAAGTAAGAAGGAGAACATAGCCAATGTAATTTGTCCGAGTCTCACAAGTCCCTAAAAACAGATTTAAATTATTTTCAGATTTCAATAACTGGTTAGGTAGTCATTTGGACATAATGTAAATATCATGGCAAGAAGAGAGGTTTGGGGTAACTGCTTGTGATTTGGATATTATAAATAGCACTTAGCTTGAAGGGGTTTAAAATATATAGCTTGGGTGTAGGTAATAGCCCTATATCATTTTTATATAAGATGGATGCAAAGTAATATTAGAGTCAACTATGTTTTCTGTGAGTTGGTTTCTATTTCTGATAATGTATTTTTTCTAGATTAGTCAAATTAATTACTTTAATTCCCTTTAGTTTACAACTCTCTTGATTTGTTTTTATTTTACATATAAAATATAAATATTTCCTCTTAAATCATAATAGTGAAAACATCATAAAACATCATTTTGAAAGAAATAAACAAAAGTCACTATGGTAGCTAAACAGACTGTTTCAATAAGCTTTCCTTAGTCCTAAGACCCATTTCTAATCATTATGTAACTACTCATCTAATGCCTTTTTGAATTTAAATTTTAAAGCATAGTTGTTGAGGAAGAATACATACAAACTGAATCTTTCCACAGTGGTATTTCTTTAATATATTCTATTTGATACAGTTTCTAAAAACTACCTTCACTTTTTTTGGATACTATTTCATAATAGGTGTTAACCACTGCAGTATGCTGGTAATTTTAATGGTGTGCCTAATCTATTCCATATTTCCCAAAGATTCCTAAAATGCTTCCCATGTGAACATGAAGATTAATATAAAATTAGGGTTTTTTCTGTTCTATTTCCTCAAGATGAAATGAAAGCTCTATACCTTGCAGCTGGCTCAGCCCTCTAGATAAATGACTCTTTCTTGCCTGCCAACCTCTACATACTCATTAAGCTTAGAATGTGGAGCCAATTTAGTCCATAAAAAGAAAAAAGGTAAGTGAAGAAAAAAGAGAAAAGTATGCCATGTATAGGGTACAAAAATGCCGTCTTTGGCAGGCAAAGGAGTAAATGGAGCTCAGCTGCTACAAAAGGTATCATTCAAAATGAAATTACTGTATCTTAACCCTGGGTGCACTTTGATCAGGACTTTCACTCCATAAATTGAGAAGAGGAAAAGCAAGTACTGAGAAGCAGTTACTAATGCTAAGGCTAACCATGACATGCATTAGCATATAGCTTACTACATGGAATTATTTCTTTAAAAACTAATAAATGAGAGAAAATGAGGAAGCGGCATCAATTCCATAGAATATTTAGAAATTTTTGTTAGTTTTGTTAATAAAAACATGCCTCTGATAATCTGAGAAGAGAGAAAAACACACAAAAGTTGAAGCTCGTGTTTATTTTATTTAATGGTATAGTTTTCTTTTTCCACAAGTATATGTATGAGTACAAATGTGAGATGACCAGTGGCCCCCAGCAGGCCTTGCCAATTTTAAAAACCTTGATGCATAAGAAAACATCTAGAAGCACATTTTTCTTAGTAATATTATTATCTTCCAATCTGGTAGGATAGAACCTAAAGAGAGAGATAGAGACAGAGAGAGACAAAGGGAGAGACAGAGAGACTGTCATTTAAGATAAAAATTTTAAAAATTATATATGCAAAATAAGTCATTCTTCCCTTGGGTACTTGTAGCATCACTGATTATGAAATATTAATCAAATGGCAATGATCTAATTTCATTTTAATTCTGAAGTTGACAACTGGGGAGAAAAGGGAGTGGTAAATTGTGTTGCTCATGTCCTCTTAACCCAGACACTTAAGCTACTTAATAGTAAACATTTGTTCTACAGGGTGTTAGAGACTCTAAGACTTTGTCTTCTGAAAGATGTTTGAGGCTGGATAAGCTATTGTTCTATAAAGAAGGTGCTGGGTGGATATAAGTAGAAAGTGATGATTAGCTGAATGATTAGCTTTTACTACAACCACTACCCAGTGTCCCCAAAGACAGGAAGAAATTAACCAAAATCCCCATATTAAGTGTACTTAGGCAACCAATGTTTGTTTGGGAGATTTCTTCCATGCCTAATAGAGGGCGCCTCTCTGTGAGGCATTTCAAAACCCATGATTTACCCTTGATGCCCCATACATATACACAAGGAGAATCAAGAGAGTTCACAAAGTAACACTTTGTCAATTTTACCTGGGTTAACAAAATATGAAGTGTGGGTTTTATGATTATACAATCTGTAATACTAACAGGAAAATTACACCAGGCACAAAAAACAGGATGGAATAGAGGTTTGAGTGATTTATGAGTCAAATGGACACACTGATTGTATTCATTCACCACCTATTCTTTAGTGCTTACTGAAATTAAAATGATACATTTAAGATCTATCTTAAAGTTCTGCCTTCATATTTATTAGTATATATATTTTAGTGCAAGTAGCTTCTATATGGTTCCCCATAGCATGCATTAACCATAGGCCCATTTCCACTGATGGACTTCTAGGTCATCTGTAGATTCTTACTACTATGAAACAAACACACAGTGCAAATATTTTTCCATATCAACCTGAAGTCCTTTTTGAATTTTTTTCTTGAATTGACCTCCTTTCTGTTCATAATGTAAGGAAACCCACCAGTACACAAGCTCAGTCCTTCCCCACTCAACTCTTATCCCCACAAGAGCAACTTGTTGGCTTCCCAGTCCTGAGGGAGGCCTAATAGGAAACAAAATAATTCAAATACCAGCTGAGGAAATCCACCCAAGCCAATGAGAAAAAATATAATTCTTTGTTCTTAACTACTCTGGCAAGATCCCACATTCTTAATGGTCCAACAAGAATCACAACACTTTAAGGAGGAAAACACATATAATGTAGGAGAAAGACTGTGCAAATAACACAAAAAAGCTCTTTAATGCTTGATGAAACAAGAGATCTTTGAAAATTTTTAAAGCATTATGATAGGTAATCTCAGTGTAATTTTGAGAAGATGAAAAAGATGTTAAGAAAAAAGTCTCTTTAAAAGAATAAGAAACAGACCTTCTGAATTAGAAGTATTGTTGAAATAAATTCAGCAAGATTCTATGACACAATGTTAAAGAAATATTCAAGAATACAGGTCAAATGGATAAAGAAATAAAACAAATATACATTTAATGTATGTTAATATATTAATTATATATATGAGGAAAATAAAGTCACATAGTACCATATCAGCATTTTTGATTTTTAAGTAATAGAAGATGCAAAAACAGAAAATGAAAGGTTACACATTTTGCAATAAACAATAGAAGTTTTGTTTTAGAATGGATAAGATATATAAATTATATATTGAAAAGGTTTACAGGATATAGAAAAGGATTATGGAAAGAAAAGTTACATCACCAGATATCTGAAGTAATACTTTAAACACTCAAAATCAAAAGGAATATTTCACAGGTATTTAAAAAATTGAAGGACTTTTACTACGAAGAGTTTAGTTTTCTTCTGGACATCAGGAAATAAGGCACATATTAATGTGATAAAATTTCAGCAATGCCGGGCTTCCCTGGTGGCACAGTGGTTGAGAGTCCACCTGCCGATGCAGGGGACACGGGTTCGTGCCCCGGTCCAGGAAGATCCCACATGCCGCGGAGCGGCTGGGCCCATGAGCCATGGCCGCTGAGCCTGCGCGTCCGGAGCCTGTGCTCCGCAACGGGAGAAGCTGCAACAGTGAGAGGCCTGCGTACCACAAAAAAACCCAAACAAACAAACAAACAAACAAACAAAAAATTCAGCAATGCAGACTTGGTTTCCCTTGTTTCTCACTGTACACAGAAAGAAGAGAAAAGTAAAGAAGCTCACGTCTGATTGCCTGCTGAATGTGATAAGATGGTTAAAGGAGATACAGATATAGAAATGGCTAAAGGAAATAAGTGAATGCCTTTAAGACCCAATCCATTGGGTCTTAAAAATGATGCCTTTAAGACCCAATCCATTTAAGAACTGTATGTCTTTATATTAATACTTGACACCATGTTAGTTATTAGTATGTAAGCAGTTAAAACAGTACATAGTTTCTGAAAAATGGCATATTATGGAAAGTTTAAGGAAGGACTGAAAGAAGACATTTGATATTTTGATCAATATTTGCCAATTACTATATATAACAAATAATAATTATCAATGTGATAAGAGATTTCAATTTTTATATGCATACGAATTCTAGATACAATTTAATGAATATAGTCTGATTTTGGAGAACACATAAGCAACTCTTTTTTTATGCTTTCTTTTTCTATCCTTTTATAGCATTCTATTTCAAGATGAAGAAGAAAACAAAATCTATGATTTTTTTCAGCAGACTTATTTTTTCATACTCCAGATTGCTTAATATGTTCCAAAAAAATGGTTTCAGTAAAAAGCATAACAGATATGATTTCACCATAAGAAAATATGCATTTAAATAAGATGAGATACATTAGATGAACATATTAAACCAATGAAAAGAAAACCATCTCTCTATATAATAAACAAACCATATGAATAACACTGAAGTCAAAAAGAAAGTATCTTACCTCACCTGTTGCCTAGCGCTGCCTAACTCAATTGCTCAAAATGAAAACTGAAGGAATAACAACAGAAAGATAAAAACTGGATTTTCCCCTTCCTCCACCAAATTAATGTCATAAATATCACTTCATTAGAGAGGAATGTATGGTTTCTCAAAGAAGCCTTAAGCAACTACATTTGGTCCACGAATATCTCCCATCAGTCTTACAAGTAACCCCAAAGGATTGTTTTATGAACAAAAATTCTTATCCATTATTAAAATTCCAACTTTTAAAGGAAAAACAACAGATCATTGTCACTTATTTTCTTTTAGATTATAGGAAAAAAGTAAAGGAAGTTTGATACTGGTATTCTATAGATAGCTTTCTCTGTTTAGACTGTTTGAGTAGACATTTTTACTATTCTTTTTTTTACTATGACAAACACTGTAGCTAAACTTGTTCAATTCTAGTCACCTCGATGGTCAGATAAAGATGAGACAAGATCAGAAAGTTTCTAGAGATGTAGCAGAATTGCTTTCTACTCTCAGCTAATTCAATCCATCTGGGGTAAAAATATATCAATGAGAATTTACACAGCCGATGAGTTTCCTGTTTTATAAGTTATGCCAAAGCAATGCTCAGCATGCTGGTCTTCCATGTGAAGAGGAGTCACCTTATCTGCCCACAGCAAATATAATCTTACAGACTGTCTTTCAAGTAAACCAAACTAAGCAGATAAGGAGCCTGGTGTTTCTTTTGGATTCTAAGTCTCATTTCATTTGTTTGGAGCTCAGGGAATCTGAGGAAGTCCTTGTTTTCATGAATAGCTAGAGATAATGTATTTATGCTCTATCTTTCTTACATGAACCATCTTTGAAGCAATGTTGATTTAAACATCAGTTTTTTTCTTTTATTTTTCATCAGCCATTTAAATATTATCAATCTTGTGTGGTTTTGCCTATCCCTTGCAGAGTTTGATCACAATTTTGTTTTTTGCTGAAATTGTTCTTTATATCATCAGGAATAATAAACATGAATAAATCATGTGTCATTTTTTGAAGATAAGAAATTACATCTGCCTGTAAGAGTTTGTGATTTAGTTGCAGAGAAGGGACAGACACGCAATGGAAAACATTATAAGGTAGCAAATTCTACAGGGAATATGAATGGTTGGGGCCAAAAATGGCCTATGAAGTCTGAGTAAATTATCCCCAACGACTGAAGCATTCAGGGTGGCTTCCTCTAAGAGATAATACCAGCACAGGAAGCAGTGCTTTAAAAAACTTTCTAAGAGGAAGATTTTTATGGTGTGCTGATGAGACCACCTATATCAGAGGGTTTGTGAAGAATAACAGCGAATGAGACCTCAGTGTTAAATACGGCTGACTTCTAAAGAGTCTTGGAAAACTTTGGGAGAAAAAGCCAAGAAATATAAACATATTATCATATATATTTCAGAATACTTCCTTTGCCCTACTTGATTAAGCATCAAATGATATATTTTACTGAAGGAATAGGAAAGCATTTTATGTCTATGTTTGATATTTTTATGCTGATTGAATAATCTCTTAATTTTATAATAAAATTTTCTGAGTGATATTTTGATATTTAATTTTATATAAAATAATTTCATTCTACTGGTAACATTTATTCACATTCATTATTATTATTATAAGACATAAAGTCTTTCTAATTTGTTCTGAGATTAAAGGAAATATTCATTTTTGTTTTTTAAATTTTTTCTTGTTTTGTTTACTTTTCAGTTTAAAATAGAACATACTTACATATTTTAATGTCATTTTGTAAAACTTGGAAAAAGTCTAAATTGTTCCTCTTAATTTTAAATACAATCATGAGAAATTATTTTTAGAGTATTAAATATTTCAAAACTTAAACATATCAACAAGTTCAGAATGTATGAGAGACTTAAAATTAAAGGGCACTAGGCAAATATGTCTAGTTTTTTTATTTTACACTTTTTTTTTTTTTTTGCGGTACACGGGCCTCTCACTGTTGTGGCCTCTCACGTTGTGGAGCACAGGCACCGGACGCACAGGCTCAGCGGCCATGGCTCACGGGCCTAGCCGCTCCGCGGCATGTGGGATCTTCCCAGACCGGGGCACGAACCCGTGTCCCCTGCATCGGCAGGCGGACTCTCAACCACTGCACCACCAGGGAAGCCCTATTTTACACTTTTTAAGTAATATTCTTTCTAACTAATTTGTCCTAAGATCTACTTATTAAAGATGTAAACTCTTTTAACAGTTTAACTGCTGCCTTGGTGGAGGTTTGGTATGCAGAAGTTGCAAAAAGAGAACAATAATGACAAAAACAAGCAAATAAAAAGCCCAGTAATGACAAAGAACAGTTACCAGAAAATTTGGAACACAGAAGACTACAAAAGTTGCCTGGGAAAGCAAAATATCTAAAAAGACATTTGTAAATTAATTTTGACTTTGAAAGACTCTGTCAGTTATGGTGTATTGATAAGTGGGCAAACTGACATACAGCTCTGGGTTAAATATTGAAAGTTAATTTATTAATAATGATGAAAATCTTATAATAATAATAATGGTGTTGGAGGTCATAAAGGCTCATCTCTGTGAAATATTTTCCATTCTTATGGCATTTTTGGAAACAGTATCTTACTGACTTGTGGAAGGAAAGATTTTAAATGTCCCATCTAGACTAGAAAGGAAAATCAGATAGAGCCGCGGGAGGAGGGAGCTAACAAGTATTGAGTACCAAGGATGTGCCATGCTCATTATATTCATAGTTTAATTCATTCAACAACAGTATAAAGTCATTGAGGCAACTTCAGGTCAGGGCATTTGCCCAAGTTAACACATCTGAGTAAGAGACAAAGTAAGGAATCAAACTCATCTGCTTGACCTTAATATCCATACTGATTCTACTCTAATTAAATACTTCCATGCAGAAGCAAAAATCTCTCAGATGTTACTCTGGCTTCTGGACAGAGTGAGTCCTGAAAATGATTTTATATAGCAATACTGATGATAAATTTATTCTGTAAAACTGTACCACAGACTGAGGCAAAGACTGCAATTTCCATAGCCAATACCCATTTTTTTCCTTTTCACCCACAAATGTAATCCTGATTTCATCAGGTGTAATAAGCCTGTATTTTCCACTTTCCCTTGTAGATTGGAGTACCCATGTAACACAGCTCTCATCAATGGGATATACATGAAAGCTGTCAACCACTAACAAGAATGAAATAGTGCCATTTGCAGCAACATGGATGGACCTAGAGACTATCATAGTAAGTGAAGTTAGTCAGACAAAGACAAATATCATATGATATTGCTTATATGAGGAATCTTTTAAAAAATGATACAAATGAACTTATTTACAAATCAGAAACAGACTCACAGACTTAGAGAATGAATTTATGGTTACCAGGGAGAAGGGTGGGGGGGATAGATTGGGAGTTTGGGATTGACATGTGCACACTGCTATATTTAAAATAAAATGTCTTTCCATGAAAGAAAAAAAAAGTTGTTGACTATACCTCTGACAAGCTCTTTAAATTATACGAGTGAAGGGATGGAGGATGGCTGACTCCAAAGTTGCATGACATTTTCCCCTTGCCCTTCTTGCTGTCAGGAAAATTGATGCAATGCCCAGAAATAAGAAACCAGCTTGGAACTACAAGTCGACTGTCACAAGTTAGGAATAAGTGATTAAAACATCAAAGATCCTAGATCTCTGAAAACATGGTGGAGTCACCACATACTCAGACTACCTTTAGCCAAATTTCTCATATAGCAAGGACAAAAAAAAGATAATACATTAATTACTCAAGCCAAAATTGTTTTCAGAGTTTACAATTTATAGACTAAAATAAAACCCTTAATTATATGCCAAAGTACAAGAAAAGCTATCTCTTAATCATTGTGTTTATGTGGCAAAAAACATCCAGACAAAAGTTAAAAAAAAAAAAGGTGATTCAAACAATTCTGTTTTTTCAATACCTGGAATTTTTATATTATAAAGATACACACATAAAATTAATTCTCTATCATGTAATTAATACTGGCTTCAGATTTCCACTAACCATCTTAAAGAAAAAAAGCCATTTTTAGGAAATACAGTTAAGTTAGTTACAATGATGAAAATACTACAGGGATAAAAGTATTGGGGTCCTGAATGACCTAATTTATTCCATCAACCTACAATATCTAGAATTAGATACAACTGGTCACAGGCACTGTGAAAGTAAAATGCCATGGTACCTCAACCTTCTGCAATTAATTGTTATGGTGAATGAGAGTAAACATTCTATATAATTCCATGGAAACATTACTATATAAATAAGAATATCAATGTGTCATAGCAAAATTATATAAATGTACCATTAATTTAGAATAATGTTTTTACAGCATTGACAGCATTTCTCATTTATATCTTTAATTACCAGTTACTATTTTACAGGTATAGATATATTTTGGTCAATTCTTTTCATAAATATATTAGCTATATTTTTATATTGCATGAAATACAATTTAAATGATTATAACATAAATAAACTTAAAGCATACTTTTAAAATAAACAAAACATAATTTGCCTAATAAATTGAAGTTTGAATATGAAATTAAAGGTACAAGGATTATGTCCATTCAATTTTTACTGAAATACATGACAATATGTAGGATGTGATATTATCATGGTAAAATATTTTATTTTTAGTTTTTAAAATATAGAAATTTTAAAATATTTTCTTGATGACTCAATTACTTAAAATAATTTTAATTAGTGTCCCTTGGGAATTTAATTCTATAAAATTTCCAAAACACAGTCAGAAAAACCATAGCTTGGAATTAATACTTCCACCAACAGATGCCACTTAACAAAAGGAACATATTAACAATCTGTCATTCATTTTAAAAAGAAGATATTTAATATATAGTTACTTTGTGTTTGTTCAGAAAACTTACATACAGTTTTTAACTTGATATTAATCAGAAAAGTTTGAAAGGACTAATTCATTACCAAGGTCAGACTATCATCCTTTTCTAAAGGTTATATCTAAACACTTAAGGAACACTTGGGGAGAGAAAGGAGATGGCATGCCACTGAGTAGAGGAAAGAACTGAAAGAGAGACTCATACTCTAAATAAATATATAGAGTCAGGCACACTATCCTTATCTGGACATAGATAAACAGAATACTGTTCAATGTACTCATCTTTACAAAACATAGCTAAAGTAGCCTAACATGTTTTTTCTTCTGATTTTAAATTCATTTCCTTGGTGAGGAACCACGTAGTTAGCTGGATGCCACTGTTTATTTATTTTAAATACTTTCATTTCTTCTCTTATTTATTATTCTTAATTTAAGTACACCCAGATGATTAAATTTAACATTGTACTTCAACGAAGTAGAATATTTTCTGTAGTATTAAATATATTTTCAAATCACATATAATAAACACATAGGATTGACATGTTCTTTTAAAATTTATTTATATAATACTTATCTAAATGGGGCTCAAAATGTTGAATGTGTGTGTGCGTATATTTTGCATTTGCTCAAAATTTCAAAATCTCAAGTTTACAAAAATATAAGGACTACACTATTTCAAAAACTTGACATAATATTTATTTATATTTTTATTTTCTTAAAATAACCTTTAATCCACATTGCAACTCTAGTGAATATGTTAATGATTATAAAACATAGTAATATTTAGCACAGTTGGATAAATTTGACATGCTATTCTCAGAAATGTATTTTAACAATATTAATATTGATATAATATAAAACATGGAAGGTGGCTCATGAAATATTTACTAAGATTTAACTTTAGGAAGATGGTTAATAATGGTAAATAATAGCGATTTGAACTAGAAAAGTTAAAAAAAAAGAAACCTTTTAAGTGATATTTTAGATACCATTTTTTTCTTAACTGATTAGGGCCAGGGGATTGGAGGGGGATCAAACAACACTGCAATGTTTCAACAAATGCAATTATATTACTTGACATAAATACCTTAAATCCTTCTAGAAAAGTAAAAATGTCTCCCTTTGAATTTCCATTAGCATTCTCTCTTCTATTACTTTTAGCCAGCCATTTGGTTAGGGCTGAGAATTTCAGTATTCCAGGAGGAATACCGGTTTTCTTTCAGCACTGATGTTTATTATGTTCTTTCTGGAAGACAATTCCATAACTTGGATGTATCATATTAATTTGTTTTGTAGGAGTTGATCAATTAACTTGAGAAAACTCTGTGTAGTGTTGATTCAATCACATAACAAGCGTAATTTAATATAAATGGTGCATAAGACATTGATTTTGCCCAACTGCTCTGTAGAATTAGTGTCACTAAAGAAGGCAGCCAAGCTGAACTAACAATATTAAGCATTTGTGCAATTTATCTCTTGCTATAATGAACAGTAAATGATATAATGACCAACAAGATTAATGATAAAACAAACACGGTAGTTAGATTCATGCTGTAGAAGACCAATTCACAATGTTACTCGGTAATCAATAATTTGAAGATGAATTTAACCAATAAGAGTGTAAAATCAAGCAACAGGGGAAATGGAAAACTTTCCTGGAACATGTTCTTTGCTAAAGGCTTTTAAAAATATATTCAGGGGTGGAGTCAGGATGGCAGTGTGGGAAGACATGGAGTTCACATCTCCCCACAACTAGGGCACCTGCTGGATGCTGGTGGGGGACCTTGGCACCCAAGGACACAGGAGGAACCCCCAAGCAAACCAGTAGGATGTGGGGGAATGGGGGGGAGAGGAGAAGTGGAAGCTGGAGAGGACCAGCACCACTGAGGGGTGGGTGAGAGGGGGGAGGGGTTTCCTGCCTGGAGGGACACTCTGGGACTCAGATTGGGAGGAGCATGCCCAGCATTTCCCCTGCCCAATCAACCGGGGAAGTCTGCCCAGCTCTCCAGCCAGGTCCTATGAACTCAGAGGACCCCTCCAGGCTGCATTGATCCTGGGAGCACAGGAGGGAGGCCAGGGGAGAACAGAAGAGGCAGGCGGGAGGGACCCCCCCAGGACCAGAGGAGCAGGAGAAGGAGGAGAGGACATTGGTCTGAGATCCCAGGTGGGGTCCCCCACCCTCTGAGTCCAGAGGCAGGAGGCACGCCTGGGCCACTCCTGTTCCATTGAGATTAAGCCTCACCCCCCACAGACCCCAGAGCCTTTTCCAGCCCTATGGGTCTTAAGCATAGGCCCCGCCCCCCACCAAGGCTTTTTTCTACCTTTTCTTTCTCCTCCTCTTTTTTACTACTGTGGTTCTGTTTTACCTTCCAGTTGTTTCATCTATATTTTTATTTTTATATTCTTTCTAACATATCGGTTAGTTTCCTACTCTAATTATATTTTTTAATTTGTTATTGTTCTCTTTTTTTTTTTTTTTTGCCACCCCACGTAACTTGCAGGATCTTGGTTCACAAGCCAGGGGTCGGGCCAAAGCTCCTGAAGTTGAAGCTCTGAGTCCGAACCACTGGACTAACAGAGAACCTCAGATCCTAGGGAATATTCATAGGACTGAGTCTCCCAGAGGTCCTCATCTTGGCATGAAGACCCAGTTCTACCCAACAGCCTACAAAACCCAGTGATGGAAGCCTCAGACCAAACAATCAGTAAGACAGGAATACAATCCCAGTCATCAAAAAAAAAAAAAAGAAAAAGAAAAAAATGAGACTGCAAAAAAATATGTCACAGATGAAGGAGCAAGGTAAAAACTTACAAAACCAAATAAATGAAGAGGAAATAGGCAACCTACCTGAAAAAGAATTCAAAGTAATCAGAGTAAAGATGATCCAGAATCTCAGAAATAGAATGGAGGCACGGACTGAGAAAATACAAGAAATATTTAACAAAGATCTAGAAGAAATAAAGAACAAACAAACAGAGATGAACAACATCATAACTGCAATGAAAAATACATTAGAAGAAATCAATAACAGAATAACTGAGGCAGAAGAACAAATAAGTGAGCTGGAAGTAAAATGGTGGAAATAACTGCCAAGGAGCAGAATAAAGAAAAAAGAATAAAAAGAATTGAAGACAATCTCAGAGACCTCTGGGACAACACTAAACGTACCAACATTCGAGTTATAGGGGTCCCAGAAGAAGAAGAGAAAAAGAAAGAGTCTGAAAAAATATGAGAAGAGATTTTAGCAGAAAAATTCCCTAACACAGGAAAGGAAATAGTCACCCAAGTCCAGGAAGTGCAGAGAGTCCCATACAGGATAAATCCTAGGAGAAACACACCAAGACACATATTACTCAAACTAACAAAAATTAAATTCATAGAAAAACTATTAAAAGCAGCAAAGGAAAAACAAAAAATAACATACAAAGGAATCCCCATAAGGTTATCAGCTGATTTTTCAGTGGAAACACTGTAGGCCACAAGGGAGTGGCAGGATATACTTAAAGTGATGAAAGAGAAAAACTTACAAGCAAGATTACTCTACCCAGCGAAGATCTCATCCAGATTCCATGGAGAAATCAAAAGCTTTTCAGACAAGCAAGAGCTAAGAGAATTCAGCACCACCAAACCAGCTCTACAACAAATGCTAAAGGAACTTCTCTACACAGGAAACACAAGAAAAGGAAAGGACATAGAATAACAAACCCAAAACAATTAAGAAAATAGTAATAGGAACATACATATTGATAATAACCTTGAATGTAAATGGATTAAATGCTCCACCCAAAAGACACAAACTGGCTGAATAGATACAAAAACAAGATCCACATATATGCTGTCTACAAGAGACCCACTTCAGACCTAGGGACACATACAAACTGAAGGTGAAGGGATGGAAACAAATATTCCATGCAAATGGAAATCAAAAGAAAGCTGGATAGCAATATTTGTATCAGTTAAAATAGATTTTAAAATAAAGACTGTGGGCTTCCCTGGTGGCGCAGTGGTTGAGAGTCCGCCTGCCGATGCAGGGGACATGGGTTCGTGCCCTGGTCCAGGAAGATCCCACATGCCGCGGAGCGGCTAGGCCCGTGAGCCATGGCCGCTTAGCCTGCGCGTCTAGAGCCTGTGCTCCACAACGGGAGAGGCCACAACAGTGAGAGGCCCACGTACCGCAAAAAAATAAAAAATAAAATAAAGACTGTTACATAGGATAAGGAAGGGCACTATATAATGATCAAGGGATCAATCCAAGAAGAAGATATAACAGTTATAAATGTTTATGCACCCAACATAAGAGCACCTCAATACATAAGGCAAATGCTAACAACCATGAAATGGGAAATCGACAGTAACGTAATAATAATGGGGCATTTTAACACCCCACTTACACCAATGGACAGATCACTCAAACAAAATAAATAAGGAAACACAAGCTTTAAATGACACAATAGACCAGATAGATTTAATTGATATTTATAGAACATTCCACCAAAAAGTGGCAGAATACACTTTCTTCTAAAGTGCACATGGAACATTCTCCAGGATAGATCACATCCTGGCTCACAAATCAAGTCTTGCAAAATTTAAGGAAATTGAAATAGTATCAGGCATCATTTCTGACAACAATGCTGTGAGATTGGAAATCAATTACAGGAAAAAGACTGTAAAAAACACAAAGACATGGAGGCTAAACAGTGTGCTACTAAATAACTAAGAGATCACTGAAGAAAGCAAAGAATAAATTAAAAAATACATTAAAAAATGACAATAAAAACAGGATGACCCAAAATCTATGGGACACAGCAAAAGCAGTTCTAAGAGGGAAGTTTATAGCAATTCAATCTCACCTCAAGAAACAAGAAAAATCTCAAATAAACAATCTAACCCTACGTCTAAAGCGACTAGAGAAAGAAGGACAAAGAAAATCCAAAGTCAGTAGAAGGAAAGAAATCTTAAAGATAAGAGCAGAAATAAATGAAATAGAAATGAAGAAAACAATAGCAAAGATCAATAAAACTAACAGCTGGTTCTTTGATCAGATAAACAAAATTGATAAATCCTTAGCCAGACTCATCAAGAAAAAAGGGAGAGGACACAAATCAATAAAATTAGAAATGAAAAAGGAGAAACCACAACCGACACTGCAGAAATACAAAGGATTATAAGAGACTACTACAAACAACTATATGCCAATAAAATGGACAACCATGAAGAAATGGGCAAATTCTTGGAAAGGTACAATTTTCCAAGACTGAACCAGGAAGAATCGGAAAATATAAATAGATCTATCACAAGTAAAGAAATTGAAACTGTAATTAAAAATCTTCCAACAAACACAAGTCCAGGACCAGATGGCTTCACAGGCGAATTCTATCATACATTTATAGAGAAGAGAAGAGCTAACACCGATCCTTCTCAAACTCTTCCAAAAATTGCAGGGGGAGGAACACTCCCACATTCATTCTACAAAGCCACCATCACCCTGATACCAAGACCAGAAAAAGATGTCACAAAAAAATAAAATTATAGACCAATATCACTGATGAACATAGATGCAAAAATCCTGAACAAAATACTAGCAAACAGAATCCAAAAACATATTAAAAGGATCATACACCATGATCAAGTGGGATTTATCCCAGGGATGCAAGGATTCCTCAATATATGCAAATCAATCAATGTGATACACCATATTAACAAATTAAGGAATAAAAATCATATGATCATCTCAATAGATGCAGAAAAAGCTTTTGACAAAATTCAACACCAATTTAAGATAAAATCTCTCCAGAAAATGGGCATAGAGGGAACCTACCTCAAGATAGTAAAGGCCATATATGACAAACTCACAGCAAACATCATACTCAATGGTGAAAAACTGAAAGCATTTCCACTAAGATCAGGAAGAAGACAAGGATGTCCACTCTCACCACTCTTATTCAACATAGTTTTGGAAGTCCTAGCCATGGCAATCAGAGAAGAAAAAGAAATGAAAGGAATACAAATTGGAAAAGAAGAAGTAAAACTGTCACTGCAGATGACATGAAACTATACATAGAAAATCCTAAATATGTCACCAGAAAATTACGAGAAGTAATCAGTGAATTTGGTAAGGTTGCAGGATACAAAATTAATGCACAGAAATCTCTTGCATTCCTATACACTAACAGTGAAAAATCAAAAAGAGAAATTAAGGAAATAATCCCATTTACCATCGAGACAAAAAGAATAAAATACCTAGGAATAAACCTACCTAAGGAGACAAAAGACCTGTATGCAGAAAACTATAAGACACTGATGAAATAAATTAAAGATGATACAAATAGATGGAGAGATATACCATGTTCTTGGATTGGAAGAATCCACATTGTGAAAAGGACTATACTATCCAAAGCAATCTACAGATTCAATGCAATCCCTACCAAACTACCAATGGCAATTTTCACAGAATTAGAACAAAAAATTTTACAATTCGTATGGAAACACAGAAGACCCTGAAAACCCAAAACAATCTTGAGAAAGAAAAACAGAACTGGAGGAATCAGGCTCCCTGACTTCAAAGTATACTACAAAGCTACAGTAATCAAGACAGTATGGTACTAACACAAAAACAGAAATACAGATGAATGGAACAGGATAGACAGCCCAGAGATAAACCCATGCAAATATGGTCACCTAATTTACAACAAAGAGGGCAAGAACATACAGTGGAGAAAAGACTGCCTCTTCAATAAGTTGTTCTGGGAAAACTGGACAGCTACATGTAACTGAATGAAATTAGAACACTACCTAACACCATACACAAAAATAAACTCATAATTTAGAGACCTAAATGTAAGGCCAGACATTATAAAACTCTTAGAGGAAAACATAGGCAGAACACTCTTTGACATAAGCCACAGCAAGATCTTTTTTGATCCACCACATAGAGTAATGAAAATAAAAACAAAAATAAACAAATGGACCTAATTAAACTTAAATGCTTTTGCACAGCAAAGGAAGCCATAAACAAGACAAAAAGACAACCCTCAGAATGGGAGAAAATATTTGCAAGTGAAACAATGGACAAAGGATTAACCTCCAAAATATACAAACAGCTCATGGAGCTCAATATCAAAAAAAAAAAATAATCTAATTAAAAAATGGGTGGAAGACCTAAACGGACATTTCACCAAAGAATACATACAGATGGCCAAGAGGCACATGAAAAGATGCTCAACAACACTAATTATTAGACAAATGCAAATCAAAACTACAATGAGATATCACCTCACACCTGTCAGAATAGCCATTATCAAAAAATCTAGAAACAATAAATCCTGGAACGGTTGTGGTTAAAAGGGAACCCTCCTGCACTGTTGGTGGGAATGTAAATTGATACAACCTCTATGGAGAACAGTATGGATGTTCCTTAAAAAACTAAAATTAGAACTACCATATGACCCAGTAATCCCACTACTGGGCATATACCCTAAGAAAACCATAATTCAAAAAGAGACACGTACCACAATGTTCATTGCAGCACTATTTACAATAGCCAGGACATGGAAGCAACCTAAGTGTCCATCGACAGATGAATGGATAAAGAAGATGTAGCACATATATACAGTGGAAAATCACTCAGCCATAAAAAGAAACAATATCGAGTTATTTGTAGTTAGCTAGATGGGCCTAGAGTCTGTCATACAGAGTGAAGTAAGTCAGAAAGAGAAAAACAAATACTGCATGCTAAAGCATATATATGGAATCTAAAAAAAAAAAAGGTACTAATGAACTTAGTGGCAGGGCAGGAATAAAGATATAGACATAGAGAATGGACATGAGGACATGGGGAGGGTAGGGGGAAGCTGGGGCGAAGTGAGAGTAGCATCGACATATATACACTACCAAACGTAAAATAGATAGCTAGAGGGAAGCAGCTGCATAGCACAGGGAGATCAGCTCGGTGCTTTGTGACCACCTAGAGGGGTGGGATAGGGAGGGTGGGAGGGAGGCTCAAGATGGAGGGGATATGGGGGTATTTGTATGCATATGGCTGATTCACTTTGTTGTACAACAGAAACTAACACAGTACTGTGAAACAATTATACCCCAATAAAGATCTATTTTTAAAAAATAAATATATATATATTCAAAATTGAGTATGCTCTAATTTATCATATTTAAACTTTATGATAAATTTGTTTTCCAGAGTTTTAACCTAAAATTATATATTGTGCCAAATAATTCATTTCTTTAAAATGTCCCTAAATTGATGAAACAGCTCAAATGATCAGGAATGCCTCCCTCTGATTCTGGTACAAATGGAGAGGATATTTATCAGTAGTAGTCATTCACAACTGTTGTGCTTTCCTTCCAGTGAGTTTGTTGAATGTACTTAACTGAAGAAAGAAAAGTCCAAGAACAAAAACATGGGAGATGTATAGAAGAAACCTCTTAATGGAAAATATTAAAGGTAACCAAAAATAAAGTCTGGTTTATTGTCCTTTCTTGTCCTTCTCTCCAATTCACTAACTCTGACTCATAAATTCTAGACCTTTAAAATTAAATTATGGACTATATGGCAACCATACACTCAACAGTAAATTGGAAATTTTTAACTTTCAAGTTCTATGTTTTCCTAGAAGGAAGTAATCCAGACGAGTTCAAAACCTCGCAATAAGTGAGGTTTTGTGGAAATGTTCCCTTTGACTTCATTCGATCCATGGAGTGAAATGGCTGAAAGATAATACTCTGCAGTTCTTTCATTCAACCTGTCTGTTCATGACTTTAACTACATCTAATAGTTACTTCCTCTGCAAAGGAGAGTTAAAAATACTATTTCCATGGTCAACTCTACTAGAAAAACAAAGAATTTGCATTTTGGCTCTATTTGCACTCAAATAAACTCTACAAACTTATTTTATGTGAATAAATTTTTATAGACTCAAACACACATTATCAATCTCTATGCTATTATTATGCAAGAGCATCATCTTCTGATAAAAAGAAATTAGGACAGTGTTTGTGGTCAAATGTACAGATGACAAGTATTTTAAAGCATATGATAACATATGATAAGATAAAAATAAAGACAGCATTCACTGAAATCTTACTATGCCTCAGGAACTCCTCTAAGCACTTTAGATGTAATAAAATTTATACATCACATTAACTCTCTGAGACAGGTACAAATTTTACCTCCATTTGGTAGATATTGAAGTATTGATAAATGCAAGAGAAATTAAGTAACTTTCTAAAGATCCCACAGCTAAAAAGTGTAAGATTATGGTTGGCACCAAAACTTGCTGTATTTACTATACTATAATTTCTGTCTAGTTAATTTAAAAGACAGTTTCCCCATTCCACTTCATTTTTCTAAAGATGCAATCAAAGGTTTTTGTTTCTTTGTTTTCTTTGTTTTGTTTATCCTATACTTCAAAGAAATCTATAGTTTGTCATTTATCTAATTAAATTCATGTGCTTGTGAAAAACAGAATTTCATATGTATTATAAGAAGATGCCAAACATCCTAGCTTCAAGAAGGGCAGTAATAGGATTGGAACATAGCTACAGGTTTTCACTCTAATGTCTACCATTAACATCCCGCACGATTCCCTACACACTTATTTCTTCTCATGCTACAAATCCTTTTTCTCCACTGTGTGAGGACATGTATTTAATTTACAGCTTCTGTTCACTCATAAATTTTGCCTCTTCATAATTATAACTTGTTTTCTCAAAAATTTGGGATTCTATGAATACTTATAACATTTTTACCTTGAACTCCATTCCTAACTGCTTAATTTCTATTTCTGAAAGGATGTCTGATTAACTTAGCCAGTTTTGCAGACCAGATGAAATGGGACTGGCTGATATACTGACTGGATATTCTTGGGTTAGGTGTCCACCTCTGGTTCAGCTGCACTGTTACGATGAGGTGGTCATGAGCAGTTTTTGATTAGGGGCAGTGAATGAGTTGGGTGAGGATCATTTAGAAGAGGCTATAGACTGCCGACTCCATGCCAGGGTCTGTAGCATAAGATCCATAGATCTTGGACATCACTATTTATGAACATTCATAATTTGCATGTGTATCAGGCCAAAAACCAAGAATGACTTAAAAAAAAGTGTCCAAGAGTTATTTTCAGTGTTTTTTTCCTTTTTTAAAGTTATACATTGTTTTAAAATATTAGATGAAAAGGTACTGTGGCAGAACAAGGGAATTCAAAAAAATATTTTACTAAAACATTTCATTTGATCCATGCAGTTGTATAATTTTAAAAGTTACCAGTTCCTACCCATTCATAATAATTTGTCTCACTGAAAAGATATGAATTTTATGAAATCAATCTGTGATTATAGAGAGGCCACTGGAAAAGAATAGGAACTAAAAATTAGAGCACTGCGTATAATAATTTCTTAAATCAGAGGTTGGCAAACTATGATTGAGAACCAAATTCAGCCCATTGCCTATTTTTGTAAATAAAATTTTTTTAGAACATAGCCACACTCATTTGTTTATGGATTGTATATAGCTGTGTTGGTGCTACAATGGAAAGATTGAGTAGTTGTGACAGAGTTGTGACAGAGGTAGTATGTCCTGCAAAACCTAAAATATTTGCTATCTGGCCCCTTACAGAAAAAGTTTTCTGACTTTCGTCTTATGGATCAGAAAATTTTAGAAGATAAAAGGAAAATGAGTTGTAATGAAATTATGCTCCTGACACTGCACATTTTAAACCTTTCCCTTATTTGAATTTGGAGTTTTTAGAGATGTTGAGATAGTAATTATCATTAGCTGTAGGTTAGAACATAACCTTGTGAGTAGGCTTAGTATTTCCTTTAAGGGGTAATCATCTCTCCTTTCATTCACATTGAGAAGAGGCTAATAAGAAAGAAGATGAAAGTGCATAAAGTAAGCTTTATATTGCTAGAAATAACCATTTCTCTTTGGCCTTCCCTCTTTTGGGTTTTGTCTTTTGGAGACTAGATGTCTGGCTCTGAATAGAAAGTGCTAAGATGGCATCCTTCATATTGAAGCTGACCGAGATACAGGATGCAGTGTACTATCTCTGTAACTCCTAGTAAAATGCAATTGTGGGAGTTCAGATTACCAGGGTCTATCTCACACTCATTTTTTTTCTCAGCACTTATAAATGTCTGTTTTCATGGTCTAAATATTTTTCATCTGTATAATTGGGTATTTGCTAGAGTAATGTTTGTAGGTGTCAAAAATAAACCCCACAATTTCAGTGGCTTGACACAATAAAAGTTTATTTCTAACCCTTAAAGCAGTTCAATGTAAACGTTATAGTTGGCAGGCAGATTTCCTCTATGTGGCTATTTAGAGACCAGGGTTTTTCCATTTTATGATTTTTCTATCACATCACTACACCTGGATGCCTGGAAACCATAAGGAGGAGGGATGTTTGGGTAGCTGCCTCACCTATATTATGGAAGAAAGCACAATTTTTTGTTGTCCATTTTACTACCTATACCAAAAAAAGTACCTATAGTTTACTTTCCCATGACCTATAGTTGGGACAAGCAATCCCTGAAGCCATCTTGGTAAAAAGAGGGAAATATGTAAGGAGGAAGTGAATACTGGGAATGAGAAATGAGATCATGAGGCCAAGTCAAACATCGTTCTTGGTGGGTCATTTTTCCCATTAACAGCCCTCATTTACTTGACTTTATTTTATTGATTAAGGCAGTTTTCTTGAATGAGCCAAAATAAAATAATGTGAAATAAATGTGCACATCTACTGGTGGAGCAGGAAGCAGTACAGACTTTGGCATATGGCGAATAGCATTAATATTGAGGAAGAGTGAAAATACCTGAAAAAGAAAAAAAGGCAGGAAGGATCCAAAATAAGCTTTGTCTTATATTCATATGTGGTAGAGAATTCCTCAATTATGAATAAATTTTTCAACAAAAATAATTAATTTTTATTAATGACCTAGGGTTTATATCCCTAGCAGAGTTTTATTATGATTGTTTCCATGTTTTTAACAGAGGAAACTAAGGCTGTGAGTTCAGTGATTTGCCCAAAGTCACATAGTCAGTAAAGGAAGACACTGATTTTTAGTCCGATTTTCTGACGCTTCATTCTATATTTTGTCTGTTATACTACATAGTCTCCATAGTGTCAGGATAGGAAATTTTATGTACTCATCAGTATAGGTCAAACTGCTGAGTTTACCACACCATGCTTTCTTCTCTGGTGTGTGTGTGTGTTGGAAAAGTAGAGATTTGCTTTTATTAGTTCAAAAATAGGTGGAAGACCTTCATCTACAACTCCCTGGAAGAAAGTGAGCCAAATCTGATAGACTGATGACTTTAGCCTGTGTGACTGGGTCAGACGGAGTTAATTAAGCACACTCAGGCCCCCCGAGCTAGAAAGTGCTTTTGGATGCCATTCAGAGAAAAGTCCCTGAAGCTAGCATGGAGCTGGCCCCAACTTCCTCATGTTGGCCAATACAAATATTATTATTGGTCCTATTAATCAGTTAGTTTTTGGCTCTGTAACCTTCTAAAGGCAATATATTTCCACAATGCTGTGTGAAGTATTTCCTTCTATTTGCTCAAATGCACTTGATATTAATTTCTTCTAAGTTGTTTATACACACTTTGTTAAAATAGTAAAGAAACAATATGGATCAATTTTTACCACATCTTTCTTAAACTTCCATGACTCATTCAATTTCCACTTCATTTCCTGTATCTGGAAAATAGGAAAACACTGTCTCTAATATATTTCTATACTTACTTTCTTATAAATGGTACTATGAGTACTGACATTTTCAGGATGTCTTTTTCCTTATGACATATTCCTTCACTGCAATCACCAAATTAAATGCAGTACATTGGCTTTGGTTTGTTTTTACATTAAGTTCAAGTTTTGTTTTTTATATTCTAAGAAGTATCTATAATATCCATAACCCATTTTATAAAGCCTTTCAAAAATCTTTTTCTTTTAATAGATCTTTATATATCAGAATCTAATTGTGGAAAAAAATCACTAAATTATTTTTAACAACATATCTGTATCTATATATAATAGGATTTTTTATATTATTATGTGGCGTATACTATTGGCTTTATTTGGACTTTTTGCAACCTCTTATAAATAAGAAAATTTTAACTAGTAGAAACCACTTTAATTGTATGAGCCAATCTCACTTACTCACTGTCTACTTCCTCCTTTAATCATTAATGTGCATAAACAAATGGGTAAATCTTGAGTGGTTTCTCATGTTTTTCATAGATAACATTTCTAAACTTGGAGAGACAGAAAAAAAAAAAAACCAGGTTTCTACCACACAAGTAGCTAAATCTTTAGCAAATGTCTTTAGCTTGATATAATGCACACAAGTCTTCAGCTAGACATAATGATCATAAAAAGCAAGTAAATCACTAATTTGCACATATTTATGCTTAGCATATTTCAAAATGAATTTACACATGTAGTTTTGTTAATATTTTTATAAGCATGGTGCATATTTTTTGTACTTTGTAATTAAACACACTTCAACAAATTTTATGAAGTGTGATAAAAGCCCCAAATTGTATTAGAACACTTTTATCTCTCCAAGATTTTTAGAAAAAAATAATAAAATCATGTAGATTTCTTGCTCAAAATGCACTTTGGCTATGCAGTTCTCCTTTTGAAGTGGCTTTGCATCATGATTGTGGTCTAAAAACCTCTTATGTAGATATTTTGTGGTTTATCATGGTAATTTTATCTTCAGCATGTGTATGATTCTTAAGAAAATAGTTATTATAACTCCACTTTTTGATACTCCTGAGGTTGCACCCAAATATATGCACATATACATATGCTTCAAAGAAGGGTCTATGAATTTCAGCTTTGATGGTGAACTGAGGCCTTATGGGCAAGTAAGTTATTGAACAACTAACATTTGTTAGTATGTTGACCATGCATATGAAAATGACTCAATATATGTTATTTGTTTTGTAATATTTAGGGCAATTTCAAATTATTTAAACTTCAACATAGTTCAGGAAATAAACAGAAAAACTTTTAGAACCAATTTTACAAAATGCATAAAGTTAGGAATTTTTATGGTGTCACTGTATGCTTTCAAGTTTCTCAAAGGAAACTTCTTTCTATAACTTTAACATTATCTCAGTGTCTTTTTACCTATGACAATGTCTTAGCCAATAATGAACTCAAAAATAATTATTGAATCAAAAATGAAAATGTCTCAAAGATATAAGGCACCTGTCAGTCAGAGAAGACATTCAGGTTAAATTTACAAATCTGGAAAATACCCAGAATATCAGGACACTTTGGTAGATACGTAGAAACTATAGGTTGTTTTATAATTTTTATTGTTTCTATTCTTTTTCCTTTCCATGACCAAGAAATCTAAGAAGTTTAGATTTCAGATTAAAGTTTCAAACAATTATCTGCATAACAATTTCAACATTCAGCCAACAGAGGAAAGAATCGAGAAATTCTTATACCCATTATGCTCATTTAAAAAAAAGACAAATTTCCACCATAATCACTCAAATAAAAGGCTATAAGGGAGAGCTATAAAATAAGAATAAAAAACAAAATAGTATGGGAGGGTGTCTATCAGTGATGCAATAAATGGAGATGGATTAAACTTTAAGAGTCAAAGGTCTCTGTAGCAGGGAGCAAAAAGCTGATTCTTATGTTGTTTAAAATAGATTCCCTGAAAAAATCCAAAAAGATTAAAAATACACAATTTTGAACAATTATAAACAAAAGGAATCACATGAGTATAACAAAACACTTTTTTCTGCATTAGTATCCCTCATTCTAATGTATCCTCAGGTAGTCACATCTAGATAAGAAAAGGAGGGTTGGGATGCCGACCCTCTGCTCAGTCAAAAATCCACTTATAATTTATGGTCATCCATCTGTATATGTGGTTTCTCTGTGTACTGTACATGTTTCTTCCACACCTGTCGTTCCTCCTATGTGAATTCAACCAACCATGGGTTTTATAGTACCGAAATATTTATTATTGAAATCCATGTGTAAGTGGACCCACACAGTTCAAACCCATGTTTTTCAAGGGTCACCTGTAATTTTAAAGTTTCTTCAGTAAGCTTAGACTTATATGGAATGATGAAGCAGTAAAATTTTCATGGTAAGTTTTAAGTGAACTTTACTTAAAAGTGATTTTTTTTATTATTATTTTGGGTAGAAAATATACTCTTTCATGTGATTTAATTTTATTTAAATTTAAAAATTAGTAAATATGGTGTGCCTGCACTCAATACTTTAAGTTATTATATACTTATCTCTATGTCAAGAAAATATAAATTATGTTAATTCTTGGTTTAAATTAGTTTTTTAAACTTGGGGGAATTCACAATATAGGAAATCCAAATTAATAAAACAAAACTAATCATATAAACCTTCCAAGGAATCAACAAAGTAAATATTAAAAAATGGAATCACATTTCTTACAAATTTGAGTGACAAAGATAACACAAATAGCGTGGTCATTTTTGGAGAAAAAATGAAAAATTTGATACTGCTTGTAGTAGGACATGAATTGGTTCACTGTGAAGAGTGATTTGGACAACACTCCCTAATTTAGCAATTTGTCTAGAACTATATAGCCTAAAAGAATAATTTTATTTTTTTTAATTTTTATTTTCTTTGCGGTACGGGGGCCTCTCACTGTTGTGGCCTCTCCCGTTGCAGAGCACAGGCTTCGGACACGCAGGCTCAGAGGCCATGGCTCACGGGCCCAGCCACTCTGCGGCAATGTGGGATCTTCCTGGACCGGGGCACGAACCCGTGTCCCCTGCATTGGCAGGCGGACTCTCAACCATTGCACTACCAGGGAAGCCCCAAGAATAATTTTATATAATCATATGTATATGAGAGAAAGTATGCAGCAGTATTGTTTATAATTTACAAGAATATAAATGAGATTTAGAGAAAAATCTAAGAAATCTGGTAAATTATGGTATATATTCATAAAAATACCATGATTGAGTAGGTAAAAATAATAGCAATGGATAAAACAATGAAATTATGAGAAAAACAGATTAAATATATCATGCTGTCTACCTATATGTATGGCTATACATAAATATTATAGCTTTCCCTTCTTCAGGCACATGGTAGAATTCATCTCTCTTTCCCATTTGAAGTTAGGGTATATGACTTTATAAGGTCAATTGAACATAAACAGAAATGATGTGTCCCTTCCAGACAGAAGCTTAAAAAGCCAGCACATGCTTCACCACCCTCTTTTGCTCTACCCAAGAGATAAAGGCCACTCTGTCAGTTTGGATGCCAGAGTGAGGAAAAGTATAGGAGTAACAACCTTCTAGCTGACTGGTGATGGACATGTAGTTTAAGCAAGGAATCACCTTTTGGTCTTTTAAACAACTGAAATGCTGTGGTTCTAATTACAACATAAACTAGTCAACCCTGATATTTGTTTAAGTGTAATATCATATATGTTAGAAAAATAATTTTCAGGTAAACCTATGAATTTTATGGATTTTAATATTATTATAGAATTAGAAATAAATCTTCAGAGGCATGAAACTTTCAAAATCTTCACTTCTAACCTATTAGTTGGATCAATATAGATTATTTTAATTAGCCACTACTGTTACACTTCATTCCTGCTTTTAATTCCCAACCTATAGCTTTAAAATTATTTTTCATTGATATCAGTGGGAATCTTATTTATAGTCACTTTTGACAGTAACAAAGTAGAAAAATGTAAGTTTCTATCTGGATTGTAAGATTTAGGAAATTTCACATTTTTTATTCAAAGTATTGAGTGTAGAAGAGTCTGTCGAAAGTATATATACGACTATGAAATTCTATATACGACTATGAAATTCTACAAGTCCAAAGACAAGAGAAGATCAAAAAAACTCTACCTCTGTGGTTGAAATAAGTGAAGAATTTGGAGGGACCTGAAGAAAATTATCTATCATCTATCTATCTATCTATCATATCTACCTGTCATCTATTTATCTAACTATGTATTTTTAAAAATTAGACAAGTCAAGGACGGTATGAACTGACAATCACGGCATGGGCATATAACAAATTATCAACATTACTTGATCCATATTGTGCCTAAAAATGGCATGCCATAAATGTGGTCTCTACAAATGACATACCATATCTCTTTGGTTGAGATTTCAGGTAATGCTTTTGTTTATACATGTACTATATTTTTAACAATGCAAGTATATGACTCAAAATAATATTTTAAAATTATGGGTCTTATTTGTTGTTAATAAGCAATGTATAAAGTGACTAGTTAGGGTTAAAATTAATTTATGATTGAAGTCCTCTCCAGCACCCTCTTCTCAATTGAAAACAATTGAAAAACTGATAATATCTTATAGAAATGTAAGTTAAACTTTTATTTGTTTTTCATTTGGTGGAATAACACAAATTCTATTTTCAGTTGGAAATGAACTAAGGATTTGAGAATTATGAAAGCCGGAAGGGTCTTAAAATTTGGGAATGGAGAGAGCATTGAAAGATTCAATGGTTTAGAGGGAGATCTTTTTGTTTGTTGTTGATATCTGGATGCCATATCTCTAGGAAGTATGGGTCACTGTATCATCAAAGGTATTGATGATAAATAGCTCTAGGAACATGGTTGATGTCACTCTTACTCAATGCAGTAGTTATAGCTATCTTATTCTTTAATTGGGAAGTGATGAATCAGAAATAGTCTGAGACAGTGCATAATCATGAGGAAGAAAGTGGATGAAAACAAAATGTCATATTATTAGGCAGTCACTGGGTTATTTGAGAGAAGCAACTTGTAGGGAAGTGGTTCTAATTCTAACTTTGGCTCTGAAATAGTCACTTTGTTCAAGTGACTAAACTCTAAATCTTGTTTCTTCATTTATAAAATCGAGAAGTAGGAAGAGCAGTTCATTTTACACTCTTTATTCTGTACCTCTCAAAGTCATAAATGGGAACATATCTTTAAGCTACATGGATTCTGAGAATAAAATTTATCTTAACACTGAAGATCTTTGCATGACTTTAATTTTAGCGCTCGAAGATCATTAAGGAAGTATAAAAACCATCCTACTAACTTTATGTCATTTTTTAGAAAGCATTTTAAAAGAAGGGCTGAAGGCTAGACCTACAACTATGTTTGACTGTTTTAATTTTAAGCTATTATCCATTTTAGTTGCAAAGAAATGTTAGTTTACAAAGAAATGGTCCTCCAGTGCAAAACAGTGGCAGTCAACATCACTAATAGCAACACTTGTAGCCACAGTTACAAGGGAAGTAACGACAGCTGTAAAAGCAATTACCAATTTTTAAACAATATATAAATGTCATATATCATTTTCTGCATTTCCAATTTACATTTTTTAGTTCTTATAATAGGTGATTTTTATTTTCCCTTTTTACAGATGCGAGAAAGAGAGATAAAGATGAGTGTTAAAGGTGATGTCACTTGCCCAAGGGTTAATCATTTTTAATCATATTCCTTCTCTTTGGACAATGCTGCTCCCTAAATACCTCTCTACTTTCTTACATGAAGCAAAAATTTCATCCTCATCATACTAGGCCAATATAGTGTTGCTATTTCAAGTGAATTATTCAACTTTGTATAGTGTGCGTGTGTGTTTTAATTCATCTAAACCATTTGACCAACATTAAGATATGACATTTTTCAATAGAACTAATATCTGATGACATAGTCCTGTCATTCCTAAAGGGTGGATATGATTAACATTTCATAAGACAAGCATTTCAGCACTTGCTCACAGTTTTTTAAATTTTTTGACATATAATTTGACTTCTTTTCTGGTTGTTAGATTATGCACCAATATATCTGAGTAAGTCATGTTTCCTATATTCAATGAATATTAGTCTTTGGAGCTGATGTTTTTTAATAATGCTTCATGCTGAGAACTATTTGGTTTGATTTAAAGAGATGAGTTTGTTATAATAACTTTTGTAAAAGGCTTTTATATCCCTTCCCACCCACTTACATTACAGCTTTGAGATACTGCTTTTAATTAAGTTCATCCTTTGATAGCCATAACCAGTCTTTATAAAGTATACAGTTACTTAGGAACTATTGTTTAGGTTGTAGTTTTGGGAATAAATGCTGATAATTAAATCATATAACTCTTTGATATAAAGAAAAATTATATCAGCTAAACATCAGGAGTAATTAAACACTCAGGAGTTTAGTGTCATTCAAATTGAACATAATTTGAATATTACAACTTAGGTCAAAGGAGACTGGAAAAAATCAAGACTTTATAACTGGAATAAACTAAAATTTCAGAAAATTACCCAATGCCTTGAGGAAAAACTATTGCCTGATGTAACTTTTTTACTCAGCCTAAAACAAAACATGAGCAAAGAAGAAATAAACATTCTCAATTTTTATATCTCAAGTGTGGGTGTTTAAAAAGAACACAAACAAATTAACAAACAGAACAACATAGACTGTTTAAAATGTGGTAAAATATAGGTCAGAACAACTAGAAAATCTAAAAATACCAGCAACAGAAGTTTAGAAGAGAGGTGTTCCTCCCATTTTACCCCCACTAATATTATTGTCTCTTGTGATATCAGTTTCCATCTAGTTCAAGCAAGGAATAGTTCAAAAGAACTTTATTGGTCAAAACTGAATTCTTTCATATTTATACTGTAAAGCAAAATTCTCCAAATGTGACTTCATATAGAGAATCATTCATTTTTTCCTCATTAGATTCAATTCCAAAATATAAATCAATACTATAAAATATTGTAATATATGATTCTTTCCTTTCCAAGGAAGTTTTTTTCCTACTCTGAGGTCTCAGAGGTGAGGAGGAAGGCAACCTCTTTGTTAACAATGGAGAATATAAAATTGTCATTTAGGAAAATCTTTAAAAAGCAGAGTCCATCAAGGTGCCCAGCAATTTTCTACTTTCAAATTCTATCAAAATGTAAAAAAAAAAATTTTTACTGCAAGCAGTTTCTGAGCAATATAGACATATTTTAAGTTCTTAAATCTTCTTAGTATACAAGCTTAAGTCATGAAATCTTAAAGGAACTCAAATATTCTGCATTTATTTTTCTCTTTTATAACAGTAAGTATTGTTAGTGGCACATAAGAGGTAACTAAGTTTTAAAAATAAGATGTTTAAAAAAATTGTCCATCAACTTAAAATTATCTCTATATGAAATCAAAAAGAAGAAAACCCACTATTTTTTTCTTTTATTTTTTCTCATAGATTTTATTTAGGGCTTTTTTTTTCTTATTCATCTTATAACTAAATGTTTGTACTCGACCAACATCTCCCCATTTTCCCCACTCCCTAGCCCCTGGAAACCACCATTTCTATAATTTGACTTTTAAAAAAAAGATTCTACATATAAAAGTGAGATCATACAATATTTGTCTTTGTCTGGCTTATTTCACTTAGCATAATTTTTCCAGTTTCATTCATGTTGTTGCAAATAGCAAGCTTCCTCTTTTTACAGCTGTATAATATTCCATTATGTATATATACTACATGTTCTTAACCCAGTTATCTATCTATAGACACTTAGGTTGTTTCCATGTTTTTGCTACCGGGAATAAGATTGCAATGAACATGAGAGTGCAGGTATCTCTTCAAGATACTGATTTCTTTTCCTTTGGATATATATCCAGAATTGAGATTGCTGAATCATACAATAGTTTTATTTTTAATTTTTTGAGGAATTTCCATACTGTTTTCAATAATGCCTGCACCAATTTATATTCTCACCAAAAGCGTACAAAGGTTCCCTCTTCTCCACACCCTTGCCAAAATGTATCTCTTGTCTTTTTGATGACAGTCATTTTAACAGGCATGAAGTGATATTTCATTGTGGTTTCAATTTGCCTTTCCTGGATGATTAGTGATGTTGAGCAGCTTTTCATGTACTTGCTGGCCATTTGTATGTCTTCTTTGAAAAAATATCCATTCAGGTCTTTTGCCTATTATATTAATCAATTATTATTATTATTATTATTATTATTATTATTGCTATTGAGTTCTATGAATTCTTTACATATTTTGGATATTAACCCCTTATCAGATATATAGTTTGCAAATATTTTTCTCCCATTTTATAGACTGCCTTTTCATTTTGTTGATGGTTTTCTTTTCTGTGAAGAAGATTTTTAGTTTGATATAGTTTTATTTGTTTATTTTTGCTTTTTTGCCTGGCTTTGGTGACATACCAAAAAAAAAAAAATCATTGCCAAGACCAATATCACAGAGGTTTTTCTCTATGTTTTCCCCAAGGATTTTATAGTATCAGGATTCATGTTTAAGTATTTAATCCTGTTCAAGTTAATTTTTTGAGAGCTGTAAGACAGGGGTCTAGTTTTATTCTTTTGCATGTAGATATCCAGGTTTTCCCATACAGTACCATTTACTGAAGAGATCATAATGCTAAACAATGTAGATACAAGAGTAAATATCTTCTTGGTGATTCTGGCTTCTTTGGGTTGGATAGGGATGAAGGAAATAACACTTTCAGAGTTTGGATAAAGAGAGAGTTAATGTGTTATATTTATACTTCTATACTTCACTTGTGCTCTGAACTTTCTAGGCAAAATTAATATAGTTCCTTCTGGTTCTCAATATAGATATTAATGCTCCCTTAAATAAAAGTTTTATACATTTTGACCACTGAATCTTCAATATTCAAAAATAAGCCAAATACTAACAACACCTCACTATGATGATCTCCTATGAATTGGGTTTTTATATTCTCCACCTAGAGATTTAAATTATAAGACAATATTTAACAAACAGAATTAGTAGAATAAAGTAATTGGCAAATAAATTAATGGGATATAGCTCTTATATTGTTTATAAAAGGAATGTTTCAATGGAGATCTTAGTCTGTTGGTATAGAACTCTAAATTGAGTACAAACACATAGTGCTGATATGGAGCTTCAAGTTCCAACTTTCAAAGATCTAAAAATAATAATACACCTTTCCTCCAGTTGAATTACCTGAAATGTCACTTAACTCTCACATAGTGTTAGCAACAAGAATTTAGACTTGTGCAATACTTTCTTTGACTATCTACACATGAAGCAGGACATTTTTGTAACTTCTGAATTTGAAGACACCCATAGAGCCCCAGAAGGCTCTACCAATATTAGTCAAAACAAGGAATATCTACCTAACCTACCTCTTCCTTCCTTGAATCCCAGCAAATAAATATTAAATCTCTTCTCTTTGGAAAAAAATATAGATACCTAATTTATATACCTTGTCTTTCCTAATTGCTTTATGAATTTTCTTCCTCATGAAAATTTAATAATGTCATTCTGTCAAATGCATCATGTGGAAAGAGATGCAAAATTCTTCACTTTTGTTTTTCTGCTTATCACATACACTTTATTATCTCCAATATGTCTATTTCTCTTCCTTTGCTTCTGTTATATAAAGAATGATGAATGCAGCCCAAATTGTAGTCATACTTTCAGAAAGACTACTTTTAAGTGCTAAATTGTAATGTTATCTATTCTCCTCTCCATTTCTCCTTTAAAAAGTGGCTGATTTCCTTGAGTTAATAAATTGACTCTATTTTACAAGCACATACACACACATACACATAACTCCTTATGTTAAGATTTAAATAACAAAAGTATAAAGATGTTAGATGCTTGGTGTTCAATGTATAGGTAGATACTCTTAGTTTAGCTCATTTATTTCTCCTAACCATCTATGCTAATCCACCCATAAACACTCTCATTCCAGAATAATGAATGCATTTAAAAAATTAGGTCACTCTTTCTTAATCTTATAACATATTTTCATTTACTCTTTTCAACAAAACTTCAGGATTAAATGAATTCATGACATCTTTATATAGTCCTGGTGTCAAGTAATTCTTGTTGTTAAGCCCCCTTTATTGCAATTTATAACCATTTCACTTCATCCAGTATTCCTAAGGCAATCATTCAAATTCTGAGAGTTACTGGCATCTTTCTTTAAGACTAACTTCTGCAGATATTGTATTCACATATTTCCCTGCTTTTTAAATACATTATGTATCTTGGTAATATCCAGAGAAGCCAAGCCAAAAAAATCCATTGTATGTTACACTGCATTAAATGATCCCCCTTTAACTTCATCCATTTCTCTATGAAGTCATGTAGCAAAACCCACTAAAACTGAATGAAACACATGATATTTTTAATATTAGGATGACCATATCACAACTTTTGTATTTCTACAACTCTAGAAGCAAGAACAAATATCCTATATCTTCCATCTAATAAATTGTAGTGTGATATTATTGAATATTTAGTATTTACTAGTTAGGCTTTATGATAAAAAACATCACATGCATTTACTTATAAACTTCAAATTGATTTTATGGGACATTTTATGTTATTTGCCACATTTCCATATGACATAGCCAATCTTTATGGAGATTAACTAACTTGTCTAGATCTTAAGGATATTTTAATTTCCTACTCATGTACCCCAGTCAAGGGTAAACTCAGCTCAGAGTACTCTTTTTCACAATTAAGAACTGATGTTAAGTTGTTTTGCCTCTATTTCTTGCTATATTAGGAATGAAAAAAAAGCATCAGTTATATCTTTCTTTGAAAGAACTATGTATTTAACCAAGTATAACAGAACAGATAACAGCAGCAGCAAAAAGCTAATGACACTTTTAACATACTATTTTAATTTAACCTGACATCTTTGAACCTTAGTATATGAGCTCTTATTTTTTATGCAACTGCCTTCAGTGCTATTTTTGTAGCAATTTAACAAGCTATTGTATACAAACGTTTCTTTTAATATACACAGTCCACATATTTATCACTTACTAACAAAATATTTACTGCACCATATGTCATAGATCATTTAACATTCCCCAATTGCTAGGAGTATTTATTTTTAACCTAGTTTTGCTATTATTAAACATGCAATCATTAGGATTTTTAATAATACATGACTTTTTTTTTCACTTGAAGTTTATATAGGCCTTTAGACTTACAGAATTAGAGAGACAGAAAATAAAGTTTTATGTTTTTATTACTCATCATTTTATAGAGAAGGTAACTGAGAATTTGAAAAGTTTATTATCTTGTGTAATAAAATATAAGTGACACTAACAGACCTGATATTAGGACCCCAGGTGGCTGGCCCAGTGTTCTTTCTCTGACATTGTAAACTTTATATTGACATTATAAATATGGTAGCTTTAGGCTAGCTATAGAAATATCATGTTAATTTTAATGAATGTTTCAAATGCCTTTTAATCCATAACTTCATAGATACTGTATAGAAATACTTGTTTTCTCTTTATTTTTAGCTTAAAAGCTATGGGTAATTTTTTAAAAATGTATAATTTACTGCATCTTTCATAATTGTTTTGCTTTTCTGTAATCTCAAGGTTTATTTAAAGCTAAAATAAAACTTTTCAAAGAAAACTAGAACAACTTTTTTTTTCTGAAGTAACTGTTGAGCTCCAGACAGACAACATTAATACAATTTACAAGATATGCTAAACAGTAGCTACTAAAATCTGCTAATGCAGCATTTAAGCAGAAAAGATAGGTCAGGAAATTCAAAGTGATGACTGTGTACAATTGTTCATGCAAAACTATATTCCAAGTGACCAGGTCACCATAGAAACTAGATAGATATGTATACATAATACATATTTTCTAGATTTTATGCATTGAAACTACCAAATTATATTAAGTTTGTTTATATGCATTCTTATTTCTATTATAGGATTAGATCAAATTGTATTCAGAGTTTAGAATACATGAGGCGTGCTTAGATAACTAAATGGAAGGAAAACACAGCCTATTCTTTTGGGGGGTCATTGAATTTTTTTCAAAATCTTTTTATTTAAATTAACATTTCTTGAATATTCCATTAGGTTAGCAATGTATTTGGCACAATATTTTTAGACTTTAAAATATATAGGCCATTGTAATTCCACTTTTAAATATATGGACCAAATTATGATTCATTCTTAATAAAATAGGTCTTCAGAAATTATCATAGAAATGTACTTTCATTCCAATCTAGTTTTTTAAAATTTCCTTCTTTTTAAGGGAAAATATTTATTTAACTCAATGAATGTCCTATACACATTATTGATTGATTAAAACATTATTTCCTTGAATAGTCTTATAGTCAAGAAAGATCACACAAGGTAAAGGTATGTGTGTAAGAAGATAATAGTGGTTTCTGTTTTAAAATAGCCTCTTCTCCATAGACAAATCTGGGTAATAGGCAATACTGGACAGACTCTATTTTCCCCTGCTTCATCCTCTCAAAATTAGTTCCTTTATTAGTGCTCTCCAAATCTTCATCACAGCACACCAATCCTATCTCTTTACATATACCTTGTTCTTTCATTCATTCATTGAGCATTTTCACTGCTTATTTGGTACACAGAATTAGCCTGGTGATAGGAGTAGAGTGCGTATTCTAGGTGCTTAGGTGTTCTAGACACACCTGGACACATAATGACAGCACAGCATAAAAATGCTAAAATAGCAGCATGTGTAAAGTGTTGTAGAACCACACAAGAGGAGACAACTGGTTCTGTCTGAAAAAAACTGGAAATCCTCATAATAGAAGTGGCTTTTGATAAAATACTTGACAAGTAAAGTAGAAGAAATTCAGATAAGAAAATAACTAGTGAAAGGGCCCAAAACTATTGAAGGGTAGAATGAGTCTACAAGCAACAATGCTGGAATCATAAATTATTTGGTATGAATGTGTTAATCATGAAGACCTGAGGATGAATCTATAGACATCATTTTAGCACTTTACCAACTGAAAGGGAGAGAGGTAAGCTAAGGACAAGAAATGAAAATGGTTTCTAGGTGCAAAGGAAAGAATCAAGTTGTCTTCTTGAACTGAATATTTATCTAAAGAAAATATAGATATGATGTATCAATTATAAAAGAAAGATTTTTAAACTCTTTAAGGGAATTCTAATAAAGCACTCTTTCAAGATATATTAATGCTGCTATTTCATCTGGTAATTTAAAAAATATATGATATGCACAGTGAGGGAGGGAAGTCACATTTTCAGAAAATATGTATATTTCATTAGATGGGAACAAGAAATAATGTTTCTGGCTACACAGTACTACTGCCCCTTGTCCTCTACCTTGTCCTAACCATTGTTTGGGAAAACTCTGGCAGCCTATAATCCCTAGTTTCATCATTTCATGTAGGTGAGATGAAGGATATAACACTAGCTGTAAAAATGTTGCCTTTTCATAAACCTCTATAGCCAGGTCCCGTTTTTCAAACCTCTTTGTCCCAGCAAGAATAATTTTCAACATAAAAGTGGATGAATATATATTAATAGCTTTATTTGACATATTGCTAAGTATACTAAAGAGGAACTTGCATTTCATCATTTTATCTTTATCTATCTGGTTCAAAAATAAGAATTATGCTGCATCACTATATATGGCATGCAATGTTTTTCTTCTGTGTAGAATTTCCGGGAAAGTCTCTGTAGAAAACTGTTCCTAGTTGTGAGGTCTTCAAATTCAAGCATAGTTATGGAAATCTTCCAACTCAAAAAGGAAGAAGCTTAAGTCTCAGTAACTTAAGTATATTTATTTTATCGTTAAAAGTTCAACTCTCTCAAATTTTCATCCATGATCATATCATGTATTTTAGTGCAAACAGAATGTTCATCAAAACATGACACTTCCTTTAGTCAGTCATGAGTTCTGTTTTAACTAAAAAAATGATGATTTTAGTGTACAGCCTACATACAAAAGTAAAATTTCAAAACATTTACAAAGTAGTTATACCTATATTTTTATAGCTGCAAGACACTAAAAATGTATAGGAACATTTGATATATTACAGCATCTCTCTCTCTCTCTCTCTCTCTCTCTCTCTCTCTCTCTCTATATATATATATATATATATATATATATATATATATACATATATATACATACACACACACACACACACACACACTTTTCCCTTAATGTGACTAGTTCTATTGAATTTAGTTATATAAGAGAATAACTGGGGGCATAACTTATTCTAATCCAACATTGCCAATGCTCATGTTGAAAGTAAAACTCTTATATGAAAAATGAATGCACTAAGGGTAGTGTTCTTTTTAACATAAATCATTTCAAAATAACTGCCTCAAGATTATGTCACTAGTGTCTTAGAATTGTCACTAGAAGAACAGTGGGGACTTCAGCACAGGCCTGAAAGAAAAATCTCTTCTAACTCTCATTTCTTGTTCTAATTCACTTTCTACTTTGTAATACTTAGAAAGCCTTTTTACAGAGTGTTACTTCCTTTTAACAACATTTGATACATAAACTTCAGTTCTTCAGAGAAAAAGCGGGGTCTGGCAGAATGTACAATGGAGTAAACTTCTGTGCATTTAATTATTTGTACTTAGCAAAGACTATAACAAAGATACTGTTTAAATCTATGCCTATATTTATGTGTATGTATGTATGTGTGTGTCTATATGGATATCTAAAAGTATTTGTGTATCTGTATGCATGTTTATCTCTCTAGTCTCAGAGAACAAATCCAATTTTAATCTACTAGCTCTTCAAAGAGTGAAGAAATATTTGGCCATGTTGGAGTTATTCAGAAACCATATAATTAATACAGAACCATATGTAATGAACTTTTTGAGCATTATAAGGGATTGTTTTTTGAGGAAAGTTTACATACATTCTCTTTGTGTCTTCTCATCTTATCTAGAACCAGACCCCCCAGCAAGATGATAGAATACTACAGAAAAAAAGATGGGGTTAGGAATTAAACACAACTGGTTAACATCACCTCTATTCTCTTAGTATGTGTTGAGCATAGACAGAACACTTGAATTCTATGAATTTCAAAGTCTAGAGGAGTTAAAAATGATTTTTCACAGAATTATACAGTATTGCAAATTATAAAGAACTGTAAATTATCAAGAATGGAACTTCACACACTGCAAGGGCCTAGTTTATAGACAAAATGTTTTAATTATTTTGGTTACAAGATTCTCTAAAAATGATTATTTGGAAAAAATTTAAAAGCTTATTTATCTAATTACATGGTCTCATATGACTTATCTAATCTCCTGAATACATAATCTCCACAAATAAAAACTTTGATAAGAATGTAAGAGAATAGAAATCTTCAAAGAATTAATAAATGACCATAAATGAAGATCAACATATGCTTTAATTTGCCTAGGAGAATTTACTAAGGCATTTTGAACTGGAGTCTTGGCAAATGCATTAGATATATCTGTTAATTTACTCAAGTAAGGCTTTTAGAACAGCTATTTAATCACAGATACATACATGTATTTATACTTTAAAAAATAATCTCTTATATTAATTTGTTTCTCTGATGAAATCTGAATAGTTTCCATATAAGTGTTTTCTGAGTTATTTGCTTGCATTAGCACGTATCACCATGGTTCTCCACATTAGAACAAACCAGGAGCTACACCTGTTACCCTTAAATTATCATTTTATAAATTAGGGAATTAAAGGGGAAAAAAAACCCCAAAACTTCATATAATTGTTAATGTAGGAAAGGTAGACTACTTTCCTAAATGAGTTCTTGTTTGTCTTTTTCTTAAATGTTGCTTTCCCACACAGTTCTATCATTCAGACTTCAAATTTTTAAACTGAGATTTTCTTCACTTTCATGACTTCATGAATTTCTATGTGTGAATATTTTCCACCAAAATCTCTAGTACAGAGCTTGCCCTTGTACTTCAAACACATATATTGAACTGCCTTCCAGGTATGAATAACTGGTGTCCCATGGATGTATCAAAACCACAGTGTCTACAACTGAAAGCATTAATTTTCCTCCAAAACTCAATTATATCACCATCACTGGGGTTACACAATCATACAACTTAGAATTTGTCTTCAAATATTTTATTCCTCTCAGTCTGTACATAATTGGTAGCATAGCCCTATTTCTCTATCTTTTTAACAAATTTTATATCTTCCTGCTCTATCTCCACTTATGCTGCTTTATTTCAGGCAAACGTCTCTTATATAGACTATCACTCTAGTCATTTAATTAGTCTAGATGCATTTTCTTTCAAAATTCAGCAGAGAAATCTTTCTAAAACTAATAACAACAATAAAAATGTGATCCCTATTATATCCTAACTTCAAACCATTCATGAAGTTGCTTCCTGTTGCCTGTTAGATAAAGAATCCTTAGCAAAATATGAAGAGTTCACCATAATCTGGTCCCTGCAGAACTCTCTAGAGTTATTGCCTTCACATTCTACTTCCATAAATCTGAGATATCAGTCAAATGGAACTACTTGTTCATCACAAACTACCTGTGTTTTGCAACTATGCCTAGAGTACTGAAACCATATGTCAAGATATACCAACACTGGGATGCTGTCCAGCAGCTTTCCAGTCCAATTAAAACTGGCAACTCATTTTTGCACCAACTATAACATTTTAAAATGCTTTATTTTTCATAATAAAAATATTCCATTTACATAGTATCTAAATTCTCTTTGGCCACAACATTATGGTAAACTCATTGAAAACTGGAATCATACCTCATCTCCCATTGAGTTTCCTCAATTCCTGTACTTAGAATAGTAATTGACAGAAAGCAAGTGTCTATCACTGTTCATAGAATAAATTAATTCCCAACCAGTACTTATTAATCCATTTATCAAACAAACTGGATCAATGTTCTTGATGTTCAACCAAGGGGAAAAATAAATTGAGTTTGAAATTCTGGGGATAAAAAGAATAAAAAATATTATTATTATAATGATATTGGTGATAATTAAAAAATGCCTCAAAGTATTCTGAAAGAAACTAACTCTCTGGACTGGTGGGATGGCAGGGGTGAGGGTGAGCAGTTGGGGATAAAACGCAATGTAATGTGAAAATTATAATAATAGGCAAGTAATGAATTTTCAAGGATGTGTTGTGGACCTTATAAATGATATTTGTAAATATGCGATCCAATTGCTGGCAAGAGCAAACTGGATTAGAGAGTTATTATGTCTTTCATTTTAAGTTGTCTTTTGACCAAGAGAAAGAGAATTAGAATATTCTTAAATTGATTCTAAGCATTTATGGTTATACCTCATTTATCTCACATTACTGAGGAAGTATATTGTTATTTATATTAATGAAATAATCAGATAACTGAAAGTATCCTTAAAAAATAAGTATTTATTCTACATACACGATGGCACCATGAAGAGCTCTTCAGAACTTCTCTCTAGAGAAATGAGCAAATCTGGTGAAAACCACTGATACAAATAAATAAAGCTTCTGAAAATTGACCTAGGGAAACACTAAGGGCACTGTATTAAAGGAAACAAATACTAATTTAAGAAAATCTTCTAAAACTCTGCAAGAACAGTGGAAGTCTATGCATTTGAGTCACAACCCTCTTCCTCCCTCCCATCACCCAGGTCAACTTGATGGAGGCTATACTTGGGTAGGTGTGGCCAAGAAGACAGAGCTTTTTCAGTCCTCATCTCCCAGTCAAGAGTTGCCATATCTGTGAAGGTCAGGTCACCAACATATTTTATCCCCTTCAACACTAAGTTGAAGGAGCTAAGTGCCTGGTAAGTCCAATAGGTCAGGAGCTCCCTCATCTACAAACCCCCTACACATTGGATAGAAGTTCTACATCAGTCATGGTTAGTCAAAAATGTTGGAGTCAAGTGCCTTCACTCCAGCCTGCTTTTTGGGCAGATGTTCCATGCTGGCGAGGCAAGCTGGGGGAACCAGAGGCTATAGCCACATCCAGCACATAGTAGTGGCTCAGAGAGTCTTCCCAAAAGGAGAGGAAATCCACAAAAATAGAGAGCTCTAAAGTTATCCCCAAGGTTATTGACTTTATTTGAAACAAAGTTTGGGGAAGTTCCCTTGTAAGGACACTGAAAAGAATACCTTAATTAAGAACAACAAGCTAAACCATAGACCATCTAGTTTACCAGAGAGAACAAAGAAAAGAAAGCTAAGAATAGCCCTGTTGAGGTCATAACACTGTCATCTCATGGTGATTGTGTGCATGCTCAAGGCTGTACCGTCCAAGGCCACCAAAAGCTGCACAGTACAGTAGAAACTAATTTCATTAGAATAGCCAAGTCCTAAAACAAATAAACAAACAAATAATAAGAAATCAAGCCCTGGAGAGGAAAGAAAACAGTATCCAGAGTTGCTAAAATAAATTGCTGAAAATGTCCTGTTTTCAACAAGAAATCATGAGACAGGCAAAGAGCTGAAACTGTTACTAAAGCAAACAAACAAACACACAAAAAACAAGACAACAGATTTAACAGGTAGGCTTCAAAGTAACCATTATACATATGTTCAAGGAACTATAGGAAGCCATGCTTAAAGAAGTATAGGAAGATATAAAGACAATGCTTCATCAAATATAAAATATGAATAAAGAATTAGAGATAAGCTTTAAAAGCAAGTGAAAATTCTGGAGTTGAAAAGTACAATATTTAAAATTCAAAATTCTTTAGAGGAACAAAATGATAGAATTTAACTAGAAGAAGAAAGCATCAGCAAACTTGAAGGTAGCTCTATGGAGATTATTCAACCTGAAGAATAGAGAGAATATATAATGAAAAAAAATTAACAGAGACTCAGAGAAATGTGAGGCTCCTTTAAGTGCACCAACATGGCATAATGGAAGTACCACAAGGAAAGGAGAAAAAGAAAGGACCTGAAAGAGAAATATTCAAAGAAATATTGGTTTAAAATTCCTGAATTTCCTGATAAATATTAACCTATACATTAGGTTAATATTTATCCTAAGAAGCTCCCAATCCCAAATATGATAAATGCAAGAGATCTATACATAAATACATGATAGTAAAAACACTGAAAGACAAAGATAAAAATTTGAAAGCAGCAGGAGAAAAACCACTCATCAATTACAATAATATTAACACCTGATTTCTAATCAGAAACAACGGAGGTCATAAGGCATGGGAAAGCATAGTCAAAGTGCTGAAGAATACAACTGTCAACCAAGAATCTTAAAACCAGCAAAACTACCTTTCAATGAAGGTAAAATAAAGACATTCCCAGGTAAACAAAAACCAAGACAATTCTTATAATTGCAAAGAAAGTGTGCAAAAACTAATAAAAGAAGTTCTTTTTATTGGAAGCAAGGAAATCTACATAGAAATTCAAATCCATGTGAAAAAATGAGTACTGGTGAAGGTAACTACATAATTATAAAATACCATGTAAATTCATATTTTTATTCTTTTTTTCCTCTTATTTGATTTGAAAAGCAATTGCATGTATAAAGTGGTACTGTTTGGTCTGTACCATATAGAAATGTAGTATATAAAAGAAGCACAAAAGAGGTGGGTAAGAGCAAGATGATGACTCAAACCCATAGGAACAAGTGAAGAGAACTGTAAATGGTAATTAAGAAGGTAAATATAATAAAATCTATAAATATATATTTGCTCTCATTTCTTTTCTCAGCTTTTATAATTTACATGAAATTATGCAAAGTAATTCATAGCAGTGTATTGTTAATTTTGTAGCATATGTAAATGCAATATTTATAATAATAATAGGATAAAAGTAAAAAGACAGAATAGAGCTATATATGAGTAGCATTTCTACATCTCAGTGGAATTTAGTATAAATCTGAAGTAGATTCTGATAAACTAAAATGTATGTAAATGTATGTAAAATGTATGTAGTAAGCCTTGGAGCAACCATAAAGAAAATAATTCCAAAATATAAGGGAAAAAAATAAGTATTTGCTCCAAAACATAAATAAGCTATCCAGAATGAATAAACATACTGCCTTCTTTCTTAACTGAAATTCTGTGAACATATATTAAATCTTCTTTGGCAACTTGAGGCCATGATTATGAATATAATTGACAATGTAAATAAGTACAAGTGGCTATGCAACAATGTGAACTTGAAATATATAGAACCGTTTACTGTTAATCTAACTTCCTTCTTGTTTTTCCTTTTGTTATTTGTCAAGTGGTAATCCCCTCTTTGTGTTCATATCACAACACATGTTAAATGAGATTTATTGATTTATGTACCTGTCTTATTTCTCTTTATTCACACCAAGCAGCTCTGGGTACTGCAAACATTAAACACTAAATAAATGCTTGAGTAAAGAATAAATAGAGATTTAGAGATTTGGAGATTAACCACTTGAAGTGGTTAACAGTAAGGACTCTAATTTGAATACTTACTAATGCCTTTGCTGGCTGAACTTCCTCCAAAAAGTTATTTAAACTCTTCCTGTTTCTGTTCTCTCATTTGTCAAATGGAGATAAATATAGTGCTTATCTCATAAAGTTGCCATGAGGACTAAATGAGTTAGTATCCAAGGGCAGCACTCTGAACTGGATCTTACTTACAATAAACACTATTTGTGCTTGTCCATATTATTCATGTATGGATATGCTAACATTTGTTTTGGTTGCTCTGGTAAATCTTTTGATATTTTATGTTCTTAGTAAATTTGAGATAGATAAGCTTATCAGATAAATCACTTCTGGATAAAACTTCACATTTACTTAGTTCTTTGCTATTTGTCTTTCTATTGTCTTTGCAGGCTACTCTAATTATAAATAGGAAAGACGGGGCTTCCCTGGTGGAGCAGTGGTTGAGAGTCCGCCTGCTGATGCAGGGGATACAAGTTCATGCCCCGGTCTGGGAAGAATCCACATGCCGCGGAGCGGCTGGGCCCGTGAGCCATGGCCGCTGAGCCTGTGCATCCGGAGCCTGTGCTCCGCAACGGGAGAGGCCACAGCAGTGAGAGGCCCGCGTACCGCAAAAAAAAAAAAAAAAAAAAAAAAAAATTAGGAAAGAATAACCGCAAAACACAAGACATTTGTCTTTGGAGAGATTTGAGAATATGACTAAGAAGACAGGGAGATCTTATTTTGTAATACTAATTTGATAGTGAATACTCCATCAAGACAGAGACTTATGAACAACTAGGATCAGATTTTCTATATTGCTTATATCCCCTTGGTATTCAACATGTTTTTGCAGTCTTGTCACAATGCCTTCTTCACACTCATTTATCTGTTTTCTGTTAAATGTTCTGATGGTTCATGTCAGAAGGAGAGTGTTGGAACTCATACCAAATGACAGAGGATCTGTATTGTGGAATCTCGTTGACTGACACTTGACATTAACTTACAGAAATTTTGTGCTTTCCAAGTGTTTTTTTATATTATTTTAAATTCACCTCAAAGAAACTGTGATAATCCTAAAGAGTCTTGCTGAGTATCAAGAACTTAAGAACAGCACTGAAGAAAATGGACTCCAAAATTATTTAATGTTTAATTTATCATGTCCAAGGGATATAAGTGGCACAAGCATGTCATCAACTCTAGCTTTTATTTATACATTTACTATTACAAGTCTTTCTGTCTAGAATGTAAGTCTTTAAGTTCCTAATGAGTCTTTTGCTTTGAAATTATGAAAGGTATGATAATCTCTTCTTGGTGTGTTCGTGCCACCTACAAACTTTGGAATCCTGCGGCATGCATCAGATTTTTCAAACAGGTATTCTGTCAAGGACCTAGGAAGCTTTCTTGATGAGAAAGGGAATGGAATGTTAAGGGAGTTCAGAAGCCAAATATTAAATTACTTCTAGCAATTAAATGCTTCCACTGAAACCATGCAAAATGTATAAGAATATTTCCAGAAAGTAAACAACAAAGAAAAAAAAAACTCAAATGTTTTATACATCCTGAGAAATATGTTCTAAACCTATATGATCTTTGATGTTCTCACATAGGTGGTAATTTCTTATTAATATCAACATATAATTTAAAACTTAATTCTTATATGTAAGAAGTGGCACACTCAGTTTGGAAGCCCTAAAAAGAGTAGTCTCTGTTAGGTAGTATTTTATAATACTCTGATATCCTCAATGTGTACAGTTAGTGAAAATTCCTAATTTATTCTTAAAAAAATATTTGTATTCTCAAGATTCTAACTCAAATACAGTTTTCCTCTTCCAGTTGGAGACGATTCTAATAAAATAGCTCAGTCCAGGGTTTCTCAACCATGGCACTATTAATTTTTAGGGCTGCATAATCCAGTGCTTTGAGGGGCTGCCTTGTGCATTGTAAGATATTTAGCAGCATTCCTGGCCTCTATCGAGGACCCTCCCTCAAATTGTGATGATCCAAATTATATCTAAACTTTGCCAACTGGTCTAGTCTAAAAAGAAGTGTTTTAGTTTTTAATACTATGCAACAGATTACCACAAACTCATTGGCTTAAAACAACACAAATTTATATCACAATTTCCCTGGTCAGGAGTCTGAGTCAGCAGGATATCACTAGGCTGAAATCAAGGTGTTGGCAGGGGCTTCCATTCTCATCTAGGGCTCAGCAAGAAGGATGCCATCTGCAAGTGAAGGAGAGAGGCCTCAGGAGAAAGCAACCATACTGGTACATTGACCTTGGGCCCCCAGCCTCCAGAAATGTGAGAAAAGTAAATTCTGTTGTTTAAGCCACTCGGTGGTGGTATTTTATTACAGAAGGCCTATCAAACTAATACAGAAGACTATTCAACTACCTCAGTCTGTGGCAGCAAAGCAGTTTGTTCTCAAAAAACTACCAGGAAGCCAAAGTGAATTTCACATCAGGATACAAATGCCTCTGGAAAATCATAGCTTCTCCCCTTCTACTTTCCAAATCTCATGCGTTTCCGGTTATTGCACAGGAAAGGGGATTCTGGAAAATAGTTTCCAGCTTCTCTTCAATACACAGAAGAAATTTTAGAAGATGTTACTGGTGAATCCAAGTTGAAAACAGGCAATGAAGCATTGTAGTGATCAGAAATTTGTTCCCAAATCTTAGCTTGCTATTATTTTTGTCCTTGTTTCTTCAGTTTGAGTTGTATTTGTGCTACAATTTAATCTTCTTTAATGCTCTTACTATTATTCTTTTAAGTGTATATTTCTTCCCAGTTGTTCTATTTCATTAGTAGTTGCCTAATCCATATGATTTGGCTGTATTTTTCACATGGCTACTGGATCTTCTTGGATTTGTTATTAACTTATCAATTTATATTTTTGGCTGCTCATTGCTTTATCTCCTTGGGTTACTTGAAAGATAGTAATGATGATTAATTTCTCTTTAGCCATGGATTTACTAGTCAATAAGTTATTAGTACCTGTAGAAGGTGGGAGACTTGACTAAGAAGTCTTCTAATGGTGAAGTCTGGGTTTCTCATTTTAGAGGGCAGAGAATAGAGCATGAGGGACTCCTTTGGCCAAAAGTTCATCCTCTGGAAGACCCTGAGGAAAGGCTCTGTTCAGTATTTGCAGCAAATTTTTTCACTTTCAAAATTCTAAAGTAGTGAAGACCTCAAGCCCGAAAGCTGTCCAGCTCTGGAGTGGCGGGCATTTCAAAGGCCATCAGGCTGCTGTCTCTCCCAACAGTGGAAGAAGTGGAAACTTACAGAGCCTCTTTAATTAAAAAAACCAAAAACATAAAACTCTTCTCTTCCTACAACATCCACTAGAATTTGACATTTTGAATTTTTACTATTTTTCATCACTTACAGATAAGAATATATGACACAAATGGCTAAATATTTTTTAGACTACCAACTATTAATCAGGCTCCATTCCTTGGCTAATTATATGAATTTTTTTCCACTATCTAAAAGTAGTTTGAATTTATACAAATAAATTAATGAATGAAAGGACCAGAGCTTGAAAGGAGATGGATGTCCATAGAATATAAAAGGATTCCTCATTTGTCATCTTGCTGAAATTCCAAAGGACCAGCCAGTGGAAGAAACCTTCTTTCTAGATAGAAGTTTTCTATCTTTTACACCAGTTGCCTTAATAATAGATAATTATAGTCTGTCTACACACTTCCTAGAGCTTAAATTTGATATAATTTTATTCATTTCCTGCCTCAAGTCACTTCTGAAATTTGTTGAAAAATTTTAAACATCTGCTTAATTCCCCTGATGAAGTGGCTACATTTTATTATAAGTGAAGCAATCTGTATGTTTAGCTTATTTCTTGTGTGTGTATATTCAGCATGGTGATTTGATAAAAATGGGCCTATAGATCTAAATCATACATTTAATAGTCATTTGCAAAGTTCAGAGAACTTTTGAAAATTTAGATTTTTTTTTTTTTCGGTACGCAGGCCTCTCACTGTTGTGGCCTCTCCTGTTGCGGAGCACAGGCTCCGGACACACAGGCTCAGCGGCCATGGCTCATGGGCCCAGCCGCTCTGTGGCATGTGGGATCTTCCCAGACCAGGGCACGAACCCGTGTCCCCTGCATCGGCAGGTGGACTCTCAACCATTGCACCACCAGGGAAGCCCCAAGAGTACAATTTTATTATGGCTAAAATAATCATAAGTGATGCCAGTATGTCCTTGCCCATTTGATTTATTGGTTCAAATTTCTATCTACATATTAAAAATGGGCACCCACTTGTCTTGGGAGACAGAAGCATTCGAGCAGCATGACTTACTTGCTTTCAGGTCGAACTTAGTTTTATTCTTTTGGCATCTGCTCAAGCTTATTACTCCATAATTGGCACCAACAGCTGCCTCTGCTGTGTAAACCATATGAACATCACACAGTCCAGACTCTCACCATCTCATTTAGTATTAGCTCACTTTTTGTGCAATGAAGTGTGTAGTCACAAAAAAGCAAACCAAAAAATAGTATGGAGAGTATTATGATCTTGAATTCAGAAAAAATGTGGTCTTAAAATATTCCTTTTAGTATCTGAATCTGATACATTACCATAGTTTCCTTAAAGCCATGCATATATTCATTTTCTACATAGTTCATTTTCTACATGTCTTGCTTATAAATTAAAGGAGAAAATAAATGTAAAGAACAATTCTAATAAAGTAACAGTATGAAAGATTCAACTTCTGCATTTAGAACTTAAACATAAATTATAAATCTATCTTTACCTTGTGAAGCACAATTTTAAATAATGGACAGGAAAGACAAGGTTAAGTAGAGCTACATCAGGGTATTACCTTGAAGCATATGGAGTTTTACCCATTTGAAGATAAGATGAACTGAAATCTCTAATTCAGAAGTTTATCTACCATAAACCAAACATTTATCCATCTGCCCTCTCAGTGCGATGAAAACCTTTGGCCCATAATAGAATTCACCTTAAGTATGTTCTTGTATAAAACAGATGTTTCTCTTAATCATGCCCAGTTAAATGTGCAGTAAGCTTAGGAAATACATCCTGACTGACAAGATACATCTAGAGTAAACAGGACTGTTTAGTTCTTTGTAACAAGTAACCCTGCTTGAACACTAATTTACTTATCATGTACTTCTATGTGATGGTATTGAATATCTTCTAATGTCAATGTACCGAATTAGGGAACATATGGGATATGTGGGTCTAATAAATGATATTAATCCATGCATACTCTAGAAGATATTAGATAAGATAAATATGAATGTAAATATAAATGTGTATTATAAGTATATGTATCAATTAATATACACGAATGAATAACTACAATATAATTTCAGTTACTGTAGCTGAATTTAACTATTACCAAAAAACAAAATAATTATTTTAAATGAGTGATTTCTAATACTGTTCCTTGAAAACACATATTTAAGTTTACCCTGATTTATTTACCTCATGAAATCATGTAAGAAACAAAGATTTCTAATATAATTTTCTTATCTATTCATCTTTATCAAATCTACTACTATAAAGACGCAGATCATCATGTCTGAAATAAAATGCTTCATGGTTTTAGCCCCCTCACCAGCCCATTTTAAATTACCCAAGCATATTAAAACACATCAGCTTCCTAAAACAAATTTTAGATATCATGATGTTGTTTGGGAAAGTAAAGAAATACCTTTTTTCTTAACAATCTAGCTCCTCAAGATAAATTATTTACAGGATCAAACCTTGCTTTGCAAATAAACACCTACTTTCACAAATCCATACACACACACAACACACAAACACATTTTATGTCCTCCTATTTTGAGCCTTCACTCCTAGATGATGTTCATTAGATTTGATAAAGTGATTGAAGCTATTTGAACAAACCAGACTTTGTGTGTGTGTGTGTTTATTTTAAATCAGGCACTCTTACTTTATGCGTTTATAAATAATTTATCTACAAATCTTTTTTTCACCTTTGTAACAGGGACTATCCTAAGCATGGGTGAAAAAATAATCAAGTCATAGTCCTTGCCTTGTAGAAGTACACATTCTTGATGGTTAAAGAAGTTTCCTCTATTTTTATTTTGCCAAGACTATTTTTTTTAATGAATACATTTGAATTTTATAAAATGTATTTTTGTATTTCTTTTGAAATTACTATACTACTTTTCTTCTTTAGTATGTTAGTATGGTGCATTGCATTGCTTGATTTTGAAATGGTGAACTAGTCTTTCATTACTGAAACAAACTCTACTTGGCTGTAATATATTATCCTTTTATTTATTGCTAGATTTTATCTGTTAATATTTAGCTGAGGATTTTGTGTCTATATTCAAGATGAATATTTGCATTTTTCTTTCCTTGTAATCTTTTTCTAGCTATGATATCAGGATGTTGGACTGATAAATTGGGAAATATTTTCTCCCATTCAATTTTCTGGAGACATTATGTAGAAAATATATTACTTCTGTCTTAAATGTTTGGTAGCATTCACCAGTGAAACTATCAGAGACTGAGATTTACTTTGTTAGACATTTCACTACTTGTGGCTCATTTCATTGAGAATAAATTTTGATAGTTTTAAGGGATTGGTGCATTTCATCTAATTTTTTCAAATTTACTGCTGTATAATCACTTGTAATATTGTCCTACTATTATTTTAATATCAGAGGAGCATTACTGAGTCTTCTTTCCTTTCTTTGTTAGCCTTACTAGACGTTTATCAATTTAATTGATCTTTAAAAAGACAACACATTTTGGCTTACTGATTTTCTCTACTGTTTAGTTTTTAATTTCACTGATTTTTTCTCAAATCGTTATTATTATATTCTTTGTTTGCTGTAGGTTTATTTTGCCCTTCTCTCTCTAGTTCTTAAGGTGGAAACTTATATTATGGATTTTAGATAATTCTTCTGTTCCAATATATGCATTTAATGCTATAAATTTTCCTCTAAGAACTGTTTTAGCTATACCCAACAGGTATTGCTATAGTATATTTTTATTGAATCCAAAATGTTTCCTTATATACCTGAGACTTCCTCTTCACCCATAGATTGTTTAGAAGTGTATTGTTTCATTTCCAACTCTGGGGATTTGGGGGATTTTCCAGATATCTTTTTTTTTAACATCTTTATTGGAGTATAATTGCTTTACAATGGTGTGTTCATTTCTGCTTTATAACAAAGTGAATCAGTTATACATATACTATGTTCCCATATCTCTTCTCTCTTGCATCTCCCTCCCTCCCACCCTCCCTATCCCACCCCTCTAGGTGGTCACAAAGGACCAAGCTGATCTCCCTGTGCTATACGGCTGCTTCCCAGTAGCTATCTATTTTAGATTTGGTAGTGTATATATGTCCATGCCACTCTCTCACTTTGTCACAGCTTACCGTTCCCTCTCCCCATACCCTCAAGTCCATTCTCTAGTAGGTCTGTGTCTTTATTCCCGTCTTACCCCTAGGTTCTTCATGACATTTTTTTTCTTAGATTCCATATATATGTGTTAGCATATGGTATTTGTCTTTCTCCAGATATCTTTTTGTTATTTATCTCTAGCATTCTATTATGGTCAGAGAACATGCTCTATATGGTATTTATTTTATTAACTAAAATAATTACTATTTCTTTTGCTTGTCTTTCATTCCTGAAGTTATATGATTTCTTCTGGAATCATTTTTGTTTAGCCTAAGAAACTTTCTTTAAATTATTTTTGGTGGGGGCATTCTGCCACTGACAGATAATCTTATGTTTCCTTAATCTAAGAACGTCTTTATGTCGCTGTTATTTTTGAAGGATATTGTAACTGGACACAGAATTCTAGGTCAAGAGAGGGTGGGATCAAGATGACAGAGTAGGAAGATCCTGAACTCACCTCCTCCTACAGATACATCAAAACTAAAACTATACATAGAACAACTCTCTCTAAAAACAACCTGAAAACTAGTAGAACAGCTCTTCTACAATTAAGGACATAGAGAAAAAATAATAATTGAGATGAGTAGGAGGGGCAGAGACATGATTTAGTCAGGACACACATCCCAAGTAGGCAACCTAAAAAAGGAGGGGAATATCACAAACTCAGAGGTCCTCCCTGAGGAGAAAGGGGTTTGAACCCCACATTGGGCACCCCTGCCCTGGGGACAGGCACCAGGAAGATGAGCACCCTTAAATGGTTCTGAAAAACAGCAAGACTTTTGACCTGGAGAGCTGGAGGTCTTTAGGAAACCAAGTTTGCTCTTAAAGGGTTTACACACAAATTGAAAAGTGCCTGGCACTCTAGTCAGCTTGCCAAGACTGCACAGGCAAACCCCCTGGAGATTACTAAAAATAGAAACACAACTTTCCAAAATCTATGGGACATATCAAAAACAGCTCTAAGAGGGAAGTTCTTAGTGATACAGGCCTACCTCAAGAAACAAGAAAAATCTCAAATAAACAATCTAAACTTACACCTAGAGGAATTAGAAAAAGAAGAATGAGCAAAGTAGTAGAGGAAAGTAAATTAAAAAATCAAAACAGAAATAAATAAAATTGATACCAAAAAAAAGAAAAAAGATCAATGAAACTAAGAGCTGGTTTTCTAAAAAGATTTTTTAAAAATGGATAAACCTTTAGCCAGAATCAAGAAAAAAACAGAGAGTACCCATGTAAATAAAATTAGAAATAAAAGAGAAGTTACAACCAATATTACAGAAACACAAAGAATCACAAAAGAATACAAGAATTATATACCAAAATTGGACAGTGTAGAAGAAATGAATAAATTACTAGAAACATATAATCTTCCAAGACTGAATCAGGAAGAGATACAAAACCTTAACAGACTGATTAACAGTAATGAAACTGAATCTATAATAAAAAAAAAACTCTCAACAAACAAAATTTCAGAACTAGATGGCTTTGCAAGGGAATTCAACTATACATTTAAAAAAGAGTTAATACTTATGCTTCTCAAACTGTTACAAAAAACTGAACAGAATGGAACACTTCCAAACTTATTCTATTAGGCCATCATCATCCTGATATCAAAACGAGACAAAGACACTGCCAAATAAAATTACAGACTAATGTCACTGATGAACATAGATGCAGAAATCCTCAACAGAATATTAGCAAACCATATTCAACAATACATTAAAAGGATCATATAACATGATCAAATGAGATTTGTTCCAGGGATGCAAGAATCGTTTAATATCTGCAAACAAGTCAATGTGACACGTCATATTAACAAAATGAAGGATTAAAACCATATGATCATCTTGGTAGACACAGAAAAGGCATCAGACAAAATTCAACATCCAATCATAGTAAAAGCTCTCAACAAAGTGCATATAGAAGGAACATACCACAACATGGTAAAGACTACTTATGAAAAACTCATAGCTAACATCACACTCAATAGTGAAAATCTGAAAGCTTTTCCTCTAAGATCAGGAACAAGACAAGAATGCTCACCTTTGCCACTTTTATTCAACATAGTATTAGAAGTCCTAGCCACAGCAATCAGAGAAGAAAAAAAGAAATAAAAGGCATCCAAATTGGAAGGGAAGAAGTAAAACTGTCACTGTAAATATTACACTATATATAGAAAACCCTAAAGGCTATCCCCAAAAAACTATTAGAACTATTGGAATAAGTTCAGTAAAATTGCAGAATACAAAATTAATATACAGAATGCTGTTGCATTTCTACAAACTAATAATGAACTATCAGAAAGAGAAATCAAGAAAACAATCCCAGTTACAATCATGTCTAAAGTAAATAAATACCTAGGAATAAGTTTAACCAAGGAGGTGAAAGACCTGTACTCTGAAAGCTATAAGACGCTGAAGAAAGAAGTTGAAGATAACACACATAAATGGAAAGATATACTGTGCTCATGGATTGGAATAATTATTATTGTTGAAATGTCTATACCACACAAAGCAATCTACAAATTTAGTGCAATCCCTATCAAAATACTGATGGCATTTTTCAGAGAACTGGAAAAAATAATCCAAAAATTTGTATGGAAATACAAAATACTGCGTATAGCCAAAGTAATCTTGAGAAAGAAGAACAATTGGAGGTATCAAGCTCCCTGATTTCAGACTATACTAGAAAGCTGTAGTCATCAAAACAGTATGGTGCTGACACAAAAAACAGATACATAGATCAGTGGAACAGAATAAAAAGCCCAGAAATATACCCATATATATATGGTCAACTAATCTACAACAAAGGAGGCAAGAATATACAAAGAAGAAAAGAGTCTCTTCAATAAGTTGTGTTGAGAATACTGGACAGCAGCATGTAAAATAATTAACTAGACCCTTTTCTCACACCAGACAAAAATAAACTCAAAATGGATTAAGTGTTTAAATATAAGACCTGAAATCATAAAATTTCTAGGTGAAAACACTGGCAGTATGCTTTTTGACATCAGTCATATTAATGTGTTTTTGGATCTGTCTATTCAGGCAAAGGTAAAAAAGTAAAAATACACAAATAGGACCACATCAAACTAAAATGCCTTTGCAAGCTAAGGAAACCATCAACAAAATGAAAAGGCAGCCTACGGAATGGGAGAAGATATTTGCAGATCATTTGTCTGATAATGTATTGATAACCAAAATATAAAGAACTTACACAAGTCAATATATTAAAAAAGACTGTTTTTAAAATAGGTTGAGTTATAATTAGCATACAATATTATATTAGTTTTATGTGTACAACATAGTAATTTCATATCAATATTATATTAGTTTTAGGTGTACAACATAGTAATTTCATATTTTTATTAATTAGGATATTATCACCACAATAAGGCCAGCTACCATCAAAAAAGGAGTGGTACAGAGGATCTGAATAGGCATTTTCCCAAAGAAGACATACAGAAGGCTAAAAGGCAAATGAAAAGATATGCAACATGACTAATCATCAGGGAAATGCAAATCAAAACCACAGTGAGATACCACCACACTTTTCAGAATGACTATCATCCAAAAAACAGCAAATTAGAAGTGTTAGCAAGGATGTGGAGAAAAGGAAACCCTTCTGCATTGTTAGTGGGAATGTATCAATATTTTGGTACAGCCACTATAGAAAAAAGTATGAAGAGTCCCCCCCAAAAATAAAAAGTATAACTAACATACTATCCAAAAATTCTTCTCCTGTATATTTACCTGAAGAATAGGAAAACACTAATTTGAAAAGATATATGCACCCCCATGTTCACTGTAGCATTATTTACAATGGTCAAGATATGGAAGCAACATAAGTGTCCATATTACTCAGCCATAAAAAGGAAAGGAATCTTGCCATTTGTGACAACATGGATGAACCTAGAGGGTATTATGCGAAGTGAAAAAAGTCAAAGACAAATACTGTATGTTTTCATTTATAAGTGGAACCAATAAAAAATGTACAAATATAACAAAACAGAAACAGGCTAATAGTTATAGTGAACAAAACAGTACTCACCAGAGGGGGGCAGTGCAGAATGGATGAAAAGCATGAAGGGGATTGAGAGGTACAAACTACCAATTATAAATAAATAAACCTCAGGGATATAATGTACTGCACAGGGAATATAGTCAATAATATTGTAATAACTTTGTGTGTTGTATAGTGTATAAAAATATTGAATCGCTGTGTTGTACACCTGAAACTAATATAATATTGTAAGCCAACTACACTTCAATTTAAAAAATAAGAATTCTAGGTTGAAAGGATTCTTTATCTTTTCATGGTTAGTCTGGTTAGAGGTTTATCAATTTTACAATTTAACTGGCATCTGCAGTGGTTCCAATGTCAGTTTGGTTTTCAACTCCTTTGCTGTGCTTCAATGAATTGTTCCATTAATTCCATCAGGGTGAGCCCAGACTTGTTTACAATTACAGACTATTCAGGAGCTCTCTGCTCTTGCTCACTCCTCTCCAGGATTTGGCCCACATTCTCTGTATCCTTTAAAGCCCCTTACATTGTCTCCCAGATAAATATATTTTTGGTTTATTTCCTCGGTAATTTAGCTTCCCATGCTGCAAAGCAGTTCCATTCTTCTGGAGTTACCCTCGTAGATAAGTTCTATAAGAAAATAGAAAAAAAGTGGGAAATCTCCCCAAACTCTATGGACTTCTTTTCTACAATTCCTCTGGCCAGGAAAATGGTTTTATATTGAGCTTTTAGGTGCCTAAGATGTTCTGCACTACTGATGCCTCATTCCTTTCTAAAACCCTCTCTTATGGACTTTATAGTACTTCAATAACTGCCTCGGTGCAGTCTTTAAGTGGCACTTCTGTCAATTCTATCCCATTCTTTTATGGTCCCTCCTATTTTCCAAAACTCAGTAGATTTGTGTTTGCACAAAACTGACCCTTCCTTAAATTTTCCTCCCATATTCCTATTTAAATAAAATGTTTCCTAGAAATATTTTCAAAAAGTATGGTGTTTGCTGCTGAGTAAATTCTTCTGTTATTTCAGCATGAGCTGCAATTGCTTACACTTAGAGTCATTCAGCAGGAAGTCAGCAAGTGAACCAGAAATTTGAAATATTGCCAAAGAAAGTAAATGAAGAGATAACCAATAGATAAATAAACATAAGCCACATCTTTGTGCACTTATCCATTTTTTTAATGAACTTGGAAAATTTTTGTAACTTTAATGCAATTTTAAATGTGTTCTTAGAAGACAAAAATATTGCAAGTGGTATCAGTCCTAAGTTGTACTATCTACTATCAGGTGAAAGTGTCTACAAAATTAAAATTATTTACTCTTTTGGACAAGAACTTTGTATGCTATAGTCTTTGTCTTATGAGATGAATTTACTCCTTAAACAATAAAATCTTGTTTAATTAAAAATTTGAAATTATGATAATTAAGGTAAGCTTAACTGAAATACATATGTGCACCCTCAAAAGATTACTTTCTGGAGTGCAAATCAAGGTACTATTTAGCCTATTTTAAAGTAAAAGCCAGAAAATTATTTTAATCCATTTTAGCAGTGGTTTTATTCAAATATTGTGTATGGCAATAAAATAAATTTTGTCTATGAGTATCTTTAGGCTCAAAACAGTTTTTTTCCTCCACATTTGTGATTGATTCCCACATTCCTCAATTGCTGTCAGCAGATTATTATATGTATATTTTATTTCATGACATTTCCTCTATTTTTACTTTATTTTATTTTTTTCACGTCATTTCTTCTTAAATGTTCTATAATTCAGACTTAACTTTTATTCCCCAATTGGGCACAATTAAAGATATTTTACTACAAATACTGAAGTGTGAAAGTCAATGATAATTAAGAGCTTTACAATACAGAAAGGTGAACTGAGAATTCCTGTGTTGAAATTATGAGAGAAGAAAATACTAACATTGCATATGGTGAGAAAATAAGAAATTGAATGGGAAAAAGAAAAAAAACTAGAATGAACAGAATGTGCAATTTTATACACAGCTGAACATAAAACACAACACTAGAAACAAGAAATGTCAAATTCCTTCTGCTGGTGATAATTCAATGTCTCTTCTTATTTTAATGTTTTTTCTCCAACAAAATTTGATTTCATCTATAAGCACCTATAGCATCTTAATTTTTATTTAAATCTTCTTGGAAGATAATATTCTAACACTAATACATCCAATAGCTTAAAAAATCTTAGCTGATAACGGCTTCTATGAACATTTTACAGCATACTCTTTACTATATTATATGTTTTGCTACTATATATAAAATAAATTCCTTAAGGGCAAAAAATCTGTGTTATTCATCTATTGTTCATAAATATTGCCTAACACAGTGTCTTGAGCACAGTAGGAACTAAATAAATGTTTGTTGAATGGATGGGTAGACCAGATTTTTTAGGGCATTTGATATCTCAAGCTGTTTTAAGTACGTGTCACAGAATTGTCTTCTTTCTGCCTCTAGGCACTTACAATGTACCTTGCTGCACTACTTTGGAGCATTTTTTTATTATTACTTGTACTATCCCAGGCCCAAGGAAAAGAGGAGATATAAGATAAGAATGGGGGAATTTTTAAGGAGGTGTAAAGGTTTTCTTTTGAGATTCTTTAGATTGTTAAAATATGTGATAATCGATATGACTTTAAAGAAATAACAGAGTTATTTCTTCTAATACGTGATGCCTATGCCTCTAGCCCCTCTGGACAGACATGACAAAGCAATGTTAGTACCAAGTTCCATGAACTGAAATTAATTAATACATATTTATTGAGCTCCTAGATTTCAGTAGGAGATAAGTATAACATGGTAAATAGAGAAAAGGGGATTTCTGTCTAATTTAAAAAACAAATACTCAAACATGCCATCTTAGGACAGTGTGATCAAAAATTAACAAAATCCAGTGGAAACACATCTTGATCACCAAAACAACCCTGTGGTCTGGTGTGGTGACTATGTCAAGAAAACATATATTAATTAGTATATTTTCATCAATTAAAAGGATATAATAGGAAAAAATGGTTAAATCAGAAGGGCAATTATAATCTCTATATGTTGCCAAGTGAAACAATTAATTGTATAAAAATACTTTTCTCGTACATATACTGCAATGAAACTTTTTTATCTTTCAGTATGCTTTGAAATTTTTTGTTGAAAGGTGAACATAATGTTATGGGTAAAAGGAATTGTGATAAATAGGCCTTTAATAATGTAGTGGCAAGTTGTGGAAAAAGGGGAAGCATTATGTAACCTATGAGTATGTCTCAGTTTTTGGTTAACCTGCATCTGTGGACCATGAACTTCACCAGTGCTTCTCATGTTTTGTTTTGTTTCTTTTTTTAAACTTTAAGTATTTACTACCTTGTTTCTCCTGCATTATGCCAGAAAATCACCTTAAATAAAAATAAAAAATAATGTATTCTGGCTGCTACGTCATTTTGATAGTAGAGGAAATGAGACACAGAGAAGTTAAGCAACTTTTTCAAAGTCACACAGTAAGTATAGGGTTAGTATCATAATTCAAGGCACTCAGGCTCCAGCGCCCTCAAATTAAATGTAAGAATCTGCTTCCCAGTTAAATAAATCTCCTTTGCAGTTAAAATAATTTTTAAAAATTGTAATAAATGAAAATATGTTATTGCTTATGCCTTCCATTGAGCACAAATATATGCAGAAATTATAGATATGAAAAACAAGAGTCAACTAAATTATACAGAGTGATTTCCAAACACAAGGCTTATATAGAAAGAGTGTTCATATGGGTGTAAGTAAAAGACCTCATGCTTAAAGCATAACTGTAGTTATCTCTTTAATATGATGTTAAAAATGAATGTGATTTTTAAAATATTTCTATACACATGACAATAAAATATAACTAAAGTAAAACTGAAATATGTGTGGCATTAATAAGTTTAGCCTTTGGTAGCTTAAATTTACTTTTGTTTTCAAATGTATGAGAATATTTAATATTAAATATAAATAATTTTAATATTACTTTAAAATGGCATATACATTTGATACACACATTTGAAGAGGACAAAATTATTATTTTAAGCTCCAGTAAATAGATATACTTGTGAATCATGCAACTGATTATGATTTACAGTTTCTAATATAATGTCAAGTGAATATGCTTTTCCTTTCCACGTTAATGACTTTCAATTAAATAGCCAGCATAAGTTAAGCAGTTGCAGGTGAACAGCTGGATCTTAATTTCTTCATTTGACTTTTAAGTACACATATTTAAGATTATTTAATTAAATTTGCACTGGTGTCACAAATTGACAAACACATATACTGAGAGCTTAATGGAAATAGAATTACCTCCAATAAGAGTGAAGTTGGAAATAAGCTCCTTTTGGAGAAAAGATAAATGGATAAAGAAGATGTGGCACATATATATAATGGAATATTACTCAGCCATAGAAAGGAACGAAACTGAGTTATTTGTAGTGAGGTGGATGGACCTAGAGACTGTCATACAGAGTGAAGTGAGTCAGGAAGAGAAAAACAAATACCATATGCTAACACATATATACAGAATCTAAAAAATAAAAAATAAATAAAGAAAGAAAATGGTCACAATAACCTAGGGGCAAGATGGGAATAAAGATGCAGACCTACCTCAGAATGGACTTGAGGATATGGGGAGGGGGAAGGGTAAGCTGTGACAAAGCGAGAGAGTGGCATGGACATATATACACTACCAAATGTAAAATAGATAGCTAGTGGGAAGCAGCCGCAGAGCACAGGGAGATCAGCTCAGTGCTTTGTGACCACCTAGAGGGGTGGGATAGGGAGGGTGGGAGGGAGGGAGATGCAAGAGGGAAGAGATATGGGGACATATGTATATGTATAACTGATTCACTTTGTTATAGAGCAGAAACTGACACATCATTGTAAAGCAATTATACTCTAATAAAGATGTTAAAAAAAAAGAAACTAATTTGTGTGGATTCCCATGTTTCCTTGGGTACCAGATCACTTCCAATGTACAATCAGGTGGTTTGGCATTTATATGACTTATGGAACTCAGACCTTCTGTATCCCCTATGGAACATACATTTAAGCATAGAGTGGGGACTGTCATATTGTTTCTTGGACTTACAACATTTTATTTCCTATTACTTATTAAAATCTGGCATACAAACATATGAATGAACTCTCACTCACCATCTCTCTCCCGCTCCTGCTCTTTCACACACACATACACAAACATACCCAAAGTTTCATGATGGCACAAGCACTGTGTAGTAAAACTAGATCTCATTTGGATAGATCTGTGCACATCATCTGTGCATTACCATGATATAAACTATATCAAACTCAGAGTTTTGACATGCCAGATCAAGAATATAAGCACAGCGACTTCCCTGGTGGTGCAGTGGTTAAGAATCTGCCTGCCAATGCAGGGGACACAGGTTCGAGCCCTGGTCCAGGAACATCCCACATGCCATGGAGGAACTAAGCCCATGTGCCACAACTACTGAGCCCGTGTTCTAGAGCCCACAAGCCACAACTACTGAGCCCATGTGCCACAACTACTGAAGCCCGTGCTCCTAGAGCCCATGCTCCACAACAAGAGAAGCCACTGCAATAAGAAGCCCATGCGCTGCCCTGCTCGCGACAACTAGAGAAAGGCTGCATGCAGCAACGAAGATCCAACGCAGCCAAAAATAAATAAATTAATTAATTTTAAAAAATATAAAAGCACAATACACAATGGCAAACATACAGAATACTGCCTGTTTTTTTGGAGGGGAAAGATAGTGGTTTTTTACAAGTTTAAGTACAAATAGAAGTGTGGAAAAAACAATAAAAGTTTGAGACATTTAAGTGACTTACTACTGTTTTAAAAGTCAATTGTTACATTTTAGAAATTAAAAATAATTTCAGTCATATTGACTCCCATTATAAATAGCATGAAGAAAGCATACATCTCTGTTAAAAATTATAACTTATATTATTAAAATATATTAGAGATCACTATAGTAAATTTTCCAACTATAATAACCAGTATAGTTGAAAAGAAGAAAATGTCATGGGAATGTAATGTACAGCATGATGACTATAGTTAATAATACTGTATTCCATATTTGAAAGTTGCTAACAGTAGATCTTAAAAGTTCTCAACACAAGAAAACAATTTTGTAACTATGTATGGTGACAGATGTTAACTAGCCTTATGGTGGTGATCATCTTGCAATATATATAAGTATCAAATCATTATGTCTACACCTGAAACTAATATATTAGCAGTTATTAAGAAAACAAGAATAATCATATATATCACTAGCTACGTAAAATTATCCTGAAATCATATGATCTTCGTATCCTGTGTCCTCACATAAAATGAGGACACAGGAATATGTCCTCGCATAAAATCTATGCCCAAACCACAATCATACCAACCCAGATCTTTGAACCCACCCTCCATCCTAGATGATAAAACTAGTCCTACTAGCTGAGTTAGTAACTAGGACTAAAAATTAAATCAGTTCAATTTTAATCAAAATAATCAAAGAGCAAGAAAAAGTGATTGCTAAAAAAAGTGATTGCTGTACTGTTTATGTAACGATTATTAGATTTGTAAACAATATAAAAACAATGATTGAGAAACCACTAAAAACCAAAAAGTGTAAACTGGTATCGCTAAAAGCCATAAATAAGTAAATATGGAACTACTCAAATATTTAAATAAGTCAAAATAAGAAGAGAAGAAGGGACAGGGAAATGCAGGCAACAAGTACAATGGAGAAAAGAGTAAATTTATAGTTGACAATTGAAACATAGCAATAATTAAATTATTAATGGTATAAATACTCCAATTGAAAGCAAAGACTGTTGAAATAGATAAGTAACCCAATCATATGCTATTTACAGATGAAATGATATTAAATATAAATAAAAAGATAGGATCAAAGTAAATTATGGGGAAATATATATATACGCATATGTAACAACTGACATTGTTATATGTCAGTTATACATCAATAATAAATAAATATTAAATAAATAAATAAGTTAAAAAAGCCAGGTCTTCCTCCTTGCTCTTCCCAACCCCAGAGAATATTAGCACTATCTATCCAATAGTCCAAGTCAGAAATCTTAGTCATCCTTGGTTCTTCTCTTTTTTTACCCTCTATATCTCTCAGGGTATGCTAGGTATATTGCAGTACAGCAAACACTCCCGAACTCTCAGTGGTTTAACACAATGGAAGTTTATTTCTCACTTTGACTACAGAAACAGGGCTAGGCCTCTTCTCCACTTTCTCACACTGATTCTGGGTCCTGGGCTGATAGAACAGCCACAAATTGGAACATTCTTGGTCACCACAACAAAGCTCTAAAGGGTTTCATCCTGGGAATGTGATACTCAGCCCAGAAGTAGCATACATCACCTCTGCTAGAGCTGCTAGCCTATTATCCAACAAAAGGAGGCCAGGAAGTACAGCCCTACGTTGTACCCAGAAGCAGAGAGTAGAAAACTTAACAAGCAGCATTAATAACTATACTGTGTCTTAAGAGGGACTCCCCAGAAGCAGACTCTAAGATGAGGATCCATATGAAAATAATTTATTAGAAAGTGTTGCCAAGAAAAACACGAGTAGGGAGTGGGGAAGAGAGACCAGGAAGAGGAGGAAGCCAAGCAGATATTTGACATCAAACAAAGTCCTATGAAGGGCAATTTAGGCTCAACTCCACAAAAAACTTTGGACAGTCTTACCTCAGAGCAGTCTGGACTAGGGGCGAGGAAGCTGGAGTAGTTTCTAATTCTGTGCAGAGAGTCATTTGCTAGGGCTCTTCCCAGGGCGATGTAAATCCCAGGTATGTCTAGCTTTTCTTGCAGGTGTTAGCTGTTGGATGTGAAAGCACAGCGTGAAAATAGTAAAGAGATCTGAAAGCATACAGGTGGAGCATTGACATCATCTACCACACACACACCTCAAACCAATTAAAAATGTTTTTCTTCGAAGACTATATTCCTTTAAAACAGAAACAGTTTAGATTTCTAATTAAAGAAAAGTTTTTTTCCATCCACCATTTTTAGGTTTATAATTCAAGTCAGTGTCCAATTTAAAAATAATTACAGCTCATTAATTTACAAATTTTGAATTAATTTTTTGCTTAATTTTTTCCAGTTTTCATTGTCCTACAGATAATTCAAATCTTTTGACTGAGAACGTTCAGTCTGAGAACATGTTAATATTTAATATAGTATTTTGCATATATACAGTTAATGGCTATAAGGATAATGACAAGGATAAACTATCTTTTTTTTTTTTTTTTTTTTTTTTTTTTGTGGTACGTGGGCCTCTCACTGCTGCGGCCTCTCCCGTTGTGGAGCACAGGCTCCAGATGCACAGGCTCAGTGGCCATGGCTCACGGGTCCAGCCGCTCCGCGGCACGTGGGATCCTCCCGGACCAGGGCATGAACCCGTGTCCCCTGCATCGGCAGGCAGACTCTCAACCACTGCGCCACCAGGGAAGCCCCTAAACTATCTTTTTTAAGTCTACAAAATGTATCAGACAAACATAGCATTGCCCTTGGAGTAAGGATGGAAGCAACGTCTACCATTGTATTGAGTTTGTCTTCTTTTGAAGCTTCAGAAAAAGATTCAGAATGGAGTTCTATGAAATTATATTTTTCTTTAAATGAGTTTAGAGTGATATGTTTAGATTGTACTTAGCAATAATGATAAATACAAGCACTGATTAAGCTTTGACAAGTCAACTTCACCTATAATGATTATTATGAATCAGTAGCAAGGCTTCTTCATCATTACTGAGCCTACATGCCATTAACAAGTGCATGTCAAAAATGTTAAGGAAGGGGCTTCCCTGGTGGCGCAGTGGTTGAGAGTCTGCCTGCCGATGCAGGGGACACGGGTTCCTGCCCCGGTCCGGGAAGATCCCACATGCCGCGGCGCAGCTGGGCCCGTGAGCCATGGCCACTGAGCCTGCATGTCCAGAGCCTGAGCTCCACAACGGGAGAGGCCACAACAGTGAGAGGCTCGCGTACCGCAAAAAAAAAAAAAAAAATGTTAAGGAAGGTGTTACCCAGCATTCTAATAAAACAAACTCTACTCTCCAATGACTTCATCCTAGTCAACACACTCAACTTTAAGGCCTATTATGTTGTCATTAATATGTTTAAAATAAATTCCATAATCACACGTTGTAAAGAAAATAGATGACTTATAACCTGAAGTATGAAAAGCAATAATACCAAGATAAAGTCATTCTATTTCAACTTTTTGAAACTAGACTTTAGCAATGAAGTAAACTTAGTTGTCAAATAGAATGAAATCATTCTAAGTGCCTTGAAGATCAGACCCTTTGTTAGACATCAAGTAAAACTCTCTTATTTAAACTGAGAGAAATACAAGTATCTTTCTCTTATTGAATCTATGAATAATAACCAGAAAGATTAACTGATTTAAAGAAACAAAAGTGGCAAGGATAAGTCCATACAATACTATTAATATCATTGTTTTATGAAGGTAAATTAAGAAGATATAATCTTTCAGAACTAGATATGCTAAATAAGTACACCCACTATATTTCTACAATCCAGTCAAGAAAGAGTCAAATACACTCATAACAGACAATTGTTTTAAATACACACACAAAATTGGTAGACTAATCAGATACATACATGATAATTATCTAGACTGGTAAAAATTTTGAGACCGTACAAAAGCCTCTACTCAGCCTTTCCAAGGAAAGAGTCTATAATCAGACATCTCAATATCTTGCTTTGTTAAGCAAAGATGCCACCTGATGTGTAGCTATAATAACTGATTCCTTGAATTTCTCCTGCAACAAAAGGAAAGTACAAAAATGACTTCTGGAGGGCGAGGCCAATTCATGAGTTCTAAGCTAAATGAAATAAAATAGGAAGTGTAAAAGTATTTAAAGGAATGTCATAGGCTGCTTATTTTTTCAAACATTTTACGAACATTATTTGAGCTCCTGTAATGCACTTGGCCCTGTGCAAAACACTAAGAATACACCAGTAATCCAGACAGTTGTTCTTCCCACTTTCATAAAGCTTATATTCTTGTGTGTATATGTTAATTATGAGTGATAATTCTATAAAAGATAATTACAGAATACTTAATGAGTACATTATACAGACGACGAGAATTTCTTTTTCCAATCAGTGTCCTTCTAACCCATCTCTATGGTATGTTTTCCTGTATTTAATAAATAACAGTGCTAAGACTCTACTACATCTAACAAAAAGCCTCACAGGATTTCATAAGGTCAATTTTTCTCTTCCACCAGAATGGAAGTTAAAGAAATGAGAATAAAGGCAGATCAACTTCTTTTGAACTCTTTCCCTTTATGTCCTTCAGGGCCATATACACCAAAAAATGTTTCCACCCTTATTTTGAAAGAGTTAGCAAATGTCATTTAGTGTTTGATTTACTATTAGCAATGGGAGAAATCAGAACTTCTTGAGATATGGTCTGCTAAGTGCATTAAAAGAGCTATGGTTGAAAGGTGCTCTAGTAAAATACACTAATATATTGGTATAGAGGGGTATTCTCTACTTAGATTCCTGCTGAAAAGGCTGATGATAATTTGCTACCTGAGTTCTTCAGGCTACTGTATATGAAATGCTTTTTTATTAGCAAGTCTGCGATATATTTGATATAGCAAACTTCCACTACAGCTTACCCCATCTCCCACTGATGTTGACAGGAAAACATAAAACTGTTCATATGAGTGGTCCTTGTATACCATTTCCTCAAAAAGTTTTGGACCAGTACCACTTAACAGGAAAAGTTATTATTAGTTGTGACAGATCAAAAGGCCAACAAAATTGCTTGATATAATGTGTGGGGTGCAAAAGCCTCAGGTTCAGCAACTAAAAATTTCTTTTATGATGATGACAAAACACACTTACTTTTCAAGCCTACGCTTCCACCTTGACAGCTTGCTGATAAAAGCGAGTTATGAATTATGACTTTGGTAGCTTCCCATTAAGACTTCTATTCCCTCTAAGCAACAGAGTCCAGCAAAGAAACCAAGTCAACATAACACTCAGACATTTTAGCATTTTAAAAGGCCAAAGCTGGGTTTAAACACCAGAGCAAGAAACAAATTCTCCGATCTATCTATCTCCTCTTGTCTGATATTAGGAAATGTAATCTGATTATTTTTCAAAAGTATCCTTTGGCTTGTTCCACCCTTCATCCTAACCACTAGTAAAATAACGTTAATATTATACAATAGATTTTAATTATCTATTAAATAAAATGAATTCACCCTCCAACCTGTTCTATGTATCTCAAATGTAATTGTATTAAATCATATTTATTCTCTCTTCTGCTAAATGCTTTTAAAACTCACTTTAGGGACGAGGGGAAGATGGCGGAAGAGTAAGACGCAGAGATCACCTTCCTCCCCACAGATACACCAGAAATACATCTACACGTGGAACAACTCCTACAGAACACCTACTGAACGCTGGCAGAAGATCTCAGACCTCCCAAAAGGCAAGAAACTCCCCACATACCTGGGTAGGGCAAAAGAAAAAAGAATAAACAGAGACAAAAGAATAGGGATGGGACCCGCACCAGTGGGAGGGAGCTGTGAAGGAGGAAAGGTTTCCACACACTAGGAAGCCCCTTCGCTGACGGAGACTGCCGGTGGCGGAGGGGGGGAAGCTTCGGGGCCACGGAGAAGAGCACAGCAACAGGGGTGCAGAGGGCAAAGCGGAGAGATTCCCGCACAGAGGATCGGTACCGACCGGCATACACCAGCCTGAGATGCTTGTCTGCTCACCTGCCAGGGCGGGCAGGGCTGGGAGCTGAGGCTCGGGCTTCGGTCTGAGCGCAGGGAGAGGACTGGGGTCGGCAGCGTGAACACAGCCTGCAGGGGGTTAGTGCAGCATGGCTAGCCGGGAGGGAGTCAGGGAAAGTCTGGACCTGACGAAGAGGCAAGAGACTTTTTCTTCCCTCTTTGTTTCCTGGCGCACGAGGAGAGGGGATTAAGAGCGCTGCTTAAAGGAACTCCAGAGACGGGCGCGAGGCGCGGCTAAAAGCCCGGACCCCAGAGACGGGCATGAGACGAGCAAAGACTGCTGCTGCCGCCACCAAGAGGCCTGTGTGCGAGCACAGGTCACTCTCCACACCTCCCCTCCCAGTAGCCTGTGCGGCCCGCCACTACCAGGGTCCCGTGATCCAGAGACAACTTCCCCGGGAGAACAGCATGGCGCGCCTCAGGCTGGTGCAACGTCACACCGGCCTCTGACGCTGCAGGCTCACCCCGCACTTGGTACCCCTCCCTCCCCCACCCGGCCTGAGTGAGCCAGAGTCTCGGAAGCAGCTGCTCCTTTAACCCCGTCCTGTCTGAGCGAAGAACAGAAGCCCTCCGGCGACCTACACACAGAGGCAGGGCCAAATCGAAAGCTGAGCCCCAGGAGCTGTGAGAACAAAGAAGAGAAAGTGAAATCTCTCCCAGCAGCCTCAGAAGCAGTGGATTAAAGCTCCTCAATCAACTTGATGTACCCTGCATCTGTGGAATACATGAATAGACAACAAATCATCCCAAATACAGGACGTGGTCTTTGAGAGCAAGATTTATGATTTTTTTCCCCTTTTCCTCTTTTTGTGAGTGTGTATGTGTATGCTTCTGTGTGAGATTTTGTCTGTATAGCTTTGCTTCCACCATTTGTCCTAGGGTTCTTTATTTTGTCTTACTTTATTTTATTTTATCTTCTTTCTTTCTTTCCTTCCTTCCCTCCTTCCTCCCTCCTTCCCTCCTTTCTTCCTTTCTTCCTTCCTTTCTTTCTTTCGTTCTTTCTTTCTTTCTTTCTTTCTTTCTACTTTTTCTCCCTTTTATTCTGAGCCGTGTGGATGAAAGGCTCTTGATGCCTGCAGCCAGGCATCAGGGCTGTGCCTCTGAGGTGGGAGAGCCAAATTCAGTACACTGGTCCACAAGAGACCTCCCAGTTCCACATAATATCAAATGGCAAAAATCTCCCAGAGACCTCCATCTCAACACCAGCACCGAGCTTCACTCAACGACCAGCAAGCTACAGTGCTGGACACCCTATGCCAAACAACTAGTAAGACAGGAACACAACCCCACCCATTAGCAGAGAGGCTGCCTAAAATCATAATAAGGCCACAGACACCCCAAAACACACCACCAGACGTGGACCTGCCCACCAGAAAGACAAGATCCAGCCTCATCCACCAGAACACAGGCACTAGTCCCCTCCACCAGGAAGCCTACACAACCCACTGAACCAACTTTAGCCACTGGGGACAGACACCAAAAACAACGGGAACTATGAACATGCAGCCTACAAAAAGGAGACCCCAAACACAGTAAGATAAGCAAAATGAGAAGACAGAAAAACACACAGCAGGAGAAGGAGCAAGATAAAAACCTACCAGACCTAACAAATGAAGAGGAAATAGGCAGTCTACCAGAAAAAGAATTCAGAATAATGATAGTAAAGATGCTCCAAAATCTTGGAAATACAATACACAAAGTGTAAGAAACATTTAACAAGGACCTAGAACAACTAAAGGTGAAGCAAGCAATGATGAACATCACAATAAATGAAATTAAAAATACTCTAGATGGGATCAATAGCAGAATAACTGAGGCAGAAGAACGGATAAGTGACCTGGAAGATAAAATAGTGGAAATAACTACTGCAGAGCAGAATAAAGAAAAAAGAATGAAAAGAACTGAGGACAGTCTCACAGACCTCTGGGACAACATTAAGTGCACCAACATTCGAATTATAGGGTTTCCAGAAGAAGAAGAGAAAAAGAAAGAGACTGAGAAAATATTTGAAGAGATTATAGTTGAAAACTTCCCTAATATGGGAAACAAAATAGTTAATCAAGTCCAGGAAGCACAGAGAGTCCCATACAGGATAAATCCAAGGAGAAACACCCCAAGACACATATTAATCAAACTGTCAAAAATTAAATACAAAGAAAACATATTAAAAGCAGCAAGGGAAAAACAACAAATAACACACAAGGGAATTCCCATAAGGTTAACAGCTGATCTTTCAGCAGGAACTCTGCAAGCCAGAAGGGACTGGCAGGACATATTTAAAGTGATGAAGGAGAAAAACCTGCAACCAAGATTACTCTACCCAGCAAGGATCTCATTCAGATTTGATGGAGAAATTAAAACGTTTACAGACAAGCAAAAGCTGAGAGAGTTCAGCACCACCAAACCAGCTTTACAACAAATGTGAAAGGAACTTCTCTAGGCAAGAAACACAAGAGAAGGAAAAGACCTACAATAATGAACCCAAAACAATTAAGAAAATGGGAATAGGAGCATGCATATTGATAATTACCTTAAATGTAAATGGACTAAATGCTCCCACCAAAAGACACAAATTGGCTGAATGGATACCAAAAAAGACCCATATATATGCTGTCTACAGGAGACCCATTTCAGACCTAGAGACACATACAAACTGAAAGTAAGTGGATGGAAAAAGATATTCCATGCAAATGGCAACCAAAAGAAAGCTGGAGTAGCAATTCTTATATCAGACAAAATAGACTTTAAAATAAAGACTATTAGAAGAGACAAAGAAGGACACTACATAATGATCAAGGGATCGATCCAAGAAGAAGATATAACAATTGTAAATATTTATGCACCCAACATAGGAGCATCTCAATACATAAAGCAAATACTAACAGCCATAAAAGGGGAAATCGGCAGTAACAAACTCATAGTAGGGGACTTTAACACCCCACTTTCACCAATGGACAGATCATCCAAAATGAAAATAAATAAGGAAACACAAGCTTTAAATGATACATTAAACAAGATGGACTTAATTGATATTTATAGGATGTTCCATCCAAAAACAACAGAATCCACATTTTTCTCATGTGCTCATGGAACATTCTCCAGGATAGATCATATCTTGGGTCACAAATCAAGCCTTGGTAAATTTAAGGAAATTGAAATTGTATCAAGTATCTTTTCCGACCACAATGCTAAGAGACTAGATATCAACTACAGAAAAAGATCTGTAAAAAATACAAACACATGGAGGCTAAACAATACACTACTTAATAACGAAGTGATCACTGAAGAAATCAAAGAGGAAATTAAAAAATACCTAGAAACAAATGACAATGGAGACATGACGACCCAAAACCTATGGAATGCAGCAAAAGCAGTTCTAAGAGGGAAGTTTATAGCAATACAATCCCACCTTAAGAAACAGAAAACATCTCGAATAAACAACCTAACCTTGCACCTAAAGCAATTAGAGAAAGAACAAAAACACCCAAAAGTTAGCAGAAGGAAAGAAATCATAAAAAAATCAGATCAGAAATAAATGAAAAAGAAATGAAGGAAACGATAGCAAAGATCAATAAAACTAAAAGCTGGTTCCTTGAGAAGATAAACAAAATTGATAAACCATTAGCCAGACTCATCAAGAAAAAAAGGGAGAAGACTTAAATCACTAGAATTAGAAATGAAAAAGGAGAAGTAACAACTAACTGACACTGCAGAAATACAAAAGATCATGAGAGATTACCGCAAGAAACTCTATGCCAATAAAGTGGACAACCAGGAAGAAATGGACAAATTCTTAGATATGCACAACCTGCCAAGACTGAATCAAGAAGAAATAGAAAATAGGAACAGACCAATCACAAGCACTGAAATTGAAACTGTGATAAACAATCCTCTAAAAAACAAAAGCCCAGGACCAGATGGCTTCACAGGCAAATTCTAACAAACATTTAGAGAAGAGCTAACACCTGTTCTTCTCAACTCTTCCAAAATATAGCATAGGGAGGAACACTCCCAAACTCATTCTACGAGGCCACCATCACCCTGATACCAAAACCAGACAAGGATGTCACAAAGAAAGAAAACTACAGGCCAATATCACTGATGAACATAGATGCAAAAATCCTCAACAAAATACTAGCAAACAGAATCCAACAGCACATTAAAAGGATCATACACCATGATCAAGTGGGGTTTATTCCAGGAATGCAAGGATTCTTCAATATATGCAAATCAATCAACATGATACACCATATTAACAAATTGAAGGAGAAAAAAACATATGATCATCTCAATAGATGCAGAGAAAGCTTTCGACGAAATTCAACTCCCATTTATGATTAAAAACCCTGCAGGAAGTAGGCATAGAGGGAACTTTCCTCCACATAATAAAGGCCATATATGACAAACCCACAGCCAACATCATCCTCAATGGTGAATAACTGAAAGCATTTCCACTAAGATCAAGAACAAGACAAGGTTGCCCACTCTCAGCACTCTTATTCAACATAGTTTTGGAAGTTTTAGCCACAGCAGTCAGAGAAGAAAGGAAATAAAAGGAATCCAAATTGGAAAAGAAGAAGTAAAGCAGTCACTGTTTGCAGATGACATGATACTATACATAGAGAATCCTAAAGATGCTACCAGAAAACTATTAGAGCTAATCAACGAATTTGGAAAACTAGCAGGATACAAAATTAATGCACAGAAATCTCCTGCATTCCTATACACTAATGATGAAAAATCTGACAGAGAAATTATGAAGCACTCCCATTTACCGTTGCAACAAAAAGAATATAGTACCTAGCAATAAACCTACCTAAGCAGACAAAAGACCTGTATACAGAAAACTATATGACACTGATGAAAGAAATTAAAGATGATACAGACAGATGGAGAGATATACCATGTTCTTGGATTGGAAGAATCAACACTGTGAAAATGACTCTACTACCCAAAGCAATCTATTTATTCAATGCAATCCCTATCAAACTACCAATGGCATTTTTCACAGAACTAGAACAAAAAATTTCACAATTTGTATGGAAATAAAAAAGACCCCAAATAGCCAAAGCAATCTTAAGAACGAAAAACAGAGCTGGAGGAATCAGGCTCCCTGACTTCAGACTATACTACAAAGCTACAGTAACCAAGACAGTATGGTACTGGCACAAAAACAGAAAGATAGATCAATGGAACAGGATAGAAAGCCCAGAGATAAACCCATGCACACATGGTCACCTTATCTTTGGTAAAGGAGGCAGGAATGTACAGTGGAGAAAGGACAGCCTCTTCAATAAGTGGTGCTGGGAAAACTGGACAGCGACATGTGAAAGTATGAGATTAGATAACTCCCTAACACCATACACAAAAATAAGCTCAAAATGGATTAAAGACCTAAATGCAAGGCCAGACACTATCAAACTCTGAGAGGAAAACAGGCAGAACACTCTATGACATAAATCACAGCAAGATTCTTTTTGACCCACCTCCTAGAGAAATGGAAATAAAAATTAAAAAATGGGACCTAATGAAACTTCAAAGCTTTTGCACAGCAAAGGAAACCATAAACAAGACCAAAAGACAACCCTCAGAATGGGAGAAAATATTTGCAAATGAAGCAACTGACAAAGGATTAATGTCCAAAATTTATAAGCAGCTCATGCAGCTCAATAACAAAAAAACAATCCAAAATTGGGCAGAAGAACTAAATAGGCATTTCTCCAAAGAAGATATACAGACTGCCAACAAACACATGAAAGAATGCTCAACATCATTTATCATTAGAGAAATGCAAAACAAAACTACAATGAGATATCATCTCACACCCTTCAGAATGGTTATCCTCAAAAAATCTAGAAACAATAAATGCTGGAGAGGGTGTGGAGAAAAGGGAATACTTTTGCACTGCTGGTGGGAATGTGAATTGGTACAGTCACTATGGGGAACAGTATGGAGGTTCCTTAAAAAACTACAAATAGAACTACCATATGACCCAGCAATCCCACTACTGGGCATATATCCTGAGAAAACCATAATTCAGAAAGAGTCATGTACCAAAATGTTCATTGCAGCTCTATTTACAATAGCCCAGAAATGGAAACAACCTAAGTGTCCATCATTGGATGAATGGATAAAGAAGATGTGGCACATATATACAATGGTATATTAGTCAGCCATAAAAAGAGATGAAACTGGGCTTCCCTGGTGGCGCAGTGGTTGAGAGTCTGCCTGCCAATGCAGGGGACACAGGTTCGTGCCGCAGTCCGGGAAGATCCCACATGCCACGGAGTGGCTGGGCCCATGAGCCATGGCCGCTGAGCCTGCGCGTCCGGAGCCTGTGTTCTGCAGCGGCAGAGACCACAACAGTGGGAGGCCCACGTACCACACACACACACACAAAAAAAAAAAAAGAAAAAGAAAAAGAAATGAAACTGAGCTATTTGTAATGAGGTGGATGGACCTAGAGTCTGTCATACAGAGTGAAGTAAGTCAGAAAGAGAAAGACAAATACCGTATGCTAACACATATATATGGAATTTAAGAAAAAAGAATGTCATGAAGAACCCAGGGGTAAAACAGGAATAAAGACACAGACCTACTACAGAAAAGACTTGAGTATATGGGGAGGGGGAAGGGTAAGCTGTGACAAAGCAAGAGAGTGGCATGGACATATGTACACTACCAAACGTAAAATAGATAGCTAGTGGGAAGCAGCCGCATAGCACAGGGAGGTCAGTTCGGTGCTTTGTGACCACCTAGAGGAGTGGGATAGGGAGGGTGGGAGGGAGGGAGATGCAAGAGGGAAGAGATATGGGAACATATGTATATGTATAACTGATTCACTTTGTTACAAAGCAGAAACTAACACACCATTGTAAAGCAATTATACTCCAATAAAGATGTAAAAAAAATAATAATAACTTTATTAATATATTGACCATACCGCAAAGTAAGTATATAATCAATAAAGTGAACTTGGTATGGTTTATAAAAAGTAAGATCATGTATTTACTTAAAAAATTAATGTTTGATTAATCAAGGGTATTCTGGATTTTTCCCCTTTTACCAACCTCTCTTGATTTCCATCCCCACCCCTCTCCCCCAGCCACTGGCAAACAATTTTCTACTATTTTTTTCTATGAGTGTAAATTTTTTAAAGATTCCACATATAAGTGATATCATGCAATTTGTCTTTCTCTTGTCTGGTTTATTTCACTTAGCGTAATGCCCTGAAGGCCCATTAACGCTGCTGCAAATGCCAGGATTTTATTTTGTTTGCCATGCCTAAATAAGATTTGGTTTACATATATAGCACATTTTCTTTATCCATTCATCCTTGATGGAGACTCTGTTGTTTCCATATCTTGACAATTGTATATAATGCTGAAGTGAACACAGGAGTGTAGGTATCTCTTTGATATCTTGTTTTCACTTCCTTTGGATATACAGTTGACCCTTGAACAACATGAATTTGAACTGCACAGTTCCACTTAAACGTGGATGTTTTTCAGTAAATACATACTACAGTACTACAGGTTCCATGGTTGCTTAGATGAAAACCTTGCACAGTGATGGCCAGCTATAACTAACTCCAGCATTGTTCAGTGGTCAACTGTATATCCAGAAGTGGGATTGCTAGAACATATGGTAGTTCTATTTTCATTATTTTGAGGAATCTCCATATGGTTTTCCATAGTGACTACACCAATTTACATTCTTATCAACAATACACAAGGGTCCACATCCTCACTAACACTTGTTAACTCTTGTCTTCTTAATGATTTCCATTCTAACAGGCCTGAGGTGTTATCTCATTGTAGTTTTGATTTTCATTCCCCTGATTATTTGTGAAGTTGAACATCTTTCCATGTACCTGTTGGCCATCTTTATGCTTCTTTGGAAAAATATCTGTTCAGTTTCTCTGCCCTTTTTGTGTGTGTGTGTGTGTTACGTGGGCCTCTCACTGTTGTGGCCTCTCCCGCTGCGGAGCACAGGTTCCGGACGTGCAGGCTCAGCGGCCATGGCTCACAGGCCCAGCCTCTCGGAGGCATGTGGGATCTTCCCGGACCGGGGCACGAACCCGTGTCCCCTGCATCGGCAGGCGGACTCTCAACCACTGCGCCACCAGGGAAGCCCTCTGCCCATTTTTTAATTGGATTAATTGGTTTTTTGTTTTGCTTTGTTTTGCTGTAGAGTTTTATGAGTTCTTTATATACTTTGGATATTAACCCCTTATCAGACCTATGATTTGCAAATATTTTCTCCCATTCTCTAGGTTACCTTTTCCTTTACTTGGTGGTTTTCTTTGCTTTTCAGGTTTTAATTTGATGTAAACCCACGTGTTTGTTTTTGCTTTTGGTCTCAAATCCTAAAAAGCATTTCAGACACTGAGGTCTAGGAGTTTACTGCCTATGTTTTATTCTAGGAATTTTACAGTTTCAGGTCTTACATTTAAGTCTTTAATCCATTTCGAATTGATCTTTGTGCATGGTGTAAGAGAAGGGTCCAGTTTCAGTCTTTTGCATGTGCCTGCCCAGTTTTCTCAACACTTTTATTTGGTCCTGGGATTTCCCAGGACATAGATGTGGTGGGAGTTTTTGATTACTGATTTAATCTCCTTAGTTGTTATTAGTCTGTTCAGATTTTCCATTTCTTCATGGTTCAGTCTGGTAGACTGTAGATTTCTAGAAATGTATCCACTTTCTGTATTGTACAATTTGTTGGCATATAATTGTTTGTAGTAGTCTTTTATAATATTTTGCATTTCTGTGGTATAAGTTGTAATGATTCCTCTTTTATTTCTAATTTTATTTGTTTGAGTCACCTCTCTTTTTTTTCTTGGGAATTCTGGCTAAAGATTGTTCATTTTGTTTAACTTAAAAAAAAACCTATCTTAGTTGCATTCATCTTTTCCATTGATTTTTTATTCTTCATTTCCTCTCTGTTTTTTAATATTTCCTTCCTTCTCCTAACTTTGGGCTTTGTTTGATCTTTTTCTTTTCTAGTTCACTGAGGTGTAATGTTAGATTGAGATCCTATTTTTTTCTTGTTGTAAGTGTTTATCTCTATAAGTACCCTCTTGGAATTGCTTTGGCTTCATTCCATGTTTGTTGTGTATTTTTGAAGAATTTCTCAGGTTTTTAATGTGCTTTTCCCCCTGGTTTATTTAAATTGTTTCCTAGAATGTACATTAAAACACTAAGAAGCTTTATATAATTCCATTTTTATATTCCTCATCTGCCAATGCAATGGTCTGCTAAGCTTTTGAAATTTATTATTATTTGGGCTGGATTATTTTCCTTTCCTGCCTTACTTTGTTATGTTTCCTCTATAAAATGGAGCCAAAGCTAAGTAAAAGTATATGAATGACCTCTGTCACTAGAACACAATGATCACTGTTATATTTAGCTAAAAAAACAAGGCACATGGTGAGACACAATTTTTATTTTATATTATTATAATAATTGTCAATAAAACTAAACATTGAAAATGATCACCCATTCCTATTTTTAGTTTAAAGTCCCTGAGAACTGGATCCTCACTATTCTAATTGGAATCTCTATTGAGGCTTTTTTTTTTTTTTTTTTTGCTTATTTTTATGGATGTATATGTGTGGAGTATGGCAGTGGAGAACCAATTCTAGGAAAAGTGTGAAGGGAGGATTTTATGTTCAGGAAGTGAATTAAGCCTTATTCTGTAAGAAGGGAAATTCATTCAACTATTTCCCGATATCCACTGGAATATTTTATTTAAAGGGTAGGATAATATGGGTAGAGGCAAGGGTTCTTCTGACAAGAAAAATATTAGTACTCTAACTTTTTGACTATAGTTTAAAAGTATTTAAAATTTCTGAGGTCTGGGGTGACACTGAGCAAGGATACTTAAAAGAAGACAATCCCAAAGGCCCCAAGGAGAAAGTCTTAATAAGGGTGACATGAGTTCAACAGCTGGACAGGTCTCAGTTCAGCATTCAAGGCTCCTCACTCAGCATCAGACACAATTTGGGTAAAAATGATAGGCAGTTGTGGATGCAAACTGAAAACTCTTTGTGGAAAAAGAACAGTAATGTTGACTAGTTTCAATATGGTACACCCATTTCGACAGGAACACTGGGAAAAAGGCAAGGTCTTCCTCTGATCCTAATAGCTTAAAATGTTACTTTAGAATTGTCATCCAGAATAGGTATCAAAGACAATGGTTTCTTTTGGTGGATAAGATCTCAGTGAGTGTAACACTTCTTGCAATAGACATGGTCTATAGAGATACCTCCTGCATTTAGCAGTACCTGGCTTGGGGAAGAGGCTCCTAGCAGAAAACTCATGTAATCCTGATAGCAGCACATTTGTCAGGCTGACCAGACATTTCACTTCCCTCTCTGTGAATCAGTGTTTGTTGTGACTTCTTCAATGGTGTAATCACATCTGAAGTTCTTAGTCTTGTCATCAGAGGGAAACTCCATAGAGGAAGGATATATATGGGAGACTTGGAATCATCATCATTAGGAAAATAAAGTGATCTAATTTTGAATCTCTGTATTTTATTAGATCTTATAGAGGAAAACATGTTCAGTGTGTGTCTATTCAAAGCAAGTATTTTTTCTTGTAATCTTTTGAGTACTTTTAACCAAAATTAAACTTCTCTATTACTTAGTGAGATTTATTTTACTGAATATCATATATTCATACCTAATTTCAAGTATAAATTTAAAGTTTTTAGCCAACTCTTTAGAAAAACTATGTTCACATATCATGTTGTCTCATACTTAACACATTCTTATTTAACTCTGTTTTTCTGGAAAATCCTTGAAAACATGTTATAGTTTTTTTGTAAATGTTATACATAATCTGCATTTTCATAATGTATTATGCAGTTTTATTTTTAAAAATTCTCAAGCAAATATGCAAATGTTTCAGAAATCATCTCAATTCATCCTCCGTTCTAACATGAAACCACTTTACTCTGCCAGGTTGGGTATCAGTGTGTCAAATAAATCAAATTTATGATTATATATTTAGATTATAATTTGTGCATTACCAGCTATTCATTATGAACAAGAATTAGAAATGATACTAGCAGTATATCCTAATTTTAAACTAAAAATTATTCCAATTTCAATTACTTTTATGTTTTTAATATGGGAAATAGATTTCATATAAATAATAGTAAAATTTTTCAAAATTAATACAATTTTCAAGTAAAAATTGTAATTTTTGGACAATTCTTGTTCCATATTTGCAAGGAAAAATTAATGATTCAATAAAGAGAGTTTAATTAGGCAAACACTATTATTATAGAATTATTTATCTACATTGAGGAGTCTCTTTTAAATAAAATTGTGGGGAAAGTTGCAATAATTTGTTTAATCATTTCATTAGTGGCAATTTTTCTAATGAGCTGTTAAAATATTAAAATGAGATTCTATCTGAAAATGTAAATATCACATATATTAATAATGTGCACTATATAACTAATTAAAGAGACTGAAGAATACTAAATAAATTTTTGATGAAAATTATTTTCTCATACAGTTAAACTAATTTTGGAAGCTGTTATCCTTTAAATTATAAAATTAATTCCCTATTTCAACTCAGCAACAGCGTGTTATATATTTTTCATACACAATCCTAACTCTACTGGGGAAATAAAAAAGAGTAAAAAGAGTAAAAAGAAAAGAACATAAATCTGTCCAACTGAGGAGTTCCAAACTGGATTTTTAATAGTGATTAATCCACTCGATTTCATTCTGGGTATGGGGACTAAGTAGAATTATGAATTTTAGGCTTAACGATGTACTAAAGTGAGGGGAGGCAATGTTCAAATATATGATCACTCTACTTGCAAAAAGAAATGGATTTTCCTCCCATTCACTCTTGAAGATTTAATCCGCTGTGATATATTGAGGTTTGTTTAATCATTTCAACTTTTATTTACTATTCCATAGAGAATTTTATCACACAGCCTAGGCTTTTAGTGATGGTACATATTTGTTTTAGTGATGGCATACTTTCAAGATAATTCCTTATTTTGAATTCCAGTACAAAGAGTAGTATTTTCTTCTAAATTACTAGAACACAATTAGCATATTTATTAACACTTATCCTCTGTTAGCTTCTCTAATAATATTTTATCCTAATATTTGTTGCATTCCTCAGACAAATCTGAAGCATTTTAAAATGATGATGTTAATTGTATTACAAAGACTAATATCTCCCGGATTGGTTTCACTTTTTAACATTTCAGTGTATAAGTAATTATAAAGGACTTCATAGCAGGTTATTCACCCTTTGAATTCTATTATCTTTTCTGTAGATATTAGCATTAACTTGCTCAGATAAGACTACTTATTGAATTTCAAGCCAAAAGTAGACAAAGGAACAATATTTAGCAGGGATATGTGTGTTCATGTCTACACATATTCTTTCTGCCACAAATTGCTAAAGCAAAGACATGAAATCAAAGATTTCAGTCAAATATACTTTTTAGGTTGAGTCAAAAGTGGACTTTTTTTCAGCTCACATCCTTTTGTAAACCATGAGATACTCAAATTTAAGCTGAATTTACAAGCCATTGGTTTGCTTAGTATTAGAAAAAGGGGATCACTGCAATTTTGTATGATTCCCAGTATATTCTGAACTCTGTATAGCCATCCATATTTCTAACTAGGAAAGCTGATGAGAAGCTGGATATAGGGAAGCATTTTTAGCTGCTATCTTACAAAATGGGGGGGGAGGTTTTGGGGGGTTGGTAATGAAGTTGTATAAGTTCAGATTAAAATATTTTTCTGAAAATTTTAGAGAATGAGTCATTGTATCAGTTCATTTACTAGCTATCAATAATTGTGGTTTTTAATGTGCTGTGTAGTTGTCTTAACTCTAGAGGAGCATAGATGTAAAACTTAAACTTTGACCTCAAAAAGCTTATTGCTTAAAAGGGTGATCTGACATATGAAAGAATGTAAGATAGAGTAATGTGTACTATGAAAATGGAATATGGGAAGAAAAAGTATGAGGTGAAGTTTGGGGAAGATTCCTTGGAGGAAGAAACATTTCATAAGAATATTAAATGAACATTAGGCATTATTCAACCTTGAAAAGGGTCATGAGTTACTCCAGACAAAGGAATTAGCATAAACAAAAAGAGCGATAAATCAGCCTGCCAAATTTTGGCATAAAAAATATATTGTCTTAACCCTGTGTGTATCTTTGTGTATCTGCTTTTGTCTGTGTATCTGTAACAGAGTGAGAGATGGACTGAGAGAGATAGCAGAGAAAGGCAAACCTGAAGATAGATCTGAATGTCTCAATACAAAATCAAAGACTAGATTATGATGGTTTCTTGATTACCATGCCAAGGTATGTGATCAGAGCCTACAAAAGATATTAAACAGTAAGTCAAGTAATAATGGCTATAAAGTAATAATAAAGAGAGCCATTTTATTTATTAATATTTTGTGTATTTTGGACAATGTACTAGGGTTTTTACATATTTTGCTTTTAGAAAATATTACATAGCTTGAAATATTAGAAAACTTGGATTCCAATCTTAGCTCCACAACTTTCTCAGTCTGAAATTGGCCAGCATGGTTTTAAAATTCATGGATTCTGGAGTTTAAAATGCCTGTTTGAATCCTTGCTTCATCATTTGCTAGCTATGTGAACTTGAGTCATTACATAATTCTTGTGTCTCAGTTTTAATATCTACAAGTAATCTCCAGCTCATGAGGATATTGTGATGTACACACCAAACACTTAATTTCATGTGTGTCCCACAGTAGGCACTCAGTAATGATATTGATGCTAGCTATTTTTTGTGATATTTGCAATGGCCCTATGTTTAGTAAATATTTTCACATAAGAAAGGTGAAGCTCAGAGAAGTTCAATAATTTGCCTAAAGCAAGAGGGAGTAGAAGAAGATATTAAACCCATACCAATCTTACTCCAAAGTCTGTAATATTTAATAATACTCAACTGTCTCTCTTAATTAAATGTGCCTTTGGAAAATTCTTTGATGGAGAATGGATTTCCGAAAGGCAAGACTAAAAATAGAAATACAAGTTATAGGCTCTTCGAGAATTCAAGGAAGAAATACTGATGATAAGAATGGAAAGGAGTGTATGGGGGAGTCTAAATAGATTTAGGAACTGAATGTGAAACACTGATCAAGAACAGCATACCCATCTCTTGTGCACCTTGTCAAAATCTATCTTCTCTTACTTTTCACACTAGCCACTACTTCACTACTACCAATACAATCACCTTCTAAGTTTTTGAAATTTATTATTATTGGGGCCACACTCTTTTCCTTTCCTGCCTTATTTTGTTCTTTCCTCATCTATAAAATGGAATAAAAATTAAATAAATGTATACAAATAGTCACAGTTCCTAGCACATACTGATCACTGTGTTATAATTAGGTGAAAAGACAAGGTACCTGGTGAGACAGAACTTTTATTTTTTATTATTATAATTATTACTAAATCCCAGAGTAATTGATATTTGGCAAAAGAACACAGGAACCAACTGAAAGAGCTCCCATTTGTCAAAGTTGGAACAATTTGAATCACCAGATAAATAAAGTATACCCAACAGGCTATACAGATATAAATATGGAATTACATCAATAAATACACAGATAAAAATACTGAGAATAGACATATATTCCTTGCAGGATAATTTAAAATAATTTATGTTGATATTTTTCCCCCAAGGAGGTGGGGTAAAGCTACCCACCTCTTAAATGTGGGCTCCACATAGTGACATTTTCCCAAAGGTAAAGTTTGAAAAGGGGGAAGCAGAGTAACTTTTCATGAGAGAAACCAGACAAACACTACCTTAGCCAGTTGGTCCAGGTTAATATGCACAGTAATAACTCATGGTGATAATATGTTCTCATAAGATGAGAACTCTACCTCTGTAGTCTTTCTCCCAAAAACCAATAATCTCTGTATAATCATGATAAAAACATCACATGAATCCCAGTTGAAGGACATACTATAGGATACCTGACTAGTACTCCTCAAAACTGCCAAAGACATCAAAATCAATGAAAGTCTAAGAAACTGTCACAATCAAGAGGAGCCCTAAGGGATAATGGTGGCTAAATATAATGTGGTATCTTTGATGAGATCCTGGAAGAGAAAAAGGACGTGAGGTAAAAAACAATGAAATCTGAATAAAGCATGGACTTCAGTTAATAAGAATGAATCATTATTGGTTCATCAATTTTGACAGATACACCATATAAATGTAAGATGTTAATTACAGGGAAAAAGTGTGTTGGGTATATGGGGATTCTCCCTACTATCTCCGTAATTTTTTTGTAATCTGAAAGTATTCTAAAGTAAAAAACTTTCTTTAAATGCTCAAAAGTTTTTCTTTGTCAAAGACATGGCTAAGAAAATAAAAACACAAAGCTACAGAGTGTGAAAAGTATTTATAAACCATATATCCAGCAAAGAATTTGCATTCAAAATTTTAAAGAACCCTCAAAACTAAGATTAAGAACACAACCTAATTTAAAAAGGGCAAACACTTGAACAGATATTTTATCAAATAGGATATATGTATGGCAAATCAGCACATTAAAAGATATTTTACATCATTAGTCATCAGGGAAATGTAAAATAAGGTCACAGTGATATACCACTGTATACCTATTAGAATGGCTAGCATTAAAAAATAGTGAGAATGCCAAGGAGTTGAGAGGTTGCAGAGAAACAGGAACTCTCATTCCTTGCTGGTGGGAAGACAACATGGTATGTCCACTCTGGAAAACCATTTGGTAGTTTCTTATAACGTTAAATTTATGCATACCATATGAGCCACTAATTACACTCCGGGATATTTACAGTAGGGAAAAATAAACAATAGCAACTCATGTTCACACAAAACATAGTAGCTTCATTAATAATCACAAAACCTGGAAATAATCCTATTGTCCTTCAATAGGTGAATGAACAAACACATTGTGGTGTAACCATACTATACAATATAACTGAGCAATAAAAATTGAATGAACTGTTGGTACATGCAGTAAGATGGATGAATCACAAAGGCATTATCCTTTTTTAATATATATATATATTTTAAATTGGAGTATAATTTCCTTACGACATTGTGTTAGCGTCTTGGACCTCCCTCCCCTCCCCACTATCCCACCCATCTAGGTCAACAGAGAGCACTGAGCTGAGCACCCTGCACTATACAGCAGGTTCCCACTAGCTATCTGTTTTACACATGGTAGTGTAGATATGTCAACCCCAATCTCCCAGTTCATCCCACTCCTCCCTTCCCCCCACCGTGTCCACATGTCCGTTCTCTACATCTGCATATCTATTCCTGCCCTGCAAATAGGTTCATCTGTACCATTTTTCTAGATTCCACATATATATATATGATATTTGTTTTTCTCTTTCTGACTTACTTCACTCTGTATGACAGACTCTAAGTCCATCCACGTCTCTACAACTGACCCAGTTCTGTTCCTTTTTATTGCTGAGTAACATTCCATTGTATATATGTACAACATCTTCATCCATCTGTCGATGGATATTTAGGTTGCTTCCATGTCCTGGCTATTGTAAATAGTGCTGCAATGGACATTGGGGTGCATGTGTCTTTACCATATGACACAGAAATCTCACTACTGGCATTTACCCTGACAAAGATATCACTCTGAGTGAAAGAAACCAGCCTCAAAAATTTATATACTGTATGATCCCATTTATATATCATTTTCAGGTGGTTGTGAAGAGAAAAAAATCAGTGGTTGTGAAGAGATAGTGGCGTGGGGATAGTGTGATTATAGAGACAGCAAGAACGAGAGTTTTGGACTGAAATAATTATTTTGTATCTTGATTGTGATGATGGTATGCAAATCTATACATGTGTTTAAGTTCATAAAACTGTATACCAAAATAAATTCAATAAAAAATCCCGTGAAACAGTCAGACAAATGTTACTTATTACAGAAGAGGAAGTAGAAAGATTTGAAAATACATAGCTTGAGCATTTAGAAAAGACAGTCAAAGAAGTTCCCCTAGAGATATCCCATTGTGGAATGAGTGAACATTGTAAGAGTGAGGAAGATATTGTCAGGCAAATGGAAAGATACAGGAATTAAAAGAGAATGAAGATTTAGAAAATTTGGAGAAAACCAGCATATCTGGAACATAAGGTATAAGTGACAGAAGGAGATGAAAAGGCTAGAAAGTTCGGAGACAGCAGATCTTCAAAGACCCTATAAACCAAGGAAAAGCATGTGAAACTATTGGTGGGTAAATTTATTTTCTTAAAAGTTAACTAACTTGGACTACAATATATCTTACTGCATGAAGACATTGCTTAAAGCAGCAGTGCCCATTGGGTTTAATTTATAAAGCAGTGAAGTCCTGCCAAGCTAGTTTTACATGAGTTTATATGAGAAAAAATAGATATGTTTTCATTACCAAACACTTACTGTGGCAACTATGCTCAGACCTAAACATTAATCACCAATATCACATATGCCATACATAATTATGCTCATAAATATGAAAATATGAATACATAAAATGTACAAACAAAAATGCATATATAATGTAAAATTGAGGAAACTATGAAATTCTGTGGCTGGAAGGAGGCTTAATGGTTATCTCTTCCAAACTAGAATACTGTTTCTCAGGGCTGGTGTGTAAGATGATTTAGAAGCCACACAGATGGATATTTAAAATTTTAATAGCTATCAACTTATTTTAATATGTAATAGAAAACTAAGTTCTTACTAGCATAAAAATGCCTAGATTTCATGAGTATGGTCACTTAGGTTGAAGCCAATTTTTTAAAGTAAATAAAACTAAAGTTGATTTTTTCTAAATATAAAATTTTTATAGCAGAAATAGCATGCCAATATGTGAATAGCTGAAAAGATTTTACATAAATATGGAGGCTTAAAAACCTGTTCTTATAAAGCACCTTAAGTGTTTATCCAGTCTCTATCAGAACATACTCACTTAATAGAAAGAGATTTGTTCCAAGACAGCTCTTTTCATTCTTTATTTTTCTAGTTAGATACCTGGAAAGCCCTTCTTTATGCTGAACTAACTATAATTTTCAGCCATTGGTCATGTGTAGTTCTTCAGGCAATATAAAATGAATCGACTTCTTTTCTTGTGACCAATAGATGTTTGAGCATGAACTGGTTACAATGTGATTGTTTATGCTGGTGAAAACGTACAAGGGGTGTTAACACTACATTCATCTATTTGCCTAATAAGAGAATAAACGTCATTTTGGACTCAGTGTAGAAGTTGTCCTTTCCACTAGAAGGAGCCAAGGATAAGTAACATCCCTACTATTGTCCTCTGTCTTCATCTTGTCTAACTCCATGGCAATGAAGAGAAAAATAGAGCTCCAGGAAGCAGAGGTTACTCAGAGAAAGTGTAAAATGTACAAGGTCATACAAATAGAGAAACAATTTCCTCACCCAACAATTGAAAATAGAGCTACTCATCCAAGTTCCCTATCTTTAGCATGAGTCCATTTGTTCCACATATTTATTATTTCACCTTTCTTATCTAGTAAAACAAACCTCTTATTCTCTATTTAAATAACAGTGTATGTTGCCTAGGGAGATTTCAAGCATGTACTATGGTTATTGTACTGGTGGTCAGAATCACCAGAAAAGTGATTATAAGTAATATACCTTAGAAAATGCCTCATTATCTAGGAGGTTTTTCTTTCTATAAATGCCACAAATTATACTTCCAGATACCTCTCGGTCCAAAAAGCCAGATTCCTGAGATGCATACTTCCCCTTATTTCTGTCAGTTTGATCTTGTGACTATCTCCTGTGTCAGTTCAGACTATAATCACCTGTGTTTCGTGGATTTTTTCAACCTATTAAAACCAGATTTCTTGTTTTTAGTCTTCTTGCTTATTAACAAATGTGGTCATAGAAAATAAAAAGCTAGATTTAAAGATTCACCATACCCCATATTTCTTTGGCTGCTTGGGAAAGAATTTCCATGCCCCTTTCTATACCTCTTCTCTATACATAATTCCTACATGAGATTCTGGAAGAGTCAGAAGCATCAACTAAAGAAAGCGTGATGAGGAACAGAGAAAAAAGACAAAAGATGCTGATCACACCCTTTCTAGACCTAGTGCATGTTTCTAGCCTCAAGCAAGCTGGAAAGAGATGCTGGGTGAAGAAAAAAATTACCTTTAAATAAAATTATGAGTTTTAACTCTTACATTTGATGAGGCATTCTAATAACTTAAATTTGATTATTTTTGTGACAAATATTGATCACTTTAATTAGAATTATACAGGTACTAAAATATACATGTTTATCCTCAGGGCTTCTCATTAAAAAGGGATAATAAAACCTCAAATTACAAAATACTAGAAGTATAGACTGTACTAAATTCCTGTCATTTTACATGTCCACTATTCTAAAGTTCATTCTGATAATAAAGATTTACATTTATTGTCATGGTTACTGACTATTGAATGAATTTTGCCAATGACCAGTCAAATGGAACAAAAAAACTCCATATTTAGTGTGTCCAGACATCTGGTTTCACAATGAGTTGGTTTGAAAAGGAGAATCTATACATGCATCAGGTAAATAAGAAGTCAATAATATGTCAAATCTTGAAGAAAATATATACAGTTTTATCTACTAGATCAGTTTACTTTATTAGAGGCACCATTATAGGTAAGAAATCCTGATTCTTCTATTGTTTAAAAAATAACTCATATAAATTGAACAATATTTATTTTTTGTTTACATTAAGATTTCCATTGATTGAGCTCAAGTTTTAGAAACCAAACCCTGTTTTCTGTATCTATTTGTAAAAATTTTAATTTCCAGACATGTAGAAGCATGAACATGTACTTACTTACAAAAAAGAACTTCATCCACAGACTAAATAGAATTTAGATATTTACAAATACCACATTTTTATAAAAGAGAAAAGTAAAAGTAAGCTATCCAAAGTCTGAGCAGGCTCTCATGATGTACTAAATAAGCCTAATTCCTCTATACTTGAATGGGAATAGGCAGGGGGCTCTGCCATTGAATATTCCTGTAGCCTTGGAAAAGTCATATCTCCTCTTTAAGTCTTAGTTTCTTCCTTTTTAAAGTGGGGGAATATAACTAGATGACCTTTTACATTAACATTATAAATAGCCATTCATTTTATTTCTAACTTGGAGACAATTATTTGGGCTCCCTTGTTCAAGAAACTGTCTATGTCTGTGTGTGTAATATGTAGTTTAACTTCTTACTCTTTTAAACTATGCTACTAGGAATAAGAAGTAACAAAACCACACTACTGCACAAAACCATAGCCTATAGAAAGAGGCTTAGCATTTGGGATGCACTCTACAAGAAGCACAGGTCTTGCTCACTGCACTTTCTCCTAATGACACTGCCTTTTTTAACATCAACATAGTATTAATCACGGTGTGGAATACAGATTCTAGGGAAAGTCTGCTAGTCCTCTCCCGTGATTCACATAAAGGATGTTCCTCTCATCCAAGTAATTCCAAAGGTGACAAATATTACAGATGCTGAATTTATGGGAGTGCTTGCTCCCTGTTTATTAACTCATCAATCTTGTGAGAAATAAAAGGACCAAACAGTGAGATAAGTGGGCTTTTCTTATCCTGTCAGCTCAATGATGTTTTAAAGTAATCAATATCTATAATTACTAAGTCCTGCCGAGAAAATTTAACCCTTCACTGCCTCATTGCCTACTCAATTCCTAACATGACAGGACAAGTAAATTAAAGTTAATTAGAAAGAACACAGCTTCGATCATGACACTGATTTCTTTCACCAAACCCATGCTAATGGACCTACATTGCATCCTATCTTAACTTACAATATATTTGTGTATCAGGTATTCTTAATCTGGAACCCATGGAAAAAGGAGGTCCTTGTGTTGTTAAGTGTCCAGTCTTGATATATAGCATGCTGGAGGTCTTGTAGTCAAGTGATCTCATAATTTCAAGGTCTTGCAGACTCAATGCTGAGATCTAACAGCCTTGAAGTATTAGACTTAGGACCTTAATGGAGAGAAGAAATTAAAGTTGTCTTCAAAGAGTTAAAAAGCGGAGTTTATCTGAGTTTAAGCAGATTTCTAACTAAATTCCAGTCCTCAAAATAGAGCAAATTAAACCCATGTTAAGTGAAAAATGAAAACAATAAATATAAGTGCAAATCAATGAAAAAGGGAACAAGAAAATAATAAGGAAAGACACCAAAGACAAAATTTGTTTCTTTGAAAGATCTTTTAAAAATATATAACTCCTAGTAAGACTGATCAAGAAAAAAAGAGAGAAAACATAATTCCAAAAGTCAGAAATCAAAAAGAGGACAAAAGTAAAGATTCTACAGATATTAAAAAGGTAAAAAAGAGCTACTATCATCAATTTTTCTCAATAAATGAGACAACAAAGATGGACAATTAATTGTAAAGCAGGGTGTACCGAAATGAAATAAGAAATATAAAATCAAAATAATCCAGTAATTAAAGAAATTGAGTGCATAAATTTAAAATCTTTTCACTAAGAAACCTCCAGCACTCAATGGCTTCACTAGTGCATACTGATAAATACACAAGGAAGAAATAACAGTAACATTACAGAAACTCTTTCAGATAGTATAGGATGAAGAATCTCATTTTAGACACCACAAATAAAAATCTGAAAAAGTTAATTTAGAAAAAGACAATTATAGACCAATACCATTCATAAGCATAAATATAGAAATGCTTAAGAAGATATCATGTAAAGGAATTCAACAAAATATCACAAAGAATCATGTGATCAAGCAGGGTTTATTCACAGATTTCAAGGTTAATTGAAGTTTTAAAAATCAGGTAATATAATAAGCCATAATTAAAGAATGAAAGGGAAAACAGTATTATCTTGGTGGATTGAGTAAAAGCATCTGACTAAAGTCAAAACCATTGTGCTAGAGAAAAGAAATAGTCTTTTCAATTGAAGAATAAATAAGTTAAACACAGAGTTACTATATGACCCAGGCATATGACCTAGATACATAATCTGGAAAATTGAAAATATATGTTAAGACAAAAACTGTACACAGTTGTTTCTAGCAGCATTATTCCTAATAGCAAAATAATGAAAACATATATCCATCAGCATATGAATGGATAGACAAATTGCGGTATATTGAATGGAATATTATTTGCCTATAAAAAAGAAATGAAGTACTAACACATACTACAGCATGGATGAGCCTTGTAAACATGCTAAGTGAAAGAAGCAATACAAAAAAAGCCACATATTATATAATTCTTTTTATATAAAATTTCCAGATTGTGAAAAATCCATAGATACAAAAGTACAATAAGGTTGCCGTAAGCAGTTGATGGAGATCGGAATGGGGATTAACTGTGAAAGGTATGACGTTCCTTTTTGGATGATTAAAGTGTTCTAACATTATATAGTGCCATTACCTCTGTTTTGCATAACTCTGTGAATATACTAATAATCACTGAATTGTACACTGAAGTGTGAATTTTATGTGAGTTGTATTTCAATAAAGCTGTTTATTGTTTTTTAAATTTCATATCCTTATACTAACAATGAACATGTGGAAGTCAAAGTTTAAAATATAATTCTATTACAATTGTTCCAAGTAAATGAAACCTAGGTATTATTTAAAATATGTATAGTATCTATTTAACAAAATTCTGAAGAAAGAAATTTTAGAAATACCCCAGTAAATGGAGAGATCATGCTCATGGATTGGAAAATTCAACATAGTAAATAAGTCAGTTATTACCAAATTGATTTTTTGTAGAAACAAACAATCTTCTTATAAAATTTGTATGTTAAGGCACAGACTCTAGAATAACTAAAATAATTATGTTAAGCAGAAAATTGTCCTTCCCACCCCTGCATAAAGATGTTCACATCATAATCCCCAGAACCTGTGAATATGTTGGATTACATAGCATAAAGGAATTAAAGCTGTAGGTAGAATTAAGGTGGCTAATTAGCTGACTTTGAGCAGCAATTATCACATGATCCAGTAATTGCATACTTGGGTATTTATCTCAGAGAAAGAAAAAGTTAGTTCACACAAATACCTGTATACTAATGTTTATAGCAGCTCAACTTGTTATATCCCTAAACTGGAACATCCAAAATGTCCTTAATCAGGTCCATAGTTAAACTGTGGTACATATACATGTTATAGAATACTACTCAGTAATAAAAAGGAACTATGTGGATACACCTAGATATACCACATAATACCTTAAAATTAATCTTCAGGGGATTACTCTAAGTAAAAAACTAAATTAAATTAAATTAAATTAAGTAAAATAAAATAAAATGACAATTCTCAAAAACTTATATTGAGTAAGGTTTCATCCAAGTAGCATTTCAAATTACAGAATTTTAGATATGAATGACAGATCATTGATACATTAGGGATGGGCTTAGGGTGGATGGGAAGGAGGTCACATATATGAGGTTAAGGACTTCAATGTGTTTCTATCTGGAGGACAAAATTCAATTCATACAGTGTTTTTAAAGTGTCTTGAATAAAGTAGTTCCTAATAAATACTTTCTGAATTCATAAATTTAATGTTAAAATGGAATTCTACCATCTTGATCAGAAAGGACATAATATATACTTTCAGTTTGTACTTTCTGGTGGGGGTTCAATGGGTAAGACAGAAAATATGGAGAAAGAAAAAAAAATGTCTCCACTTTGAAGACTAGTTCAGATTGGTGTAAAGAAGTCTAGCAGTGCTCTGGTAAATTGAATTTCTGTACTGATATGTCTGAGTCATTGGCAATTTAAATTAATAGAATAGAATAGAATAGAATAGAATAGAATAGAATAGAATAGAATAGAAAGGAGTATAACCACTTTAGAAATCATATGGAAACAGTGTAACACCAGTCAGTTCTGATCATTCTCATTGACAAAATCCAAAGCACAGATTTTCTGAAACATTGTTTATATTGTGATTTTTGAAGAAATTCTATTATCATTATTCTAGAATTCATGAGAAATTTTAATTAAGTATTCTGTGTAAAGGGTAGATAAATAGTTCCAAAATATTCCAGCAAATTTTCTACAAAGCCTTTATGTTCTGTTTTGTTTTGACTTTCCTAAGTAGTTTTATGAAACACTCAGATATTTGTATTATTAATGTCCTTTAAACTGTGTTGTTTAAAACCAAGAATATCAATTGATAAAAAGCCTCTGGCTACATGGGTACAATGTAAGCATATTTTTTAAAGTAGCTGTATTCATATATTTAAGTAGTATTTTATTTGGATCATGCTGTTTTGTGAATATGTGAAGCACTTCAGCCTAGAGGGTAATGTCATTCCTAAAGGATGTGATAAAGCTATCTCCCTCTATTCACATCTGTCTCTACATTTATGTCTAAATCTATCTTCATCTATCTGCATAGCTAAATTTTTACCATAATGTATAGATTAATTAAAGATCAAGAATTTCACCTTTAAAAGAGGTACTGAGGGGCTTCCCTGGTGGCGCAGTGGTTGAGAGTCCGCCTGCTGATGCAGGGGACACAGGTTCGTGCCCCGGTCCGGGAGGATCCCGCATGCCACAGAGCGGCTGGGCCCGTGAGCCATGGCCGCTGAGCCGGCGCGTCCGGAGCCTGTGCTCCACAACGGGAGAGGCCACAACAGTGAGAGGCCCGCGTACCGCAAAGGGAAGATTAAAAAAAAAAAAAAAAGAGGTACTGAAAGTGCCTATTTATATGTGCATATTCTTGTATAAATGCTAAATTTAACTATGTATAATGATAAAAGTAGACTACAAAACACACTTGTCATACCCATTCCTTTTATCCTCTGGACTTCGAACAATACCTTGTACTAAATTTGGGCTTGGAAATGCTTGTTAAGGAATGAAGAAAATTCTGTTCTCTTTATGGTGGTTAATCAAAATGTCTATGATAAAAAGGTATTAATCATCTTTGAAATCAAATAAAACCATGAAGAGAAGAAGTGCACTTGCAAATTTATTAAATAATAATAATAGCCTCTATTTCTATCATTCTTTAAAATTTACAAAAAATAAATTTTATGTGCAAGATTTAATATAAGTCTCATAAATTACAGATCTGTACACTCTATGTAATCATTCTTCTTTTACAGATGACTAATTGTATGCTCATTACTTCAAACCTCCCCTGAGACATAGAAACTTACACAGAACAGAGACAAGATTGTAACCCAGGTCTTCCGACTCAACTTAAATATCATGACTCTTTGCAGTACCTATTCCTGGTACAACCTCTGTTGACATTGGTTCTCAACCCTATCAGACACAATGATGCTGTTTTAAAAAAATGTTTGAAAGTCCTTCTTTACTGTGGTGAAATGACGTTCATAAACAAAACGAGGAACGTACTCACATAATTTCAAAATAATTTATATAATGCTCCTCATCATACAGAAGAAAATAAAGTTATAATGAAATAATGTATATTTCAATATGTATATACTTAAACAGGACAACACTAGAACATATACTGAAGGAATCATATGTTTGCACCAACATGTAGAAAAACCATGAAGACTCCAAATTTTCTCAGTTCTGAATAATTATGAACAAAATTCCAAACATAATGTAAAATTTCTAAAATATACATGCCAGGTGTATTCAGGGAAAATTTACTGTATATTAATATTCAGCTAACATTACTTTGTAGTTATACATGGACTTTGCATCTACTTGAATGTTGGTAGGGATCCTGACCACTCCCCACAGTGTATCTAACATCCTTGGCCTTTGCTCTCTGCATGCTGGTAGAATATCTAAAGATTATGGCAAGCAACACTGCCCACTGAATTTCACAGTGATCCGTAGGTGCTGATATCTCCTCTATTGTGCATCCCTGAACATGGCATGGGGCAATACAGAGTGACTGGAAGCTTCAGATGCTTCACATTTCTGCTGATAGAGTGGTAAACACTGTTAAGACTCCCTATATTCTCCTTTTACTTTCCACTCAGAACCACTTTTGAAACAGCTCATGACATTCTGCACTGCTTATATTCAGGGAGGATGCTTCCTCAGGAGGACAATGTAACTGATATCAGGTATCAATTATGTGAATGCCTAAAATCATGAAATAGTTAAAACTTGATTTATAATTCAGATAACCAAAAGTGCTCACCTATTCACGAGTATCTCCTCAAGGGTCAAACATGGAAGCTTTTATTATTAAACTGTGTAGAAGCTAATTCAAGTCCTATGGTCAGAGTTATGGTGACAGGCCCAGATATCACTTGTAGAGACTGCCAACCACAGCTTCTGTTAGTACATTTGTCAAAATATCCCAGTGGGGTGGAAGATTTATTAGAATTTTCTTTCCAGATAAATCTCTGTTGTGAATCAAATTATTCATTTTGTATTGAACAGTATTTTAAGTGACAATTCTGGAATTGCTCAAAAGTTGTTATTAAGACACATGTCATATCTTTTCATAACAAAATCAGAATGCCCCAAAATTCAAATGAAGGGAAAATGTGTTTTGTAAGGTGACTTTTCATTGTTTATATGATTTGACTTTCATGTAACTTATACCTTATTTGCCTCAAGAACTACAAATCTTACTTGTAGTTTGATAATAAGTATCTCTTGTTTTGATCTACTGGAAATTGTTAAGGATTTCAATAAAAGATTTGGTTCATTGGTGATTAATAGTCCTAAGAATCCTGAGATTTACTTCAGTATTTTGTATATGTATCTAAAGTCTAGAACTAGAGAAGCAGACTGAGAAAGTTTTAGCAATGCTAGTAATCCCTATTTGTCACTGTACCCTTGAGTGTTTTTCCAAATTTGATGAATGAGGTGGGTAAAAAAGAAGGGCCTAGGGTTCTCTAAGGGAGGATCAACTCCATGGATAAGTGATGGTCCAGATCTCCCGTGGGTCTTATTTGGAAGTGAGGTTTGGAGTCACTGTAACGTTTCATTAGAAACTAAGCAGGTATCGTTAGGCATTTGATCTTCTAATGAAACACTTGTGGACTTTGAATTTTTCAATTTTGATTTAATTGAATAGCAATGATTCACATGTATGCACATACACATAAAAACATATATTTGCTGCATTTGGAGATTGTGAAATTGAATGATTCATACTTAGAATTGATAAATTTGATTAAAGAAGGTTTTTAAATGCATATTTACTCTTACAAAAAAATAGACCCTACTGTAACATGGCAATCTGCACTTGTATGGCAATAAAGAGCAGCAGAAACTAACACAACGTTATAAGTCAATTATACTCCAATAAAAGTTTTTAAAAAGAACCTATGAAAAATCCCATGGCTATTTACACAACCCCAATGAGAACAGACAAAAAATATATTTGGGGGCTCTATTGCCCTCACACATATTCAAAAGTGACCCTAAAAGAAGCATATGTTTCCGACCTTCTAACTAAATCTCTCTGCACTCCATTTACTTCACTAATCTTAAAAACACACCTTACAAAGTTACAATTCATTACATCTGTGACTGCTTAATATGGAGGACATCTGGGAATGGGTTCACTTAACATCTGGGATGTATCACATCATTAATCGAAAGAAAAGTTGATGAGTCCCTGGGTGTTCAACATGGCTGGACTTCACAGGCCCATGGATCATTGCAAGGCTGATTTTATATGTGTGTACACATGTGCCAGAGCGTACACACACACACACACACACACACACACACTAATCAAGGTCTGAGGAGGTTAGAGAAATAGAAAAAATAAGGAGGAAATGAAACAGAGACAAATACAAGTGTGTCTCTTAAACATTTACATAAGATCATGTCAGTATAGTATTTATAGTATCTACTATGTACAAGGGGAAGCATACATAGAATAAAATTCCAGTTCATAATCAGCCTGATGCTACATAACTTGGGGTCTGAATTCCTGTCAGATCTTTTTGCCTGTTACACTTTCCTTGGTATACTGTGGTATAGTAAGATTAGCCTTTTTTTTCCCCAAATCTATAAAACTCTCATGTCACTCTTGCATTATGAACTTTCACCTGCTACTCCATTTGCATGAATATTCTGGTTCCAAGTTTTCACATGGTCAATTCTCCTTGTGCAGATCTGATAAAAGGTTACCCCTTCAGATATGTCACTTTTTCTAAAGTTATCTGTCATCATATCTAAATTAGATGACCTCATTTAGTCATCCCTACTCACCATGTCAACCCTGTGTGATTACCTTCATAACATTTAATGTTATTTTAAATGATCTTATTTCATTAATAATGTATTTTTCTTTATCTTAAGTAAAGTACCTTGACTTCTTATACCTTGCTATACACCTCAATGTAGAATATAGTAAGTACCCAATAAACATGTTTAAATAAATTAATAACATATTAATAGCAGACTAACAGATATTGTAACAGAATTGGTGACATAGTTTTGTTGGAAATTATGGCCATGTTTTGTTAGGCTCCTAGGTCTGATACATGCTTCCACAAATGTGGTTGGTTCAAATTTACCCACACTCAGGAAGACCTTAGGGGAATTACTTTTGAAGATAGACTGTCTGAGGAGTCTACCAGTTCAGTAAGATAGTGCTAAATGATTTATATCTCATCAAAGTCTCCATTAAACTTGCCACAGACTTCATGCACCCTGACCTTAAATGATGATGCTGTTAGACTGCTGACTTTACTGTCATGGCTTTGCTTAAAATGATAGCTTCATTGTAGCATCAAAGGAACAGATGATAGAAGAAAGAATAATCAGGGCTTTTTGCCTTATATTTTGCTGTCTAGAAGAAGAGAAACTTGAGTCTTTCAAATCAGTCATAGTTCTTTGGAAAAAGATTTTGAATACAACTTTCTACTTTAGTAAGTAGATACAAAATATTTTGCTAAAGCAATAGAAACAAAAGGCCCTTACATCTTTACTTTGTGATATTATACGTGGCAAATACATGATCTCAGAATGTCTTAAAAATAGGAAAGAAACTATATGTTTTATAGAATTAAAATGAAACAAATCAGCACAACAGCAGCAGCACAGTCTAAACTTTAGCAAATCAACAAGGTCACTTTGAACAACTCTGTTTTTAATCTTTCTCTCCACCAAGGAAATCTGTCTGGAACTCCATAGGACATCTGAGGTCTACTCTCTTCCCTTCCTTGTTACTTTTTAAAAGGCATAGTTAAGCCTAAGAAAAACAAATCCCCAACAAGATATATTTCAAACCTGACCTAATTCTGACTAGGCCACATGAGCATTTCAAGTACATATTTACCCTACAAGATTAATCTCATTTTGAGGAGTTATTCAGATGTGTAGATGTCAGTACATTTAACCAAACAAACTCAGTAATATAATTGCACTTTAAGTTCCTAGACATGGATTGACTTCCAAGTGTAAATTTACATATTATGTTCTTGATAATTTGTTCTTCCTCTTACCACACTTAAAAATAAATAAACATTTATGTTTGAAAAATTACATTGTGGTCAATAAAATTATTCTTTTATTTTTTATAGTTTTGGGGGATTTGTCATGGAGCTAGATGCATCAGACTATCATAGTCTTTTGTCATTTATTCTGAATCTAGCTTTAATGAGAAAGCTTCAAAATAATATCTTTCCTAAGTAGATTTTATTTGGGGGTAAATAAGACACATTTGTGTACTTTCAGTAGTTACACTTTCATTTTAAATCAATAAATCATTACACAGATTGTCCTAACAGATCCATACATCAATTGATCTCTCAGAGGTAACCAGCCTGAAGAATGTATAAATTATACTCACAGACATAAAAAACTGAAAAGAGAACTATGGACTTGTGGTGCAATAAGAAGCAGATATCACTGAGTTTGCGGCTGATGTATCAATGGTAACTCCTTCTGTATTACTTTATCTGTAACAGTAGCTAACAGAATCATTTTATAAACTGAATATTTTAAAGATATACTAAAAACCCTGTAGTAAACATTTCTTGTATTAATTCTATTTGTAAGATGTGAGAAGAGAATCAAGCATATTTAATGTCCTGCTGTTATTGTTATTAAATGTAAGGTATGATTGGAATAGTATTGGGAGGTGTTAGATTAATTTGAAGAGTGATAATTAATTAATGATTTCTATTTCTTCTTACATGACCTTATTTGTTTTTATTCACTTAATATCTAACTTAAATCCATAGTACACTACCCCTCTTGTGGATCATATCATTTATAATGTCCTGTGTCGTACTTTTCCATTGTAGACAAATATGTTTTTATCTTTGTCCTAAATTTTAGCTCTTTTGTCTTAATCTCTACCTTAATATGTGCTTAGATTTTCATAATAATTCAATGAGTTATTTAATAAGTTTTTATAAACTTGCTCTATGTCAATTGCTCTTCAATCACTGAGGATACAGTGATTGAAAGAGAGATAACATGCCTGCTTACATGAAACTTCAATTATAGTGGGTAAAGGCAATTAAAAAAGAAGAAAGGGGGCTTCCCTGGTGGCGCAGTGGTTGAGAGTCCGCCTGCCGATGCAGGGGACACGGGTTTGTGCCCCGGTTCGGGGGGATCCCACATGCCGCGGAGCAGCTGGGCCCGTGAGCCATGGCCACAGAGCCTGTGCGTCTGGAGCCTGTGCTCTGCAATGGGAGAGGCCACAGTAGTGAGAAGCCCGCGTACTGCAAAATAAAAAATAATAATAAAAATAAAAAAGAAGAAAGGTAAAGGAGAACAAAGTAAAAAAATGAATGAGGAAAAGAATGAAATAAGGAAGAAAGGGAGAAATAAAGGAAATAATACAAATGTAGGATAGAATATTAAAACTACCTGGCAGTGTAAGTGCTGTATAGAGAGATAAATTAATGTAAGAAGAAGGATAGTAAGTGGGTGACTACTTTAGAGTGAATGATGTGGTCAAACCTTGTTAGAGAAAAAAGTATTCTGACACTTTTTTAAACAGTCAGGAAGACTTTATTCAAGATTATTTAAAAAGAATATTGCAGTAGGGAAGAGAGACCAGGCTCAGTTACAAATACAGAAAAGACAGCTGGAGATTTATAGCCACTGAGTAGAGTGAAGGGATCAGTGGATGGAAATTACTAAGACTAGACATCAAGGGTAAGGGGATTATTGCTAAAATGACAGGATTCTTGTTGAAGGCAGGGCAGCATGATCAGATATCAAGGTCCAGTGATTCTGTCTAAAATGGCTTAGTAGGATTCTTGCTAAAACTGATCTAGGCAGGACAGGCAAGGACTGATGCCAAGTTGAAGACTAGTTGAGAAGAGGGTTCAGAGGAGCCTATTTAAGGTTTGATCAAGGATGGAGTCTTTTTCAACCTCTTTCTGGTTAAATTTAAATTTAATTAGTTAAGTTAACATAGACCTTAATTTAATATCTAAATATCAGTTAAGGCCAGTTAAGCAAATAACAAGGTTAAGAACATTACAGACAGAACAGCTAGAATAGATGTTCCTTAAAAACTACTTTGGTTTAATAGAGAAACCGAAAGAAGCTGTGTAACTAGAGCAAAATGAATGAGGCAGGCGATATCTATAAACCAGAACAAACAGTTTGGACAGATTTATTACATGTTTTGAGAGAACAATCATTCTCCAAAATAGGATTTGCATCAAATGTATGGAATTAGGGAAAACCAAAGATCAGAAATATCTTATAGACTGCTGCCTTGAAAAAGTTTGGTGAATGATGGTAACATTTGCTGAAGTTGGGAGACTGTGGAGAAAATGGATATGTAAAGAAATATTAGATTATATTTAATTTAATACACCATTTCTAATTTTAATAAGCAGGTCAGTTAGGCAGTTAGAGATCCCAGTCTGGATTTTATGGGTGTGCCCAGGGCTTCAGATGCATGTGGAAGTCACGAGAAATAGATTTCCTTTAATACCTTCAAATCAAATGGTGTCCCAGAGAAAGAAAATGAGAAGAGGGCATAGGACAAAGATTATAGGGCACTAGGCCAATAAGTGATCAAGCCCAAGAGAGGAGAAGGCAACAAAGTATAAACAAGTGTGTACTGTGAATTAGAAAGAAATCCAGAAGGGTGTGGCATCACCACGGGCAAAAGAAGAATGAATTTTAAGGGGTAAAATGTCAATTATATTGATTTCTTCTGAGAGGTTAAGTAAGAGCGGTAGACACCGGAATAATTTACTAGAAAAATTGCCATGGGTTTACTGGAATATAATCCAATTGAAGAATGCAAGAAAAGGCAAGAATTTATTCAATTATTTCATGAATATTTGTTGTGGAGTAAAGATATGGTGTAGCTGCAGGAGGATGTAGGATCAATGGAGATAATTAATTTTTAATATAAGAAATACTATAAAAAAAGAAATACCATGTTTGTTTCCTAATAGGAATGATCCAATAGAGAGTAAGAAATTGATGAGTGGGAGAGTTCTTGAGATGAAATTGGTTAAGATCCAGAATGGATTGAAGCCTTAGATAGGGTTGGAGGTACTTAATCTGCCTTCATCTAAGGAAAGTGAGAAATTAGGGAAATGGATTAGCAAATGTGTTGGTGGGAAGGTAAGGTAGCTTTTGTCTAATTGTTTTATTTCAGATGAAGTTCATCAGCTGCAATGAAGTTAAGGAGAAAGTATATAGTATAGGTTTAATAATACAGAAGAAGAGACATTGCCATTTAAAAGAATAGAAAAGCAACATATCTTGTAAGGGTTGTAAACATGGGCTACTTTTGAGTGAACATGACTCACAGCGAGACCTTGTCACAAATTCCCATTAACATATATTAATGTGTGTGTGTGTGTGTGTAGGACAGGTGTAATTATTCTGCTATTCATTGATGAGTAGACTCAAATTCAAAAAAGTATTTTTCTTGTTTAAGGAACTATGTTAGCGCTTGAGTAGTGGGATAAATATGTGTGAGACAAGGCTCAGCATCCACAAAATGTGGCAGGTTTGCTTACAATTAGGGTAAAATTTCAAGTAGATTTACTCTAAGGGGTTTACTCTAAGATGAGAAACAGAGATATATGTGCAAAATTTTATATATAACTGTGAACAAGCATTTAATTGAAGAAACAAAATTTTATGGGAGCATAAATGAGAAAATCTATCATCTGTCTTTCCATCATCTATTTTCTATCTATCTGTCATCTATCTATCTATCATCTATTATTTAGTGAAAAAATAGAAGAAAAAGTAAAAAATTTCACTATATTTGATGTGGGTCTTGAAACTTCAAAAGAAAGGCAGTATGAAAAACAGTGAAGTTGTGACTCAGTTCCTCTCTCTCAGTTTTGAATCTCTCTTATTATTGTGTTACAGAAATATTCCTCTTTTGTTACTTTAGTTGAATAGCTATTACTTCTATGCTAGTAACTTTTTATTCTTAGCTCTGGCCTCAAGCTCTAGTTTTATATTTCCAGGGTGAATTTCCACTTGAAAGTCTCATTTTTGCCTCAAAATAAAAGCTTCTAAAACATAACTGATCATGTTTTTCCATTACTAAGATCTTCTACCTGCATTCTAAATCTTTTCATCCTAACACAAAGTAGTTATCTCTCTCTAGAGGTTCACTCTTATCCAATTAAACACTAAGGCTTTTTAATGCTTCCTTTGAAATATTTCTTGAAATGTTGCTGCCTTTCATTTCTTCAACTCCCTAGAATGCACCTTTATTCACACTAAACCTAATTAATGCAGTTGCTTCAAATATGGTCAACTACATGGTCCACTTCTCTTCCAATCCACTCAGCATATCACTATCAAGTTTATCAACTGGAAACTGTTTTACCTTCTTTATCCTCTGTTAACAAATCAATAATTTATCCATAAATATGTATTTGTGGAATTATATTATTTTTCTGAAGTAGTATACAATATAGCAAGCAATAATGCTTACAATAATGCCTTTACTATCAACTTGATGAGTTTACATTTAATCCTGAAGGTCCTGGAGAGTGACTATGACATTTTTTACCAATGAAATAACATATTATTGTATTTTAGTAAGCCACTCTATGAATAGTAAAAAAAAAAATTATATTGGAGGACAGCAAAATAAAAAACAATTTGTTAGGACACAAATACAATATTCCAGACAAGAAATTAAAAAAGAATATAGGCAAGTGAATACGTTTAAGGATCTTCAATGTCAAGGATTTCCTCCCATATCTAACAAATGCAATATTTTTATCTCTGGCCATTCCTTTTTTTTTTTTTTTTTTTTTTTTTTTTTTTTGCAGTATGCGGGCCTCTCACTGTTGTGGCCTCTCCCATTGCAGAGCACAGGCTCCGGACGCGCAGGCTCAGAGGACATGGCTCACGGGCCCAGCCATTCCGTGGCATGTGGGATCTTCCCAGACCAGCCACGAACCCATGTCCCCTGCATCGGCAGGCGGACTCTCAACCACTGCGCCAGGAGGGAAGCCCCTCTGGCCATTCCTTTGACCAATCTGTTGCTCCTTAATCATTTATCTCTGTGCTGTTTTGCAAACATACTCTAAGAGAATATGTACTCTTTCATTAGATTTTGCATCTAATTCCATAAGCTAGCACCTGCCTGCAGCAGGTTTTCTATAGTTCCTAGAATAAATGTCAGCAAGTAGAAGCCCATGTGGTATTGTTACATCTTTAAGCAGTAGGTAAAAAATCCATTAATTCATTCATGAAACATCATATTATACCCTAAAATGATATGTACTACACATTTTAATATAACTGTTGAATGAAGTATCAATTTTTATTTCTTCACGTTTCTACCTAGGAGAAAAAAGTTAGAAATGCTCCATTTACAAATCTGCTAATTTGTGTGTACTGCTTTATACAGTATAATGCAGAAAATGCTTAATTGCTGATGCAAATAAAAACTAAAACAATAGTTTTTCTCTGGCATGGTGAGAAAAACTGAGTAATGTATTTATAAAACAAAGGACATAAACAGGAATAATGCAAGTATAATTATATTTTTGTAGAATGGATCTAAATAATTCTATAGTTAGTTCATGGTTGTTGATTTTTAATGATAAATATAGAAAACATTAAGTAAATGGATAAAAGCCTGAAAGAAATTAATTTCACCAGAGATATTTTATTCTTTTTATGTAATATAATTATTTTCTTCTTTATACTTTCACTAGGCTCGAATACTTGCATTATAAATAAAAATCCAACTGTTTAATAATAAAACTGTATAATCAACTTACAGATGGCATCATATTTGGCAACAGAGACATGTAACAACATCAAATGAGTATATTAGTTAGCATTTTCATCCATTGTAATAACTGAATCATTTATTGACTATGCATGAATCAATCAGTGTGAGGGTCAGATAATACTAACAACAGAGTCAGTGCCTACGCACGCACACACCACATAACTGAAATAAAATGTTACTTTTAAAGGTTAAAAAGATTTCTTTTGGCTATACAGAAACAAGGATATAATCTCTTTTTTCTGCAAGTATGTAATATGAGGAGCCAGCAAAATATTGAACTGGGAAAGTAAACAATAACGGAAGTCACTAATTGAGATCATTTGTTAAGTGGAACTGAAAACTAACAAGCTAGCCAAGTTAAGATATTCCCACAAAGTCAGACTGTCTTCATTCTCTTTGATCCTATTCACCTAGTTACCTTTTTCCTCCTCCAGATTCACTCTTCACAGTTTTCCACCAAGTACTATGGTCTAGATTTTTGAAGCTTGTTACACTATATCAGTAGGATCCCCTTGCTCTCTGGTTTCGAGGTGGGTATAACTAATGAGAGACACCAGCAGGAGAACCGAAGGCAGGGGGAGCATGAAGCCCAAGATATTTTTGTCTTAGTTCTCTCTTACCTGATCCACTGTGGGTTGACAGTAGCTGCAGTCCCTCCACTAAGGTCGTAGGTTCTGTTTGCATGGCCCTCTCCTAATAAATGCCAGCTTTCCCTAAGTTTTGGTAACTCCTGCTCCTTTTTGCTTCTTCATCAGTAGGTGTGGTTACAAGATTATTGTTACCCTGAGAGTATGTCATAATTCTTGCTTTCCATTAAATTATCCCACACCTTTGTAATCAGTTATTTTATTACAATTTTATCATTTATCATTTTTTGTTGTGCCTATCCATTATCTTCTGGGACACAGACTAATAAGAATAACTAACTGGCATTAACATGGTGTTCAAAATAAATTGACTGTGGCACTATACAGTAAAAATGTAATAAAAAATGATGATAAACCAGTTGTTTATATTAAAATACAAATATCTCTCATTACTCTTTGACTTTCACACTTTATCCTTTTTATTGCCTTCTTCAATTAATACACAGATATTTGTGAAATACCAAAAAAAGGGATTGAGAGTATAATAATGTAATAAGATTTGGAGATTTCTTGCTTTAATGGTATCAAAATTTTGTTGAGGACATAACTAGTCTCTGATAAAGTAACATGTAGAATGAGGCCTAAAAGGTGAATAACATCTGGACAGCCTGAGAGTTCTAGGCAGAAGCAACAACACGTAAAATGGTCCTAGAGGAAAGTATAAAGTTAAGGAGATCTAAGGAAGTCTACCTTGCCACAGAAAATAGCACTTGATGAGACTGGAAAACTTAGTAGTAGCCAGATCATAAAGAAACTTGAATACTATGCTAAGAACTGTGTTTTGTTTTTGTTTTTGTTTTTTGATATGTAAGTTTAAAGAAATTTTTATTAAAGTACAGTTAATTTTTATTGAAGTATAGTTGTTTAACAATGTTGTGTTAGCTTCTGCTGTAATCAGCTATACATATACATATATCCCCTCTTTTTTGGATTTCTTTCCCATTTTGGTCACCACAGTGCACTGAGTAGAGCTCCCTGTACTATTGAACTGTATATTTTAAATAAGTTCAATGGGAAAACATCAGAATATTTTGAATGGAGGAGTGACAACACCAAATTTGCATTTTAGATTTCTTTGACTACTGTATTGGAAGTGGATTAGAGAAAGAAATGAATGGACACTAGGGGGAAGCAAGTGGGGTGAAGAAGACTAGTAAATTTGTAGAGAGGAGAAATTATAAGATGGGGAGATAGGAGGGGACCTTCAAGATGGCAGAGGAGTAAGACATGGAGATCACCTTCCTCCCAACAAACACATCAGAAATACATCTACATGTGGAACAACTCCTACAGAACACCTACTGAACACTGGCAGAAGACCTCAGACTTCCCAAAAGGTAAGAAACTCCCCATGTACCTGGGTAGGGAAAAAGAAAAAAGGAAAAACAGAGACAAATGAATAGGGAGAGGACCTGCACCTCTGGGAGGGAGCTGTGAAGGAGAAAAAGTTTCCAAACACTAGGAAGCCCCTTCACTGCTGGAGATGGGGCGTGGGCAGGGGGAAGCTTTGGAGCCACAGAGGAGAGCACAGCAAGAGGTGTGGAAAGAGCAAAACAGAGAGATTCCTGCACAGAGGATTGGTGCCGACCAGCACTCATCAGCCCGAGAGGTTTGTCTGCTCACCCACAGGGCACTTGGGGGTTGGGAGCTGAGGCTCGGGTTTTGGAGGTCAGATTCCAGGAAAAGGACTGGGGTTGGCTGTGTGAACACAGCTTGAAGGGGGCTAGTGCACCACAGCTAGCCGGGAGGGAGTCTGGGGAAAAGTCTGGAACCGCCGAAGAGGCAAGAGACCATTGTTTCCGGGTGCGTGAGGAGAGGGGATTAAGAGCGCAGCCTAAATTAGCTCCAGAGACAGACACGAGCCGTGGCTATCAGCACAGATCCCAGAGACGGACATGAAACACTAAGGCTGCTGCTGCCACCACCAAGAAGACTGTGTGCAAGCACAGGTCACTATGCACACCTCCCCTCCTGGGAGCCTGGGCAGCCCGCCACTGCCAGGGTCCTGTGATCCAGGGACAACTTCCCTGGGAGAACACATGGCGCACCTCAAGCTGTTGCAATGTAACGCTGGCCTTGGCCGCTGCAGGCTTGCCCCACATTCGGTACCCCTCCATCCCCCTGACCTGAGTGAGCCACAGCCCCCTAATCAGCTGCTACTTTAACCTCGTCCTATCTGAGCGAAGAACAGATGCCCTCAGGCAACCTAGACAGAGGCGGGGCCAAATCCAGAGCTAAGCCCCGGGAGCTGTGAGAACAAAGAAGAGAAAGGGAAATCCCTCCCAGCAGCCTCAGGAGCAGCAGATTAAATCTCAACAATCAACCTGATGACCCCTGCATCTGTGGAATACCTGAATAGACAACGAACCATCCCAAAATTGAGGCTGTGGACTTTGGGAGTAACTACAGACTTGGGGTTTGCTTTCTGCATTTAATTTGTTCCCAGCTTTATGTTTGTCTTAGTTTAGTATTTAGTGTTTATTATCATTGGTAGATTTGTTTACTGATTTGGTTGCTCTCTTCCACATTATTGTTTTTAATATATAGATTTTTTTCCTTTTTCTCTTTTTGTGAGTGTGTATGTGTATGTTTCTTTGTGTGATTTGGTCTGTATAGCTTTGCTTTTACCATTTGTCCTAGGCTTCTGTTTCTCCTTTTTTTTTTTTTAAGTATAGTTTTTAGCACTTGTTATCATTGGTGGATTTGTTTTTTGGTTTGGTTGCTCTCTTCTTTCTTTCTCTCTTTCTTTCTTTCTTTCTTTCTTTTTTAAATTACTTTTAATTCATTTTTATTTTAATAACTTTATTTTATTTTTTCTTTCTTTCTTTCTTTTTGTCTCCCTTTTCCTCTGAGCCATGTGTGCTCTGGCTGGGTGTCAGGCCTGCACCTCTAATGTGGGAGACCCAAGTTCAGGACATTGGTCCACCAGAGACCACCCAGATCCACATAATATCAAACAGCGAAAGCACTCCCAGAGATTTCCATCTCAACACTAAGATCAAGCTCCATTCAATGACCAGCAAGCTACAATGCTGGCCACTCTATGCCAAACAACTAGCAAGACAGGAACACAATGCCACCCATTAGCATAGAGGCTGCCTAAAATCATAATAAGGTCACAGACACCCCAAAACACACCACAGGATGTGGTCCTGCACACCAGAAACACAAGATCCAGCCTCATCCACCAGACCACAGGTACTAGTCCCCTCCACCAGGAAGCCTACACAAACCACTGAACCAACCTTAGCCACTAGAGGCAAACACCAAAAACAATGGAAACTATGAACCTGCAGCATGTGAAAAGGAGAGCCCAAACACAGTAAGTGAAACAAAATGAGAAGACAGACAAACACACAGCAGATGAAGGAGCAAGGTAAAAACCCACCAGACCAAACAAATGATGAGGAAATAGGCAGTCTACCTGAAAAAGAATTCAGAATAATGATAGTAAAGTTGATCCAAAAATCTTGGAAATAGAACAGAGAAAATACAAGAAACATTTAACAAGGACCTAGAAGTAAGGAGCAAACAAACAATGATGAACAACACAATAAATGAAATTAAAAATTCTCTAGAAGGAATCAATAGCAGAATAACTGAGGCAGAAGAACAGACAAGTGGCCTGGAAGATAAAATAGTGAAATAACTACTGCAGAGCAGAATAAAGAAAAAGGAATGAAAAGAATTGAGGACAGTCTTAGAGACTTCTGGGACAACATTAAACACACCAACATTTGAATCATAGGGGTCCCAGAAAAAGAAAGGGACTGAGAAAATATTTGAAGAAATTATAGTTGAAAACTTTCCTAATATGGGAAAGGAAATAGTCAATCACGTCCAGGAAGTGTAGAGAGTCCCATATAGAATAAATCCAAGGAAAAACACACCAAGACACATATTAATCAAACTATCAAAAATTAAATACAAAGAAAAAATATTAAAAGCAGCAAGGGAAAAATGACAAATAACATACAAGTGAATCCCCATAAGGTTAACAGCTGATCTTTCAGCAGAAATCCTGCAAGCCAGAAGGGAGTGGCAGGACATATTTAAAGTGATGAAAGGGAAAAAACTACAACCAAGATTACTCTACCTAGCAAGGATCTCATTCAGATTCGACGGAGAAATTAAAACCTTTACAGACAAGCAAAAGCTAAGAGAATTCAGCATGACCAAAACAGTTTTACAACAAATGCTAAAGGAACTCCTCTAGGCAGGAAACACAAGAGAAGGAAAAGACCTACAGCAACAAACCCAAAACAATTAAGAAAATGGTAATAGGAAAATATCTATTGATAACAACCTTAAATGTAAATAGATTAAATGCCCCAACCAAAAGACACAGACTGGCTGAATGGATACAAAAACAAGACCTATATATGTGCTATCTACAAGAGACCAACTTCAGACCTAGGGACACATACAGAGTGAAAGCGAGGGGATGGAAAAAGCTATTCCATGCAAATGGAAATCAAAAGAAAGCTGGAGTAACAATACTCATATCAGACAAAATAGACTTTAAAATAAAGATTCTTGCAACAGACAAGGAAGGACACTACATAATGATCAAGGGATCAATCCAAGAAGAAGACATAACAATTGTAAATATTTATGCACCCTGCATAGGAGCACAAAAATACATAAGGCAAATGCTAACAGCCATAAAAGGGGAAATCGACAGTAACACAATAATAGTGGGAAACTTTAACACCCCACTTACACCAATAGAGAGATCATCCAGACAGAAAATTAATAAAGAAACATAAGCCTTAAGTTCATATTAGAACAGATAGACTTAATTGATATTTATAGGATATTCCCTCCAAAAACAACAGAATACACATCCTTCTCAAGTGCTCATGGAATGTTCTCCAGGATAGATCATATCTTCAGTTACAAATCAAGCCCTGGTAAATTTAAGAAAATTGAAATCGTATCAAGAACCTTTTTCTGACCACAACGCTGAGACTAGATATCAATTACAGGAAAATCTGTAAAATATACAAACACATGGAAGCTAAACAATACATTATTTAATAACCAAGCGATCACTGAAGAAATCAAAGAAGAAATCAAAAAACACCTAGAAACAAATGACAATGAAAACATGGCAACCCAAAACCTATGGGATGCAGCAAAACAAGTTCTAAGAGGGAAGTTTATAGCAATAAAATCCTATCTCAAGAAACAAGAAAAATCTCAAATAAACAACCTAAGATTACATTTAAAGCAATTACAGGAAGAAGAACCAAAAAAAAAAAAAAAAAAACCCAAAGTTAGCAGGAGAAATCAAAAAGATCAGATCAGAAATAAATGAACAAGAAATGAAGGAAACAGTAGCAAAGATCAATGAAACTAAAAGCTGTTTCTTTGAGAAGATAAACAAAATTGATAACCATTAGCCAGACTCATCAAAAAGAAAAGGAAGAAGACTCAAATCAATAGAATTAGAAATGAAAAAGGAGATGTAACACTGACACTGCAGAAATACAAAGGATCATGAAAGATTACTACAAGCAACTATGCCAATAAAGTGGGCAATCTGGAAGAAATGGACAAATTCTTAGAAAAGCACAACCTTCTGAGACTGAACTAGGAAGAAATAGAAAATATTAACAGACCAATCACAAACACTGAAATTGAGACTGTGATTCAAAATGTTCCAACAAACAAAAGCCCAGGACAAGATGGCTTCACAGGTGAATTCTATCAAACATTTAGAGAAGAGCTAACACCTATCCTTCTCAAACTCTTCCAAAATATAGCAGAGGGAGGAACACGCCCAAACACATTCTGCAAGGCCACCATCACTCTAATACCAAAATCAGACAAAGATGTCACAAAGAAAGAAAACTACAGGCCAATATCACTGATGAACATAGATGCAAAAATCCTCAACAAAATACTAGCAAACAGAATCTAACAGCACATTAACAGAATCATACACCACGATCAAGTGGGCTGTATCCTAGGAATGCAAGAATTCTTCAATATATGCAAATCAATCAATGTGATAAACCATATTAACAAATTGAAGGATAAAAGCATATGACCATCTCAATAAATGCAGAAAAAGCTTTCAACAAAATTCAACACCCATTTATGATAAAAAAATAAACTAACCCAGAAAGTAGGCATAGAGGGAACTTATACAAATAAAGGACGTATATGACAAGCCCACAGCCAACATTGTTCTCAATGGTAAAAAACTGAAACCATTTCCTCTAATAACAGGAACAAGAAAAGATTGTCCACTCTCACCACTATTATTCAACAGTTTTGGAAGTTTTAGCCATAGCATTTAGAGAAGAAAAAGAAATAAAAGGAATCCAAACTGGAAAACAAGAAGTAGAGCTGTCACTGTTTACAGATGACATGATACTATACATAGAGAATCCTAAAGATGCTACCAGAAAACTATTAGAGCTAATCAACGAATATGGAAAACTAGCAGGATACAAAATTAATGCACAGAAATCTCTTGCATTCCTATACACTAATGATGAAAAATCTGACAGAGAAATTATGAAACACTCCCATTTACCACTGCAACAAAAAGAATATAATACCTAGCAATAAACCTACCTAAGCAGACAAAAGACCTGTATACAGAAATCTATACGACACTGATGAAAGAAATTAAAGATGATACAGACAGATGGAGAGATATACCATGTTCTTGGATTGGAAGAATACACATTGTGAAAATGACTGTACTACCCAAAGCAATCTACTGATTCAATGCAATCCTTATCAATTTACCAATGGCATTTTTCACAGAACTAGAAAAAAAAATTCCACAATTTATAGGGAAATGCAAAAGACCCCGAATAGCCAAAGCAATCTTGAGAAAGAAAAACAGAGCTGGAGGAATCAGGATCCCTGACTTCAGACTACACTACAAAGCTATAGTGATCAAGACAGTACAGTACTGGCACAAAAACAGAAATACAGATCAATAGAACAGGATAGAAAGCCCAGAGATAAACCCACGCACATATGGTCAGCTTATTTTTGATAAAGGAGGCAAGAATATACAATGGAGAAAAGACAGCCTCTTCAATAAGTGGTGCTGGGAAAACTGGACAGCTACTTGTAATAGAATGAAATTAGAACATTCCCTAACACCACAAACAAAAATAAACTCAAAATGGATTAAAGACCTAAATGTAAAGCCTGACACTATAAAATTCTTAGAGGAAAACATAGGCAGAACACTCTGTGACATAAATCACAGCAAGATCTTTTTTGACCCACCTCCTAGAGAAATGGAAATAAAAATAAATAAATGGGACCTAATAAAACTTAAAAGCTTTTGCACAGCAAAGGAAACCATAAACAAGACCAAAAGACAACCCTCAGAATGGGAGAAAATATTTGCAAATGAAGCAACTGACAAAGGATTAATGTCCAAAATTTACAAGCAACTCATGCAGCTCAATATCAAAAAAAAACAAACAAACTAATCCAAAAATGGGCAGAAGATAAACAGACATTTCTCCAAAAAAGATATACAGCTTGCCAACAAACACATGAAAGAATGCTCAACATCACTAATCATTAGAGAATGCAAGTCAAAAGTACAATGAGATATCGTCTCACACTCGTCAGAATGGCCATCATCAAAATATCTACAGACAATAAATGCTGGAGAGGGTGTGGAGAAAGGGAACCCTCTTGCACTGTTGGTGGGAATGTAAAATGATACAGCCACTATGGAGAACAGTATGGAGGTTCCTTAAAAAACTAAAAGTAGAGCTACCATATGACCCAGCAATCCCACTACTGGGCATATACCCTGAGAAAACCATAATTCAAAGAGTCATGTACCACAATGTTCATTGCAGCTCTATTTACAATAGCCAACACATGGAAGCAACCTAAGTGTCCATTGACAGATGAATGGATAAAGAAGATATGGCACATATATACAATGGAATATTACTCAGCCATAAGAAGAAATGAAATTGAGTTATTTTTAGTGAGGTGGATAGACCTAGATTCTATGATACAGAGTGAAGTATGTCAGAAAGAAAAAAACAAATACCGTATGCTAACACATATATATGGAATGTAAAAAAAAAAAAAAAAAAAAAGGTCCCGGAGAACCTAGGGGCAGGACAGGAATAAAGATGGAGACATAGAGAATGGACTTGGGGAGATGGGGAGGGGGAGGGATAAGCTGGGACAAAGTGAGAGAGTGGCATGGTCATATAAGTACTACCAAACGTAAAGTAGATAGCTAGTGCGAAGCAGCCGCATAGCACAGGGAGATCAGCTCGGTGCTTTGTAACCACCTAGAGGGGTGGGATAGGGAGGGTGGGAGGGAGATTCAAGAGGGAGGAGATATGGGGATATATGTATATGTATAGCTGATTCACCTTGTTATAAAGCACAAATTAACACACCATTGTGAAGCAATTATACTCCAATAATCATTTATACCAATACAAGTTCAGCTGTGCCAATTTAATTATTTTTTTTCTTGTGGTATGCGAGCCTCTCACTGTTGTGGCCTCTCCCGTTGTGGAGCACAGGCTCCGGATGCACAGGCTCAGCAGCCATGGCTCACAGGCCCAACCGCTCCACGGCATGTGGGATCCTCCTGGACCGGGGCACGAACCCATGTCCCCTGCATCGGCAGGCGGACTCTCAACCACTGCGCCACCAGGGAAGTCCTAAAATTTTAATATAGAAATTCTTACATCTAAAATCATATTTTACAGCATCACCACATGCTTAAAAGCCATGCTTATATAGAGAAAAATGATTCTGAATTTCTTGTCATATCAATTGGCAACACTGAATGACTCAGATCAACTTTCAGCCTCAATGTAGAAAAGATAGACTTTGTGCCCACAGTATAAGCAATGAGGGCCTCTGTCCTAGGGAGGAGGATATAAAATAGATTAATCCCAATTAAAAATGGAAGGAAGAGCAAAAGAATTTTTCTTCTGACAAGGATGATTATACAAGAAAGAAAGAAAAACAGGGGAGGAAAGCCATGTGTGATAGTGATCTCTGCTCTTTGGTGTTCGATGAAATGTGATTAAGGTGTGTTAGGTTAATTTAAGAAAAACAATAGGTATGGGGGTTTTGTCTGAATTCAAATTTTATGTTTGAGACTCTCGAAAGAGATCATGTTACAGGCTCCCCAGACTAGATAGGGTGGGACATCAAAGTAAAATAATTGGTGTATAAAGCCTAGGAGTTTTTATTTTCCCCTAGTTCTCCTGACTCATAAGGAGACCAGAAAGTTCCTGATTGCCCCTGTGGCAGGTGTGGTATTTAGCTAAGGGGCTCTAACCAGATAGCTTGCCTGAAGGAAATTTCTACTAGAAGGTACAAAGTGGTGGTGTGATGGAGGGTGGAAGAGTAGACAACCTGGACTCGGTACTATGTGAGTTTAAATTTGAACTTAAAGAAATCTACAGCACCAGTAGTAGAAGCAAAAGCAAAGCTGGACCAAAGCCATCCCAGGACTACAGGCTATAGAACTTCAGTAAGCAGAGAGGGAGAGAGAGAGAGAGAGAGAGCGAGCAGACGATGAGTTTCTTCTGCTTCAACCACTGGAAGCTAATTTTGACCTAATTCTCAGGAAAGAAACTAGTCACTGTAGATACTAGGACTGAGGGCAGTTGAAATATATCAAGTCCAAATCAGAGGAACTTTCCTTCTCTCAACCAATAGGACACAAAGGAGCACTTAAACTTAGAGAAGAGGATGAAAAGAGAGGAGTTCTTAAAGACTGGACATTCGTCTAAAAGAGAAAGAGTTACTTAAAAAGAATGCTCAAATTGCAAGATCAAACTAAAATTACTGCAGTTAATCAAAATTTATATTGTCTTCTACTGAAATAAATTAGAATAGTTTAGGAAAATGCGGAAATAGTATTCTTTGCTACACATTTGGCAGTAGTATGGATAAATCTGTGAACTTATTTAAATGGTTTACAACACACTAAAATAATGTCCTTTATTTTTTTTTTTCTGTTGCGTGAACAGCACGGTCCTGGAATAATTCAGAGGAGAAAATCTATTGTATTAGAAGAAGGAGTTTAACCAAAGATAACAGCATATCTAGCTTAGTCTGATCCATGCATACACTAACTGTGTATCCTGGAAATATGACACCTATCTTATGATGATGGCTTTATGATTGCAAAACCATAAAATATAATTAAATAGTAATTAGAGGTAGAACAATGCATAGTTTAATTAGCTCTATCTGAGTAAAAGAATTGGGAAGATATGTGGATGGAGTTCATGCAATATGATATAATATGGTTTAATTAAGGATAAAAATTGATAGGAAAAGATTAACAATAGTTTTGTGATTAAGGATACCTTAGTTGGTCATAAACCTATTGGTTGCTATTGCTTTTATTGTTTTGTTTTGTTTTTCTTCCACTGACCTTGGTTCAAGTCAGCCAAGATAACAGTTCACTTAAGTTGCATATCCATTATGCCTCACTTTATTTACCATTGTACACCACTGCATTGAAACACTCAGAAATTGAGAAATGGTGGAAGATCATTTTCTTTCCTTGCTAAAAACATTTAATCTGTTATGTGCTCTCACTTTACCCTTAGTAGCTCTCAGAAGGGTTGGTCCTGCTGGCAGTGATTTGATTGGAATACTTTCTTATCTGCATATGAAGATTAACTTGTTATCTGACACTAAAATGTAGACTCTTATGAATACATTAAATAGACATCTATATAAAAAGGCAGTTTTAAGAGCAGGAATAATATCTTTTCAATTTTTTACTAGCAATATTTAGCAGAGTGACTAAGTATGTACTCAATAAATAATTGTTGAAATGAATAAGTGAATAAATTCAATTTTTGTTGCTTTGATGAGAAACACGCATCTGGTGCTCTAAGTCACTGGTTTCTGTAACTTTTAGGAATCCAACCCATTTGTAAGTAACAGGTAACTTTTTTTTGTTCTTTTCTTTGACTTTTTAAATTAAATATTAATAATTCAATTTAGAACACAGTATTTGAAAATGCTGTACATAGTTCATGCTACTATGGTTGCAAAGACACCATCCTTGCCCTTTGTATTCACAATCTCATTTCTGTGCCAAGGAAATGAGACTTATAGATACAAGGACACTTTGAATCAAAACAATTTAATTCCTATTGAAGTTCCTTTATTCTACATTCTCCATGATTCAGCTAGCTGATTGCTGTGTTTCCTGTTTTGGCATTGTATGAAATTCTATTTTAAATTTTCTGGCATTAATCCATAATAATTTTTGATTCTGTGATGCATGAAATATGGAATAATATATCTATATATTTACATATATCCTAAATATCAAGGTGGTTCATTTTTGTTATCATTGCAATAACCTTTATGACCTCAACATTACTTTGAAATAAGAATGGAAACCTTACCAATAGCATATATGCACATATGTTTTTTTGGCTAAGAAACAGAAGAAATATATGCATCCGGCACATATGTACACTCTTTCTTCTTTATTTCCTTGGAGGAAGAGGTGGGATTTAGCCTGTCAGTGACATCTGTGATGTGCTTGTATTGAAAAGAAATCTGTATGCAACGTGCAATGTGACTGGAACATCTGCATTTTTTTCAATTGCAATTATAAAATTAAATCTTTACTGTATTTTTAGGGTGTACTTCAGAACCACATTAAAATTGTTGCTCTTGTTTGCCTCTCTGTATCATTCTTTCACCATGTCATTCAGTATCACTGTGGCCATGTCCATCTTTACAAGTCAAGCTCTGTTCATCATTCTGTATTTCAAAGTTCTGTCAAATAGTTTTGCTCTCTAAGAATAATTCCTTGAGCATATGATGCAAGACCTTTTACAATTCCCGTCCTACTGTTATATTTTTCTCTTTCTCTACAACAGCACCCAATTCCAGCTTACTTGGTCTGCTGCTCCTAACACATGCATTTCACACCTCTGCGACCATACATTATTTTATCTTCATATTTTAAAACTTTCCCATGTCTCTCTGCCCAGTTTCTACTATTCTTTGAACATCCATTGTCATTTCCCACCTCCTCCATGAATACTTCATTAGCCACCCTTAACTTTAAGCTATTGCTTGTTCCTGTGTTTGACTTTGTAATTAGTGTTTGTTTGCTTCAATTGACATGTTTAAATAAATTTGTTAGGTTCTGAGTTACTTTGCATATTGCCTTACACATGCTGAAACTGCCCTCTCACACACAGAGCTGCCCATCAAGATAGTAACAAAAATATCACATCCTTGAGGAAATGATCGAGATTAGGGCTGCCTTCAAAGGCTTGAGTACCCCCTCCAAAATAAAGTTAAAGAATATCAGCTTTACACCCAGGACAAATTGCAGCTGCAGGGGTTGTAGTGTGTCCCACAAACTCTCCTGTAGAAAGCTTTTCCAGAAATTGTGGTGAACTAGGAACAATACCACCTATTTATGTAAAAATGAAAGAAAATATTTTAGAATATAATCAGCTATTTTACATATAATTTTTCATTAATTTGGAGGAAAAATGTGTTATAATATGTTTACCTTTCCATGTTTGTTTTAGCTCTTCTGCTACATTTGTACTATTTGGCATGTGTTTTAGTAAAATTTCAACAAAATGGAACTATTTTTGCAATGTGTTTTGCTTTATTATCTCCAGTCTGTAAAAATGTTCTGATAGTTTACTCAAAAATTGTGGTTCAGTCTCTGTTCACATGTTTATTTCTTTGATCAATAAACTCTGAATTAGGCATTTGGGGGTAAAAAATCACAAAAGATCCAATCTGTGACTATATCATATTTTTAATTTCATTAAAAGGAAAAACAATATGCATGTGTAATAGTTTGAAAATCAATTACAGGCACTTATAGACACTCAAATACAAGTTCTAATAATTCAAAAAGTCTAGGTAAAGGCAAGAATTAAGGGAACGTTTGACTAAGTAAAGGAGAATGACTATTCAAAAAACAAACACCCCCCCCAAAAAAAACCCCAGAAATGCTTTACCAGCTGCTATGAATGTTCGCTAATTACTCCAGGTTCCCCTTTCACCCAGTGACTGACCTTGGATACACACACGCTGCATGTGGAGGCCTTACGGCTTCCTCCTCCTGCTCTGAGGCAGCCCTGAGTCAACTAACAGAGAGGAATAAAAAGTTCTCCTCTTGCTTCAACGTGGTACTAACTCAGAGGTGCAATTTATACATCAGCTCTTCCCTGTGTGATCAAACTGCAGCTAGTCTCCAGCTAAAACAGCAAGCTTACTCTACTTTTTTTCCTTCCTTGACCCTGTTTCCCTCACTTCCCTTCCCTCACTCCCACAGTACAGCACTTGATCAACAATCCCCATCTCAGGCTTTGCTTGTGGGGAAGCTTATTTGGGGTAAATCTTTGGTACAAACTTAAAAGGAAACTGCTATTCCCATTCAATAGTAAGCCAGTTAAGATTCCCAGACTGACAATCCAGGGAATATGACATATTTCTCTGACATCCAGAATGTCATCAGATTCTAGAAACTACTTGGGTTTTGAATAGATATTATTTTCACTAAGACTTTTTATATCATCTGAATCCAAAAGGAAAAGGCAAGTTACTAAGCTCATTAGTTTTGGTTAATTTTTAGCCTTCTGAACTTACTGAAGAGTATTATAATTTTTAATGTGCATTAGAAGTAAGCCTTCTCCAAATGCTTTGATTTTTAGTAGTAGAACTCTGTCAGATCTTTTATTATGGACAATTTGCAGGCAAATACTTTTATTAATGTTACTATTAATAATTAATTATTAACATTATTAATCATAAAATGTTATCATCAAAATACCTCTTAAGAAAAAAACAGAATATGTAAAAAACGAGAATCATAGGATTAAAATTAAGAGGAAAAAATGCAACCACAGCTGCAATCAGAACTAAAAGCATAATCATTGTACCTACTGCATGAAAACCAAAAGTATTTTATCTCAACGAAATTTAACTTTGTTCTTTCTTCTTTGTTCTAATACTACATGATGTCAACAATCTTTGGAAACTAAGCAAATTTCTATTATCAGCTTGAACTTCAAGTTAAGAAGGAAACAAAATAATGAGAATTTTACCTGAATAAGGACTACCATAAAGGCTTTATAAAGGTCTCTCTAGAATTTTATTTTATATATTACTTTTCCACATGCTCCACAGAAACTTATTTTATTGGCCTATATTTAAATCAATTATTAAACGTTTTAAAATATATCTAGTATTTTATACATCACTAAAATAAAGCATTAGCCCTGGAAAATGCTATTACCTATGTTAAATAATACTGAATTAAATTTTATAATATTCCTTTCTTTTACCAACTAATTAAGGCATTTGTTTTACTTGTATAATTTTAAAGTAACAAGGAAAACCTAATTGTGTTCTATTGGATTTTTTCCCATTAAATTAACATTATAGACTTTTAATGAATGTCTTAATTAGATGCTATTATTAACAGGGTTGATGCACAAATGAAAATCAGTCTCAATGTATGCAATAGACCTCATTAGCATTAATTGCAAGGCACTGACCAGAAACCCTCTTAATTAAAAATGTTTAATCCTCTTATGTATAACTGCCCATTCAACAATGTGCATGCATTCAGAAACACACTGTTAAATATAGAAATAGCATTTGAACTTAAATTTTGTAAATTTTTACTTTTTTTATGCCTGCTTTTTCTTGTATCCTCTATTTTTTTTCCATTTTATTGTATCATTCCCTTTAGTATACAATGGCTAATTTTATACTTTGCTTTTGCTATAACTCATATTTGCCTTTGTTTCACAGCAAGTAAGTTAACATGTTTCACTTGCTCCTTTCTCCTTCATCATTCACCATACTTTGATCTAGCTTTTGTCTAATCATGTGGTCACCTCCAATCTTTGTGTTGACACCTGGATCAGCAGACTCTTTTTGTTTCCTGACATGACTTCTCTGTAGCCACTGACATCATTGTGACGATCTTTATGAAATTCTCTCCTTCTTTACCTCTGGATACTTCATTTTCTGGGTTTCCATTTAAGTCAGTGGCTATTCCTTCCCAAATTTTGATTGTTTGTAATGAAATTGACATTACATAAAGGTCTCTTTTCCTCATGACTCTGCTCTTGGTCCTCTGCTCTTCTCATTCTATATAATCTACTTAGGTAATCTCATCAACACCTATAACTAAATGTCAAATACAAACTGATTCATTTGCTCAACAAACATTTATTGAATGCATAATTGTGGAGAAAACTTACTAGGTGCTGGAAATACAGTAGTAAACAAAGCAGACACAGTCTTCCTCTCACGAGGCTTACATTCTAAGCTTCAGAAAACAATGATAATTAGCAAATTATATCTAGTACAGGACTCTCTCATGAGCATAACATATGTATATCCACCTGCCTACTGTAAATAGCTCCTAGAATATTCCATATCTACTAAAACTCTGCATATTAAAACCATAATTATTATATGTTCATGCCACTCTTCTCCTCTTTCCATACCTCTTACCTGAGTGAATTTTATCAAGGTCCTTGAATTTTTCAAAGACATAAATTTAGGAATCATCCTAGTCTCTTTTATCTTTCTCATCCCAGCACATCCAATCAACCCTCAATTCCTAAAAGTATTTTTTCCTTCTCTCTATTTCCACTGCTACTACTTCATTAAACTCACATCATTTCTTGCATGGATTTAAAGAATTAATTTTCCTGCTTTTTTCTAGAACTGCCACACTGCTACCAATAGTAGTAGTTGTGGAAGGAGAATCTTATCTAATCCAGTCACTGATCCACATAAAACATAAAATTTTAGTTTCCTGTGGCTTTTAAAAAACCAAGTAACCTTCCTGCATTGAGCTTACATGTTCCTTCAAACATGAGATCATCTACAGCTTGCTGGTGTCATCAAATTAATACTCATAGACATGCATCTCTGTAGCCATAGTAAACCACTTGCATTTCAAAAATTGTCTGTCATATCTCATTTGCAATGTCCTTCAATGCACTTTCTTCTCTATTTATCTTTATTCCTACAACTTACCCTTCAAAACTCAACACAGGTCCCACTTCTTATGGGAATCCCTCCACAAATGAACTGACTAACATTTGTACTCCTTTCCTGTTTCCTACACCAACCTGGATATAGGTGTGCCAAAAGATGATCAAAGTATAGGATAGTCACTGAATTACCTGTCTTTGGTCTCAAAAAAACCCCCAAAAAACAACCCCCACCAAATTTCTAGGGTACTAGAATATGAATTTTAAGATCTTTTATTTCCCTCCAAATTTAATTCACTAAAGATGTCCACATCCTAATGCCTGGAACCTGTGAATATACTCCCTTACATGACAAAAGATAATTAAGTTTACAAATGTAATTAAGGTTTCCAATCAGCTATCTGTAAAATAGGAAGATTATCCTAGATTAACAGGATAAACCCAATCTAATCTTTGAATTTTAAAGGCAGATAAAGGATACTGGAGATTGGGTTATAATGATAGGAAATGAAAAGTACTCCACCCCCCTTTAATGACTTTGAAAATGAAGGAAGGTCCACTGTCCAAGGAATGTGACAGTCTTTAAAATCGGGGCATGGGAAAATGGCAATACACAACAGTAGAAGAGGATAAAACTCTAAGAAAATTAGATCTTTTTGGACAGGGAAACTAGAAAATGGTTTCAGAAAGTATGGGATGAGCCCCAAAGATAAAGGCCTTCACTAATTTTGCATATGAATTGACATCAGTCTTGGGCTTATTTATGTTCAAGCTGCACACATGTGTAACAGACGCCAAAACATTTTTAAAAACATAATAAAACCATTAGGAACTGAAATATCTCACAAACCAGTGACCAAATACCAGAATATCTTCTGCATCTTCTGAATGGTACATGTGCTGGTGGATCCAAACAACACAGCAAAGAAAGTGAAAAATAAATTTACATTAGAGCTACTATTCCCAGAAGGCAAGATAAGATTTTTAGTCTTACCCTTAAACTAGTTGATTGCCTACTGCATTATCAGTCTGCTATTGAAAGATATCACAATACTGGGTGGCTAAAACAACAAGAATGTATTTTCTTTCAGTTCTAGAAGCTAGAAGTTGAAGGTCAAAATGCCAGAAGTCTTAGTTTCTGGTGAAATCTCTTTTCCAAGCTTTTAGACAGCCACCTTCTTGCTATGTCTTCATATGACCTTTCTTCTGTATGTATGTGGAGAGAGAGAGAGCTGTGGTTTCTCTTTCTTTCTTATAAGGACATCAGTACTATTGTATTAAGTCCCCACTTTTTATGTCCTAACTTTAATTACCTACTTAAAGACCCTATCTTAGAATATAGTCACATTGGGAGTTAAGACTTCAACATATGAATTTTGAGAGACACAATTCCATTCATAACATCTAATAAAACAAAGTAAAACAGAAATTACTTTTTCTGTAGGATTATTAAAGAAATCAGATTAAGAAATAATGTGCAAAACTTCCAGGATAGAATCCAAAATTTCTGACATACAAAGAATTGGAAATTCTGAACAATACTTAAGAGAAAGGGCAATCAAATGATACCAATACCTAGACTATATTATTTCTTTTTAATGTGAAGACCTTCCTTTAGCATTTTTCTTGGAGCTGTTATGCTGGATCACCTGAGATAACCCAGATGTTGGAATTATCAAAAAAAAAAAAAAAACCCTTCAATTCAGCTATTATAACCATTTTTTATAACATAAAACTGAATAATGCTAAAATGGATGGAAAATGAAAAGTTCGCAGCAGGAAAATTAGAAAGTAAAAGAAAAGGAACAATTGAAAAATTTAACTAAAAATTACAATATCTGAAATATATAATATCCACTGTAATAGGCTAAGTATCAGATTGGAGATGACATCAGAAAGAGCCAGTGAGCCAGTGAAATTTTCAATAGATCAATAGAAGTTATACAATTTTGTACTGGGTTAGACAGTGTTCCCTTAAAATTTCTGTTCTTGAAGGTGGGTGAAGATGGCGGAAGAGTAAGACACGGAGATCACCTTCCTCCCCACAGATACATCAGAAATTCATCTACACGTGGAACAACTCCTACAGAACACCTACTGAACGCTGACAGAAGACCTCAGACCTCCCAAAAGGCAAGAAACTCCCTAGGTACTTGGGTAGGGAAAAAAGAATAAACAGAGACAAAAGGATAGGGACGGGACCAGCACCAGTGGGAGGGAGCCGTGAAGGCGGAAAGGTTTCCACACACTAGGAAGCCCCTTTGCGGGCGGAGACTGCGGGTGGTGGAGGGGGAAAGCTTTGGAATAGCAGAGGAGAAAGGAGCAACAGGGGTGCAGAGGGCAAAGCGGAGAGATTCCCACACAGAGGATCGGTGCCCTCAAGCACTCACCAGCCTGAGAGGCTTGTCTGCTCGGCCGCCGGGGTGGGCGGGGCTGGGAGCTGAGGCTCGGGTATCGGGTTTCAGTAGGAGCGCAGGGAGAGGACTGGGGCTGGCGGCGGGAAGAGCCTGAAGGGGTTAGTGCACCACGGCTAGCCCAGAGGGAGTCCGGGAAAAAGACTGGAGCTACCGAAGAGGCAAGAGACTTTTTCTTCCCTCTTTGTTTCCTGGTGCACGAGGAGAGGGGATTAAGAGCGCTGCTTGAAGGAGCTCCAGAGATGGGCAGGAGCCGCGGCTAAAGGCGCGGACCCCGGAGACGGGCGTGGGACGCTGGGGCTGCTGCTGCCGCCGCCACGAGGTCTGTGTGTGAGCGCAAGTCACTGTCCACGCCCCCCCTCCAGGGAGCCTGTGCAGCCCGCCACTGCCGGGGTCCCGGGATCCAGGGATGGCTTCCCCAGGAAAGCGCACGGAGCGCCTCGGGCTGGTGCAACGTCACGCCAGCCGCTGCCGCCGCAGGCTCGCCCCGCACTCCATGCCCCTCCCTCCTCCCCAGCCTGAGCGAGCCAGAGCCCCCAAATCAGCGGCTCCTTTAAACCCGTCCTGTCTGAGCGAAGAACAGATGCCCTCCGGCGACCCACACACAGAGGCGGGGCCAAATCCAAAGCTGAGGCCCAGGAGCTGTGAGAAAAAGAAGAGACAGGGAAATCTCTCTGTGCAGCCTCAGAAGCAGCGGATTAAAGCTCCACAATCAACTTGATGTACCCTGCATCTGTGGAATACATGAATATACAACGAATCATCCCAAATTGAGGAGGTGGACTTTGAGGAAAATATTTAAGATTTTTTCCCCTTTTCCTCTTTTTACAACGAATTATCCCAAATTGAGGAGGTGGATTTTGAGAGCAAGATTTAAGACGTTTTCCCCATTTCCTCTTTTTACAATGAATTATCCGAAATTGAGGAGGTGGACTTTGAGAGCAAGATTTACGATTTTTCCCCCTGTTCTCTTTTTGTGAATGTGTATGTGTATGCTTCTCTGTGAGATTTTCTCTGTATAGCTTTGCTTCAACCATTTGTCCCAGGGTTCTATCCGTTTGTTTTTTTTTTAAATTAATTACTTTTTAATTTTAATAATGCTACTATATTTTATCATACTTTATTCTATTTTACTTTATCTTCTCTCTTTCTTTTTTCCTACCTTCGCTTCCTCCCTCCCTCCCTCTGCCCCTCCATTCTTTCTTTCTTTCCTTCCTCCCTCCCTCCGTTCTTTCTTCCTTTCTCTCTCTTTTTCATACCATCCTCCCTCCCTCCCTCCTTTCTTTCTTTTCTTTCTTTCTTCCTTCCTTCCTTTCTTTCCTTCTTTTTTTCTTTCTTTCTTTCTTTCTTTCTCTCTTTCTTTCTTCTACTAATTCTTTCTTTCTACTTTTTCTCCCTTTTATTCTGAGCCGGGTAGATGAAAGGCTCTTGGTGCTGCAGCCAGGAGTCAGTGCTGTGCCTCTGAAGTGGGAGAGCCAACTTCAGGACACGGGTCCACAAGAGACCTCCCAGCTCCACATACTATCAAGCAGCAAAATGTCCCAGAGATCTCCATCTCAACACCAGCACCCAGCTTCAGTCAATGACCAGCAAGCTACAGTGCTGGTCACCCTATGCCAAGCAACTAGCAAGACAGTAACACAGCCCCATGCATTAGCAGAGAGGCTGCCTAAAAACATAAGGCCACAGGCACCCCAAAACACACCACCAGACGTGGACCTGTCCACCAGAAAGACAAGATCGAGCCTCAACCACCAGAACACAGGCACTAGCCCCCCCCCAACAGGAAGCCTACACAATCTACTGAAACAACCTTAGTCACTGGGGACAGACACCAAAAACAACGGGAACTACGAACCTGCAGTCTGTAAAAAGGAGACCCCAAACACAGGAAGATAGGCAAAATGAGAAGACAGAAAAACACACAGCAGGTGAAGGAGCAAGATAAAAACCTACCAGACCTAACAAATGAAGAGGTAATAGGCAGTCTACCTGAAAAAGAATTCAGAATAATGATAGTAAAGATGATCCAAGACTATTTCCAAGATCCAAAATCTTGGAAATAGAATGGACAAAATGCAAGAAACAGTTAACAAGGACCTAAGAGAACTAAAGATGAATCAAGCATCGATTATAAACACAATAGATGAAATGAAAAATACTCTAGATGGGATCAATAGTGGAATAACTGAGGCAGAAGAACGGATAAGTGACGTGGGAGATAAAATAGTGGAAATAACTGCTGCAGAGCACAATAAAGAAAAAAGAATGAAAAGAACAGAGGACAGTCTCAGAGACTTCTGGGACAACATTAAATACACCAACATTCGAATTATAGGGGTTCCAGAAGAAGAAGAGAAAAAGAAAGGGACTGAGAAAATATTTGAAGAGATTATAGTTGAAAACTTCCCTAATATGGGAAAGGAAATAGTTAATCAAGTCCAGGAGGCACAGAGAGTCCCATAAAGAATAAATCCAAGGAGAAATATGCCAAGACACATATTAATCAAACTGTCAAAAATTAAACACAAAGAAATCATATTAAAAGCAGCAAGAGAAAAACAACAAATAACACACAAGGGAATCCCCATCAGGTTAACAGCTGATCTCTCAGCAGAAACTCTACAAGCCAGAAGGGGGTGGCTGGACATATTTAAAGTGATGAAGGAGAAAAATCTGCAACCAAGATTACTCTACCCAGCAAGGATCTCATTCAGATTTGATGGAGGAATTAAAACCTTTACAGACAAGCAAAACTTGAGAGAGTTCAGCACCACCAAACCAGCTTTACAACAAATGCTAAAGGAAATTCTCTAGGCAAAAAACACAACAGAAGGAAAATACCTACAATAGCGTACCCAAAACAATTAAGGAAATGGGACTAGGAACATACATATCAATAATTACCTTAAATGTAAATGGACTAGATGCTCCTACCAAAAGACACAGATTGACTGAATGGATACAAAAACAAGACCCATATATATGCTGTCTACAAGAGACCCACTTCAGACCTAGAGACACATACAGATTGAAAGTAAGGGGATGGAAAAAGATCTTCCATGCAAATGGAAATCAAAAGAAAGCTGGAGTAGCAATTCTTATATCAGACAAAAAAGGCATTAAAATAAAGACTATTAAAAGAGACAAAGAAGAACACTACATAATGATCAAGGTATCGATCCAAGAAGGTGTAACAATTGTAAATATTTATGCACCCAACATAGGAGCACCTCAATAAATAAGGCAAATACTAACAGCCAATAAAGGGGAAATCGCCAGTAACACATTCATAGTAGGGGACTTTAACACCCCACTTTCACCAATGGACAGATCATCCAAAATGAAAATAACTAAGGAAACACAAGCTTTAAATGATACATTAAACAAGATGGACTTAATTGATATTTATAGGACATTCCATCCAAAAACAACAGAATACACATTTTTCTCAAGTGCTCATGGAACATTCTCCAGGATAGATCATATCTTGGGTCACAAATCAAGCCTTGGTAAATTTAAGAAAATTGAAATTGTATCAAGTATCTTTTCCGACCACAATGCTATGAGATTAGACATCAATTACAGGAAAAGATCTGTAAAAAGTACAAACACATGGAGGCTAAACAATACACTACTCAATAATGAAGTGATCACTGAAGAAATCAAAGAGGAAATTAAAAAATACCTAGAAACAAATGACAATGGAGACACGACGACCCAAAACCTATGGGACGCAGCAAAAGCAGTTCTAAGGGGGAAGTTTATAGCAATACAATCCCACCTTAAGAAACAGGCAACATCTCGAGTAAACAACCTGACCCTGCACCTAAAGCAATTAGAGAAAGAAGAACAAAAAAAAACCATATTTAGCCGAAGGAAAGAAATCATAAAGATCAGATCAGAAATAAATGAAAAAGAAATGAAGGAAACGATAGCAAAGATCAATAAAACTGGTTCTTTGAGAAGATAAACAAAATTGATAAACCATTAGCCAGACTCATCAAGAAAAAAAGGGAGAAGACTCAAATCAATAGAATTAGAAATGAAAAAGGAGAAGTAACAACTGACACTGCAGAAATACAAAAGATCATGAGAGATTACTATAAGCAACTCTATGCCAATAAAATGGGCAACCTGGAAGAAATGGACAAACTCTTAGAAATGCACAACCTGCCAAGACTGAATCAGCAAGAAATAGAAAATATGAATAGACCAATCACAAGCACTGAAATTGAAACTGTGATAAAAAATCTTCCAACAAACAAAAGCCCAGGACCAGATGGCTTCACAGGTGTATTCTATCAAACATTTAGAGAAGAGCTAACACCTATCCTTCTCAAACTCTTCCAAAATATAGCAGAGGGAGGAGCACTCCCAAACTCATTCTATGAGGCCACCATCACCTTGATACCAAAACCAGACAAGGATGTCACAAAGAAAGAAAACTACAGGCCAATATCACTGATGAACATAGATGCAAAAATCCTCAATAAAATACTAGCAAACAGAATCCAATAGCACATTAAAAGGATCATACACCATGATCAAGTGGGGTTTATTCCAGGAATTCATGGATTCCTCAATATACGCAAATCAATCAACGTGATACACCATATTAACAAATTGAAGGAGAAAAACCATATGATCATCTCAATAGATGCAGAGAAAGCTTTCGACAAAATTCAACACCAATTTATGATAAAAAAACTGCAGAAAGTAGGCATAGAGGGAACTTTCCTCAACATAATAAAGGCCATATATGACAAATCCACAGTGGAGAAAGGACAGCCTCTTCAATAAGTGGTGCTGGGAAAACTGGACAGCTACATGTGAAAGTTTGAGATTAGATCATTCCCTAACATCATACACAAAAATAAGCTCAAAATGGATTAAAGACCTAAATGTAAGGCCAGAAACTATCAAACTCTTAGAGGAAAACATAGGCAGAACACTCTATGACATAAATCACCGCAAGATCCTTTTGGACCCACCTCCTAGAGAAATGGAAATAAAAACAAAGATAAACAAATGGGACCTAATGAAACTTAAAAGCTTTTGCACAGCAAAGAAAACCATAAACAAGACGAAAAGACAACCCTCAGAATGGGAGAAAATATTTGCAAATGAAGCAACGGACAAAGGATTAATCTCCAAAATTTATAAGCAGCTCATGCAGCTCAATAGCAACAAAACAAACAACCCAATCCAAAAATGGACAGAAGACTTAAATAGGCATTTCTCCAAAGAAGATATACAGACTGCCAACAAACACATGAAAGAATGCTCAACATCATTAATCATTAGAGAAATGCAAATCAAAACTACAGTGAGATATTATGTCGCACCAGTCGGAATGGCCATCATCAAAAAATCTAGAAACAATAAATGCTGGAGAGGGTGTGGAAAAAAAGGGAACACTCTTGCACTGCTGGTGGGAATGTGATTTGGTACAGTCACTATGGAGGACAGTATGGAGGTTCCTTAAAAAACTAAAAATAGATCTACCATATGACCCAGCAATCCCACTACTAGGCATATACCCTGAGAAAACCATAATTCAAAAAGAGACATGTACCAAAATGTTCATTGCAGCTCTATTCACAATAGCCCGGAGATGGAAACAACCTAAGTGTCTATCATCGGATGAATGGATAGAGAAGATGTGGCACATATGTACAATGGAATATTACTCAACCATAAAAAGAAACGAAACTGAGCTATTTGTAATGAGGTGGATAGACCTAGAGGCTGTCATACAGAGTGAAGTAAGTCAGAAAGAGAAAGACAAATACCGTATGCTAACACATATATATGGAATTTAAGAAAAAAAAATGTCATGAGGAACCTAGGGGTAAAACAGGAATAAAGACACAGACCTACTTGAGAATGGACTTGAGGATATGGGGAGGGGGAAGGGTAAGATGTGACAAAGCGAGAGAGAGGCATGGACATATATACAGTACCAAACATAAGGTAGATAGATAGTGGCAAGCAGCCGCATAGCACAGGGAGATCAGCTCGGTGCTTGGTGACCGCCTGGAGGGGTGGGATAGGGAGGGTGGGAGGGAGGGGGACGCAGGAGGGAAGGGATGTGGGAACAGATGTATATGTATGACTGATTCACTTTGTTATAAAGCAGAAACTAATAAAAACAAAAAAGGGTCACATGGAAAAAGAAGCCTCTTAACTGACATGAGCCAGTGTCCTATAGATATTGATCATTATTCATGGGAAATAAATTAATTTTCTAACATTCCATCATTTGCTATTTTTTTAACAAAAGAGGGATTTTATTGTTCAGCACAGGGAAATATAGCCATCATTTTATAATAATTAAATGTAGTATAATCTATAAAAATATTGAATCACTATGTTGTACACACACACACACAAATTTCTGTTCTTCCCAGAACCTTAGAATATGACCTTATTTGGAAATGGAGTCATTACACTCGTTATTAGTTAAGATGAGTCAAAACTGGTGTAGGTTAGGCCCTTAATCCAACATGACTAGTGTTTTTATAAGGGGAGACAGACACACACATGAAGAATACAATGTGATGACACAGGCAGAGTTTAGAGCAATGCATGTGCAGATCAAGGAATGCCAAGAATTGATGGCTACCACCAGAAGCTATGGAGAAGCAAGGAAGGATGCTACCCAGATTCTCACAGGGAGCATGACCTGGCTGTCATCTTAATTTTAGAATTCTAGCCTCCAAAACCATGAGGGAATAAATTTCTGTTGTTTTAAGCCACACAGTTTGTGGTACTTTGTTACAGAAGCCCTGGGAATCTGATACAAATATGAGGAATGGATTGAAAAAAGAAAAAGAAAAGATTCACAAAGACCTGTAAGGCAATATCAAAAGAGCTAATGGTCTTGTCATTGCAATCTCAGAGAGATAGGATAAGATGGTTGGCACATCAAAAGTATTTGAAAAAATAAATTCTGAACATCTTTCAAGTTGGATGAAAAGCATAAATTAAATTATTCTAGAAGTTCAGCAGACCCCATAGAGGATAAACTTCAAAAAATAAAGAATATAAAAACCCATCCAAATATGTTATAATCAAGTTGCAGAAAATAAAATATAAAGAAAAAAACAATAAAAGAAAAATAGCATACTATATATAAAGGAACGATGACTCAAATGATAGCAGACATTTAAAAAAAAAACATAAGACAGTGGAACAATATCTATAAAGTATTAGATAAAATGTTAACCCCAGTTTTTATATCCAATGCAAGTATTCTTTAGATATAAAGCTAAATTTAAGAAATTAAGGAAAACTCAGAGGATTCATCACTAGCATAACTGTTTCAAAATAAATGCTAACGGAAGGCTTCTAGGTTGAAAGGAAATGATTCCAAAGGGAAACATGGAACTTCAGGAATGAGAAAACAACAGAAATGGTAAATATCTGGGTAAATATAACAGTCTATAATTCACCTTTGAAATTCTCTAAGTATGTATGGTTGATAAAAAACAAAATAAGATTGTGTAGGTGATTTTCAATGTATGCAGACATCACATATATGAGAAGTATAAAATAATGGGTTGTGGGAGGGACCTATGTTGTAGTCAAGTTCTATGTTTTACTTATGATTTTATATATTAACTCTAAGTTGACTAAAGTATGTGTATATTTTCCCTAGAAATTACTATTAGAAATTTAAAACAAAGTGATATAGCAAAAACGCCAGTAAAAAGATTAAAATGAGATAGTAAAACATAAGAAGTAAAAAATAAAAGGCAAGTAAACAGAGAGTGGTGGGAAAAAATACAAACAGAAAACAAATAATAAAATGGTAGACCTACATCTTACCATATCAATATTTATATTAAATGCAAATGGTATAAGCACACCAATTCAAAGACACAGATTTTCAGATTGGATTTTTAAAAATTGCACACAACAATATGCTGCCTACAAGAAATCTACTTTAACTATTAGGATCTAAATAGGTTAAAAGTAAATAATAGTAAAGTTATGCCATATGAGAGCTGATCAAAAGAAAGTCTGATATTAATATCAGAGTATATTTCAGAACAAAGAATATCACCAAGGATAAATCAAATCATTTCATAATCCTAAGGGCTCAATTTATCAAGAAAATAAACAATCATAAATGTATATGCAACTAACAGCTTCAAAATATGTGAAGCAGGGCTTCCCTGGTGGCACAGTGGTTGAGAGTCTGCCTGCTGATGCAGGGAACACGGGTTCGTGCCCTGGTCCAGGAAGATCCCACATGCCGCGGAGCGGCTGGGCCCATGAGCCATGGCCGCTGAGCCTGCATGTCCGGAGCCTGTGCTCTGCAACGGGAGAGGCCACAACAGTGGGAGGCCCGCATACCACACACAAAAAAAAAAATGTGCAGCAAAAACTGATATAACTACAAGGAAAATGCACATCCATTTTGCACACTACTAGACAAGACAAAGGCAGAAGCTGCAACTACACAATGAAGACAAGCTCACCCAATCTCATTTGAATAAAGACACTACTGATATTCCTTATTTAAAACATTTAATATGAAATGATGCTAAAGTGGCTGGGATACAGAGCTTTCCTGGGCAACTTGAGATGACATATATGACCATCTATCCTATGATTCATACCTGTGCCTTCTGTAATCTCCCACCTGAATAAATGTCACATAATTCACCTAGTGTTAAAAACTAAAATTTATGGCTTAAAACATACTAAAAACTTATGGCTCACAATTGGCATCTTTTCCTTCATACCCTGTATCCAATCTATCAGCAAGTTCTGTTAGTTCTAACATTCTAATGTTCTAATAGAACATAACACCAGGTTTACATGGTGCCACAGATAATGAGCTATATTTATGATTTATAACTCATAACAAAGAAAAAAATCATTCTTCAAGCAAAAATATCAGGTGTCTGTACATAGTTTGTTGTAAGATTTGCAAAAATAATTCCATTATTACAGTATAATAATTCCCATAGGTGAACTAGGTGTGATAATAAATTAACTCTATTTACATGATGCTTGTAAGTCAAGGCAATCTAATTCGATCAACTTTAATTATCTCTAGAGGGAAGGAGTTGCTATTGATTAGTTTGTGAGAGGACAATAAGATAATTCATTAAAGCTTTCGTATTTGCTAGGTTTAACTAGAAAAGGTTTATACAACCTCTTTATACATTCATCTGTCAATGGACACCCAGATTGCTTCCATATCTTGGATATTGCAAATAATGCTGCAATGAACATTGGGGTGACTGTAACTTTTCAAATTGGTGTTTTCCTCAGATAAAAACTCAGAAGTGGAATTTCTGGATCATATGGTAGTTCTATTTTTAATTTTTTTAAGGACTCTCAATACTATTTTCCATACTGGCGTACCAATTTACTTTCCCAGCAGTAGTCCAAATAGCCCAGGAGGGTTCCCTTTTCTTCACATCCTTGACAACACTTGTAATTTGTTGTCTTTTTGATGATAGCCATTCTGACAGGTGTGAGGTAATATCTCATTGTGGTTTTGATTTGCACTTATGGGATGATTAGCAACACTGAGAATCTTTTCAAGTGCCTATTGGCCATCTGTATGTCTTTTTGCAAAAATGTATTTTCAGTTCTTTCTTCTTTATTCTAATACTACATGATGTCAACAGTCTTTGAAAACTAAGCAACTTTCTATTATCAACTTGAACTTCCAGGTCTGAAGGAAATATTTTAATCAAATTTTTAAATATTGAGTTGTATGGGTTCTTTATATATTTTAGATATTAATGCCTTATCAGGTGTACCATTAGCAAATGTCTTCTCTCATTCAGTAGATCACCTTTTCATTCCAACGATGATTTCCTTTACTGTGCAAAAGTTTTTTAGTTTGATGTAGTCCCTTTTGTTTATTTGTGCATTTGTTGCCTTTGCCTGAGGAAACATGTCCAAAAACATACTGTGAAGACCAAAGTCAAAGAGATTACTGTCTATGTTTTCTTCTATGAGTTTTAAGGTTTTAGGTCTTAAATTTAGTTGTTTAATTCATTTTGAGTTTATTTTTGCATATGTTATAAGAAAGTGTTCTAGTTTTATTTTTTTGTGTATAGCTGCCTAGTTTTTCCAACACCATTTATTAAAGAGAGTTTTCCCTAGTGTATATTCTTGCCTCCATTGTCATAGATTAATATGCAGTACAAGTGTGGTTTTACTTCTGAGCTCTCCATTCTGTTCCATTGTGTCTGTTGTGCCAGTGCCACAATGTTTTGACTACTATAGTTTTGTAGTATGGTTTGCAATCAGGGAGAGTGATACCTACAGCTTTTTTCTTATTTCCCAAGATTGCTTTAGCTGTTGGGGTCTTTTGTGGTTCCATACAAATTTTAGAATTATTTTTTTTAGTTCTGTGGAAAATGACATTGGTATCTTTATAGGAATTGCATTGAATCTGTAGATTGCTTTAGGTAGTATGAACATTTTAGCAATATTAATTCTTCCAATCCATGAGCACAGTATGTATTTCCATTCATTTGGATCATCTTCAGTTTCTTTCCTCAGTGTCTTGAAGTTTTCAGAGTACAGTTCTTTCACATCTTTAGTTAAATTAATTCCTGAATTTTGAAGTTCAAGGGACAAAAAATGAGTAAGCAAAAAGGGTCATCAGAAAATCAGCAATGATCGTTCAATTATTGTGCTGCAGATTCTGATACTTTATTTACCTGTTCCGAATATCATTTTGATATTCTGATATAATTTGATATCAATACATATTAATTTAGAAAGAAAATTTATGCATCAGTTACTAAGCTGGGTGGCAAGGTGATGTTTACTAGTTTTTGTGATACAAACATAGAGGGAGAATGCCATGTGACAATGGATGTAGAGATTGGAAGATTGTAGCTGCAAGTCAAAGAACACCAAGGATTGACCGCCACCATCAGAAGCTACAAAAGGCAAGGAAGGATTCTTCCCTATAGATAACGTAGAGGGAGCCAACACACTGATTGGACTTCTAGCCTCTAGAGCTGCGAGACAATAAATTTCTTTTGTCTTAAGACACTCAGTTTGTGGTACTTTGTCACAGCATTAGCTCTTCAGTAGGATTTTTATATATGCTAGATTCAGATACGCTAAAGAAGGCAATTTCTCTTTGGATTTACTCATTGAGCTAATCTAAGGCTAGTGGTTCCACTAACATCAAGGACAAATTCATGCTGCAAAGAAATCTGTAGGAATGAGGAGAAAAGTACGAAACTATCTCCAAACCTTTTCGCACAGACTGGAAGGTAACAACATGTAAGTATTGATGGTTCTAATTTGTAATTTGTTTTGTTATTGTTGTGTGTGTTTTAATTTTTTTCATTGTAAATCTTTTTTATAAGTTCTACATGGAGTGATTAGCAATAATTTCTTTTACATTATTCATTTCTTAATCAATATTTTACATGCTTAATAAATATAAGTAAATTCTCATAACAAAAAATCAACACAAAAAAGGATAATTACCTGTAATATCCTACAATATAAAATCTATGTGTATAAGTCATATCTGGATGAAAATATGAAATAAAAAGTATTCAGATAACTCCCCTCTTTGCAAAGATGTCATGCCATGCAAATATGGTACTATTTCATATGTCAGCAATCTTCCAACCCCAGAGAACACAAAGGAATTTCAGAAAAAGATTTTATGTATTTACTTTTTTCCTGCTCTAAGAATTAGACTTTAAAGTTATTCTAGAATTGTATATATCTTGTTACAGTGAAAAGGAGTATCTTGAATTTTATTATTAAAGTGGAATAAATAGGATAAAGTAATTTTTTTATTTTAAAAGTATAACCCAGTTAAGAAAATAAATGAACAGTGAGAAAGTTCATCATAACATACCAGGCTCTGAAAAAAGATGAAGGACAAAAGTTAAGCCAAAGCACCTGCTTTCTACTTTACTACTGTCACAGTGAAAAAGATTGTATAACACAGCATCTCATATTCATAGATTTGGATTTGACTTCTGAGTGTGTCATTTACCAGTTGTGTCCACTTTAGTAATTTATATAACCAGTAAAAGATTTAGTTTTCTCTCTTTGAAGTCAATACACGAATAATAATTTATAGGCTTTTATGTGAATTGTATGAGACAATATGTATAAAGAATGCAGCATAATTTCTGACACAAAAATATTCCTCCCAATAAAAATCAGCTATAATTATAAAATAATAAAATAGGAAAACAAAAAAAATGGGTTTACTAGGACTTATGGGATAATAAAGAAAAGTAAAAATGCTAGCAACCCCAGGTTCTATTTTCTCATGAAAACAAAATGAAATCATTAGCTGCCAGCATTTATTATTTTTACAAGGTCATCCTAAAAGAAAATATCAATTGATCTGAATCACTTCCCTATCATTGGCACCAAAATGGATGACTATTTAATTCAGAACAAAGTAGATGGGATAGGCTTCAGAAGACCAGGACTGACTTTAAATAAAATCAAATCAAAGGTATGCAGCTGGTTTCTACTGAGAAAATGCTTCCATCAAGGACTGGCTTTGGCCTCCAAGCTAAGTGATGAAAAGGAAAGTAGTTAAAGGGGGTTGGTGTGAAGACTTTCCAGATCACCAGAGTTTAGCTCCAGATATTTATCAACTCAGAGAAAGGACTTCAGTACTGTGAACAGTTACCCTTCCCCACCACATTACATTTACAAGCATCAAAACAATTACTTTTTTGAGAATTATAAGTATTTTGATATTAATGACTAGCAAATCATTGTGAGAAAAATATGTGGGAAATATATGCATATGTATTAGTCACGAAAGTTAAATAACTATAATGAAAGAGAGAATCACTGAAACTGCTGATTATTCTAAGAAATTATCTGCACTAATTTGTTCATTTTCCCTCATGATATCCCGAGAAAATATTAGGAAAGAAAATGGGAAATAGATGATCCTAGAGAATAAAGAAAAGTAGATGGAAATCATTAGTAAACATAGAATTTCAAGTCACTTATAGAGGAAACAAATGTGGTACAAAACAGAGATAGCATTCATGGAGGAATTTTATGGAAGATAGAAAGCAAATGCAGCACAGGAAGCCATGGCCATGAGTTTCCAGGACAACATGTAGTAGGAAAGAGGCTACTTAAAAGTATAAACATTGAACTGACATACTTACATTTTAAATGTTCTACAGTTATTGAAGAATAAAGTATCTCTATATATAGTTACTCAAAATTCTTTCAAATATAGATCTTTCACAGGAAATCCATATACAGTATATAAAATTACTTTTTTCTCTTCTCAAGGGGATTAAAAGAAAATGTGTTGAATCTGTGAAACTAGAATGAAATGAATTAAATTCTGACCATGGTACAATTCAAAGTAACACTGGAAGTGTTAGCTGGTAGAATCTATATGAAAACAATCGTTTGATAAAACACATATACTGAATTAAAATAAAATATAGAATGAGAAATACACAGAATTCAAAAAAATGAATATGATAGTAAATAGATTGGGAAGAAAGATAAGCATGGGGTACAGAACATAGTGGTTCAACATTAGAGTCATTGTTTTCATGGATCTAGAACATAGAACAAACTGAAGAAAATCAATATAGGTTAAATTTAAAATGTTTTATAAAATCTTAAGTGAAATGATAGAAATAATTGGAACCTGCACTTATGCCATGTAAAAAGAACAAAGAGAAAATATTATCAAACTCCATTCTATTATGTTTATAAAAAAAAAGTAAAGAATCATCCAAACTTATAAAGGGGAGTCATTGACTTCAAAAGTGGGAAGCAGCCACATAACACAGGGAGATCAGGTCTGCGCTTTGTGACCACCTAGAAGGGTGGGGTAGGGAGGGTGGGAGGGAGATGCAAGAGGAAGGAGATATGGGGCTATATGTATATGTATAGCTGATTCACTTTGTTATAAAGCAGAAACTAACACATCACTGTAAAGCAATTATACTCCAATAAAGATTTTTTAAAAATAAAAATAAATAAATCAAAAAAAATCTATGTTGTCTCAAATTTATAAACTGTATCAACCTAAGGTAACACAGAGTATAGCCTTAAAAATGAAGTGCATGGTCTAAAAAATATTTTCCAGTCCAAAAAGACATTTGCTTCTGATTGTAAGACATATACTTCATTCTCAGACATGCAAAGTTAAACAAACAAAGAAGAAAGCAAAACAACAAACTTCACAAAGATGCATCCTGCTGATAACAATGAAGGACTGTTAGAGAGTGGAGTGAAGCAAAAAATATCAGTAAATAATAAATATGGGAATACATACATATAAATACATAAAATATATTCTTAGTTAATAATATTGAATATGAGTATAGTTATTTATAAAAAGTTTTATATCTTAAAGGTAACTAATGGTATACATGAAATGATATTGTGGAAGTTCTTAAAACAGATCAAGAATGAATTTAAACATTAATAAAAGGAATTCTGTGGTTCACTGCTAATATCTGGATATTATTGATGAGTTCCCAGGCCAAAAAAATAAAGTATGAGGGATAACACTGACATTTAAATTATGAAGAGGAAGTCAGAGTTTAGGATAAAGAAAAGAGAAATGTCAAAAAGAGGAAAACAGTTTGCCAACTATGAAAAGAAGTCCAAATTCTGTCTTTAGTTTTGATCAGGGGTTTGCAAACTTTTTCTGTAAAGAGTCAAATTGTAAATATGTTGAGCTTTGTGGGCTATATAGTCTCTGTCCCTACCTATCTTGCTGTTATAGCATTAGAACAACCATAAAGAGTATGTAAACAAATGAGTGACTGTGTCCCAAGAAACCTCATTTATGGACACAATTTGAATTTCATGTAATTTTACGTGGCATAAAATACTATTCTTCTTTTGATTTTTTTCAAAGTAAAAAACATTTTTAGCTTATGGGTAGTACAAAAACAGGCTGTGGGTCTGATTCAGCTCATAAAAATAAATTGCCAAAAGAATTTAGATGGAGTTTGGGTCAAGATGGCAGAATAGGAAGACCTGGGGTTCACCTCTCCCCACAAGTACATAAAGAATACATCTACAAGTGGAACAATTCACACAGAACACCTCATGAACACTAGCAGAGGACCACAGACACTTAAAAGAACAAGAAAAGATCACTGCATAACCAGGTAGGATGAAAGAGAAAAAAGGAAGAAGAAGAAAAGAGGGCACAGGATGGGACCTGCACACCTGGGGGGTAGCTGAAGGAGAGGAGAGATTACTGCACCTAGGGAAGACCCCTCACTGGTGGCAAGATCAGCTGAAATAGAAGGGGAGATTTGGGGGCTATCAGAGGAAAGTGCAGTGGCCGGCCTGTGGCAGGAAGGACAGAATGATACTTATATGGAAGGTCAGTGCCACAGCTTTGCATGCCCCAACCTGAGACGTGTGTCTGCCAGTGCTGGCAAGGGCTGGGTGCTTAAGTATGGGGTTTGGAGAGTGGACCAGGGGAGAGGACTGTTGTTGGCTGTGTAGAGTCAGCCTGAGGGAACAGGAGTGAAGGGCTCTGCAGCCGGGAGTGCTCCTGGAGGAAGCACAGACTGCTGTGGAAGGGAGGTGCCATTGTTGAGTGGCATGTGAAAGGCAGGGCTGCCATCATGACCTCTCTCCCCACATGCCAGCCTCTGCCTCTGCAGGCTCTGGGAGGGGCTCCTGCCAGAACCAGCTCGCACACCCCAATTGGTTGCTTCCTCTTGCCCCTCCCACCTAAGCGAACAGGCATGCCCCAGTCAGTCGCTGCCTTCTCCCCCTCTCACCTGGGGAGGGTGAGCAGTTGCCTGAAGGTGGCCCACACACAGAGGAGGGGCTGAAATCAAAGCTGAGCCCCAGGGGCTGTGCAACTAAGGAATAAGAACAGACACCTCTCCTTGTAGCTGCACAAACCCTGGATTAAACCCCTGTGATCAGCTTGGTAAACCCAGTGCCTGAGGAACATCTTAATGGACAACGAATACTCCCATAACTGAGATGAGTCTAGCTTTAGCAGCTATGGACTCTGTGGGCACGTACACATGGGAGTTGGGTCAGATCACAGTCTGAGCTACCCCACAGTGCCCACAGCAGGTCCAGAGACTTACCTAGAGGTCTTGGAGAACCTCCTGGGGAGGTGGGGGTTGTCTGTGGCTCATCTTGGGGGTGAGGACACTTATAAAAGAGGCCCCAGATATTTGTTGTTGTTTTTATATTTATTTAAAAATTTTTGTGATATATTTTTAATTTTTCTATTTTTATTTTTTGTTTAATTTTTTGTTTTTGGCTTTTTGTTTGTTTTTTTAATTTTTCTTTGTTTTTGCTTTTTTGTTGTTTTTGTTGTTTTCTTTGCTTTTTTTGTTTTTGTTAGTTTTGTTTTATTGTTTGTTTTGGTTTGGGGGTTTCTTGTTTGTTTTCTTGTTTATTGTTTTCTCTTTTTTTTTTGACTTGGTTTTGTTTTTATTATTTGTCTTGGTTGTTTGTTTGTTTGTCTTGTTTTGGTCATGTCACGCAGCTTGTAGGGTCCTGGTCTCCAGCCAGGGGTTGAACCTAAGCCCCTGTGGTGGGAGCACCAAGTCCTGGCTGCTGGACCACCAGGGAATTCCAAGCCCTGGGAATATTAACCAGTGTGAGCTTTCCCGAAGTCCCCATCTCAGCACCAAAACTCGGCTCCACCTAATAACCTGCAAGCTCCAGTGCTGGAACACCTCAGGCCTAACATCCAGTAAGACAGGAATACAGCCCCTCCCATCAGCAGACAGGTTGCCTAAAGTCATACTAAGCTCACAGGCACCCTAAAACACACTATTTGACACGGTCCTGCCCACCAGAGGGACAAGACCCAGCTCCACCCACCAGAGGGCAGGCACCAGTCCCTCCCACCAGGAAGCCTACACAAGCCCCTGGACCAACCTCACTCACCAGGGCACAGAAACCAAAAGCAAGAGGAACTACGACCCTTCAGCCTGTGAAAAGGAAGCAACAAACACAGTAAATGAGACAAAATGAGGCAAAAGAGAAATATGTTGCTGATGAAGGAGCAAGGTAAAAACCTACAAGACCAACAAAATGAAGAGGAGATAGGCAATCTACCTGAAAAAGAATTCAGAGTAATGATAGTAAATATGATCCAAGATCCTGGAAAGAGAAAGGAGACATGGATTGAGAAGATACAAGAGATGTTTAACAAGGACCTAGAAACTAAAGAACAAACAAACAGTGATGAACAATACAATAACTGAAATGAAAAAAGACTAGAAGGAATCAATAGCAGAATAACTGAAGCAGAAGAACGGATAAGTGAGCTGGAAGATAGAATAGTGGAAATCACTGCTGTAGAACAGAATAAAGAAAAAAGAATTAAAAGAAATGAGGACAATCTCTGAGACCTCTGGGACAACATTAAATGCACCAACATTCGAATTATAAGGGTTCCAGAAAAAAAAGAGAAGGGACTGAGAAAATATTTGAAGAGATTATAGCTGAAAACTTGCCTAATATGAGAAAGGAAATAGTCACCCAAGTCCAGGAAGTGCAGAGAGTCCCATACAGGATAAACACAAGGAGAAACACACCAAGACACATATTAATCAAACTAACAAAAATTAAATACAAAAAAATTAAAAGAAGCAAGGGAAAAGCAACAAATAAAATACAAAGGAATCCTCATAAGGTTTTTAGCTGATTTTTTCCGCAGAAACTCTGCATGCAAGAAGGGAGTGGCATGGTATATTTAAAGTGATGAAAGGGAAAAACCTACAACCAAGAATACTCTACCCAGCAAGGATCTCATTCAGATTTGATGGAGAAATCAAAAGCTTTACAGACAAGCACCAAGAGAATTCAGCACTTCCAAACCAGCTTTACAACAAATGCTAAAGAAACTTCTCTAGGCAGGAAACACAAGAGAAGAGAAGAAAAGAGGAAGGGAAGAAGAAAGACCTACAAAAAGAACCCCAAAACAATTAAGAAAATGGTAATAGTTACATACATATCGATAATTACCTTAAATGTAAATGGATTAAAGGTTCCAACCAAAAGACATAGACTGGCTGAATGGATACAAAAGCAAGACCTATATATATGCTATCTACAAGAAACCCTCTTCAGACCTAGGGACACATAGAGACTGTAACTGAGGGGATGGAAAAAGATATTACATGCAAAATGGAAATCAAAAGAAAGCTGAAGTAACAATACTCATATCAGACAAAATAGACTTTAAAATAAAGACTCTTGCAACAGACAAGGAAGGACACTACATAATGATCAAGGGATCAATCCAATAAGAAGATATAACAATTATAAATATTTATGCACCCAACATAGGAGCACCTCAATACATAAGGCAAATGTTAGCAGCCATAAAAGGGGAAATCGACAGTAACACAATAATAGTGGGAGATTTTAACACCTCACTTACACCAATAGACAGATCATCCAGACAGAAAATAAATAAAGAAACATAAGCCTTAAATGCATATTAGAACAGATAGACTTAATTGATATTTATAGGACATTCCATCCAAAAGCAGCATAATACACTTCCTTCTCAAGTGCTCATGGAACATTCTCCAGGATAGATCACATGTCAAGATTCAGTAAATTTACAAAAATTGAAATAATATCAATCATGTTTTCCAATCACAATGCTACAAGATTAGAAATGATTTACAGGAAAAAAAAACTGTAAAAAACACGAACACATGGAGGCTAAAGAATATGTTACTAAATAATCAATGGATCACAGAGGAAATAAAAAATATGTAGAAATAAATGACAATGAAAACACGATGATCCAAAACCTATGGGGCGCAGCAAACTAAGAAGGAAGTTTATAGCAATACAATTTTACCTCAAGAAACAGGAAAAATCTCAAATAAACAACCTATCCTTACACCAAAAGCAACTAGAGAAAGAAGAACAAATAAAACCCAAAGTTAATAGAAGGAAAGAAGTCATAAAAATCAGAGCAGAAATAAATGAAATAGAGATAAAGAAAACAGTAGCAAAGATCAATGAAACGAAAAGCTGGTTCTTTGAGAAGATAAACAAAATTGATAAACCTTTAGCCAGACACATCAAGAAAGAAAGGGAGAGGCCTCAAGCCAATAAAACTAAAAATTAAAAAGGAGATGTTACAATGGACAGCACAGAAATACAGAGTGTCATAATAGATAAATCACAAGTAATGAAATTGAAACTGTGACTAAAAATCTTCCAACAAATAAAAGTCCAGGACCAGATGGCTTCACAGGAAAATTCTATCAAACATTTAGGGAAGAGCTAACACCTACCCTTCTGAAACTCTTCCAAAAAATTGCAGAGGAAGGAACACTCCCAAGCTCATTCTACAAGGCCACTATCACCCTGATACCAAAACCAGACAAAGATGTCACAAAGAAAGAAAACCTCAGGCCAATATCACTGATGAACATAGATGCAAAGATCCTCAACAAAATACTAGCAAATAGAACACAACAGCATATTTAAAGGATCATACACCATGATCAAGTGAGATTTATCCCAGGGATGCAAGGATTTTTCAATATCTGCAAATCAATCCACAACAACAAATTGAAGAATAAAATATGTATGATCATCTCAAGAGATGCAGAAAAAACTTTTGACAAAATTCAACACCCATTTATGAAAAAAACTCTCCAAAAAGTGGGCATAGAGAGAACCTACCTAACATAATAAAGGCAACATATGACAAACCCACAGGAAACATCATTCTCACTGGTGAAAAACTGAAAGCATTTCCTCTAAGTTCAGGAAGAAGACAAGGATGTAAACTCCCTTCACTATTATTCAACATAGTTTTGGAAGTCCTAGCCACAGCAATCAGAGAAGAAAAAGAAATATACGGAATCCCAACTGGAAAAGAAAAGTAAAAGTGTCACTGTTTGCAGATGACATGATACTATACGTAGAAAACCCTAAATATGCTACCAGAAAACTACTAGAGCTCATCAATGAATTTGGTAAATTTGTAGGATAAAAAATTAATATGCAGAAATTTCTTGCATTCTCATACACTAACAATGAAAGATCAGAAAGAGAAATTAAGGAAACAATCCCATTTACCATATCAAAAAGAATAAAATACCTAGGAATAAACCTACCTAAGGAGGCAAAAGACCTATACTCAGAAAACTAAGATACTGATGCAAAAATAAAAGATCACACAAAGAGATAGAGAGATATACCATGTTTTTGGATTGGAAGAATCAATATTGTGAAAATGACTACACTACCCAAAACAATCTACAGAGTCAGTGTAATCCCTATCAAATTACCAATGGCATTTTTCATGGAATTACAAGAAATTTTACAATTTGTATGGAAACACAAAAGACCTTGAATTGTGAAAACAATCTTGAGAAAAAAATGGAGCTGGCGGAATCAGGCTCTTTGACTTCGGACTATACTACAAAGCTACAGTTATTAAAACAGTATGGTACAGGCACAAAACCAGAAATACAGATCAATGGAACAGAATAGAAAGTCCAGAGAAAAACCTATGAACCTACGGTCACCTAATCTATGACAAAGGAGGCAAGAATATACATTGGAGAAAAGACAGTCTCTTAAATAAGTGGTGCTGGGAAAATTGGAGAGCTAAATGCAAAAGAATGAAATTAGAATACACCCTAACACCATACACAAAAATAAACTCAAAATGGATTAAAGACCTAAATGTAAGTCCAGATACTATAAAACTCTTAAAGGAAAGCATAGGCAGAACACTCTTTGACATAAATCGCAGCAAGATCTTTTCGATCCACCTCCTAGAGTAATGAAAATAAAACCAAAAATAAACAAATGGGACCTAATGAAACTTAAAAGCTTTTGTACAACCAGGAAACCATAAACAAAACCAAAAGACAACCCTCAGAATGGGAGAAAATATTTGAAAATGAAGCAACCAAAAAAGGATTAATCTTCAAAATATACAAACAGCTCATGCAATTCAATATCAAAAAAACAAACAACCCAATCAAAAAATGGGCAGAAGATCTAAATAGACATTTCTCCAAAGAAGACATACAGATGGTCAAGAGGCACAAGGGTACAAATGAACCTATCTACAAAACAGAAACAGAGTTACAGATGTAGAAAATAAACTTATGGTTACCAGGGGGTAAGGGTTGGGAGGGATAACTTGGAAGATTGAGACTGACATATACACACTCCTATATATAAAATAGATAACTAATAAGGACCCACTGAATAGAACAGGGAACTCTACTCAGTACTTTGTAATGGCCTATATGGGAAAAGAATCTAAAAAAGAGTGCATATGCATATGTATAACAGATTCACTTTGCTGTACACCTGAAACTAACACAACACTGTAAATCAACTATGCCCCAATACAGTATTTTAAAAAAGAAGAAAAAGATAATAATTTGCCAACTCTTGATTTTGATAAATAAATTGATTCAATTACACATAATATTGATTAAATTCCTTAGGTTAATAAAAAGAAGTATTAAATATAAAACAATTAATTTTGAAAGCACACTAAATATATGTTATGAAACTGATATTTAATGTATGGTATAGAGACCTCTTTTATAGCAATACCTTAAAAATCATGTCTTAAAATACTATCTACTTGACTAGATGGCAGTCTTGTCTTCCTGGAAGTTGCTCTACATGAATACTTCTCAGAATCCCCATTATTTAAATGTGTAAGGTAATGTCCTTTAAATATCCCCATGCTTTCTCTTTTGTAGGGTTTTAGATAAAGTCACAGTGTACTACAGACTAGAGATCAGGAGGCATTGCTTTCAGTTCTATAGAATGACTTTGGTTTCTGCTTGTTCAATTAGATCATTTCTCCACTGAACAATCCTAACTTTCTGTATTTAGTATCAAAATGTGTGCTGTTGCTAACATGCTCAAATATGCTGACCTCTTTTAAATCCCAGTACAGAATAAGAAGGGAAACAACCAAGACTTTTTTCAGCTCAGTTGCTTCAGAAGCTGGGCACCCAAAAAGCATTTTGTGTCCATAACTGAAAAATTATGGAGGACAACTTGGTAATACAAATTGAAAATCCTAAAATATAGTAAAGTTTTTGAACCATGTTATAATTCCTCGAAGTTATCCTAAATTAACTATCTTGAATAGAACAGTTATTTTAACTGAATATTCAGAATAACATTTTTACAAATCTTTAAAATTTTAAACTAAAAATTTTTTAGCAATGATTATAATTAAATACAGTACATATGGTAGAATGTATTTATACATATTTAAAATTATGGCACAACCAATAAAGATCAAAGAAATGAAAGAAATATAAAAAAGTCCTGCACCCCAAAAATACACCATGCTTAGTATGTTTTACATGCACAATATGCCAAACATTCATGAAATGGACTCTGTCTACAATATATAAACTGGTTCAGGAAATATATAAAAGAAAAATTTAGCTAATGTATTTTATCAAGTGAAGAAAACCTTAATTACATAACAGGAAAAAGGGATATTGGAAAATAAAATTGGGTCTAATTAAAACTATTAAATAACACAAAAGAAAAAGAAAAAAAAAAGAAAGGACAATTGAAACTATGCCAAATGACCAGGGAGTGTATCCCAGATAAATGAAAATGGTTCAACACTAGAAAAGTTGACAATATAAGTCAACTTTTTATCATTTTCCCTCTCATTTGCTTAGATACCATCAAACAATTTAAAAAGCATTTTGACAAAAGTCCACATCCACATATGATAAAATGAACAAGTAAGCAAAGAAATAAAAACAAGCAGCTTTTTCATAAAAAAAGGAGTATTTCCTTAAGCTGGCAAAAGATATTTACCAAAATTTTAGACCAAGAATCATACTGAATATGGAAACTTTACAAAACATAAAACTAAAATCAGTAACAATGCAAGGTGTCCATTGTCAATGCTATTCAACAGTGTTTTGGAAAGCTTAGCCAATGCATGTGAATGTCCATGAAAACAAATAATTTCTAGTGAACAAAATTACTTATTTGGGAAGAGGAAGAAAATATATTTCAGGAGATTCTAAGAATCCCTTCACAAAGGAGCAAAGTCTAAAAAGTATCAAGTTATATTATGAAGTCGTAGTGTTAAAACAACATGCAATTATGCAGCAACTATAGCAGTATTAGAAAAATAGATTAATAAAACAGAATAGAAATCCCAGAAACTGAGACATGCGAATATGAGGAATTGCTATATAATGATGTTAGCATCCCAAATCAGTGCATTAAGAATGACAACTTCAGCAAGAGGTGGAAATTTCAACTGCAGGTAAGTTTGTAGTGAAAATGGAATTTATATATACATTGCTAATGATAGTGCAAATTGATCAGTTCACTATGGATGATAAAAAGTGACTGGAAAGAGAAGGAACAATAAATTCATAATTGTAAGATATTTACGAAGTCTGAAAGGGCTCACTTCATTCCAGGCAAACTTATGAAAGACTTATCTGTAAAAGCCATACAAGGTATCTACCAATTAATGTAACTTTGCCTAGGAAAATTTAGACTACCTGGCACTCAATCCCTCTTTTGAAAGTTTTTTTTTTCCCCACAGAGTTTACTATGCTTTGTATCACATGTTCCAATTACCTGTGTAAATATATTTGAGGAGAAAAAAATGAACAATCCCGTCAATAGGATAATGAGATGCTGACATTTTAATCAATAGGATCACTATGTATTGGGTGTTGACAACTGAACCAATCAGATCTATCCTCTTTGGGTGTTTATATTGTAAATGTCTGGCTAGGAATTCAGAATAATAGAAATGATAACAGAGAGTAGCTGGATTTCCACAGCAAAGTGATCTAATCAAAGGTAATCTGAGAGTGCAACATTTTAATCGGGTCACTTCAGATAAGCTATATTCTAAATGATGTTATATCTATATCACACTTTCTTTATCCATTCATCTGTTGATGAGAACATAGGCTGTTTCCATATCTTGGCTATTATCAATAAGGTTGCAATGATAATGGGAGTGAAGATATCTCTTCGAGATACTGATTTAATTTCTTTTGAGTATATATCCATAAGAGGGATTACTGGATCATATGGTAGTTCTATTTTTAATTTTTTTGACAAACCTCCATACTGATTTCCACAGTGACTATACCAATTTACATTCCTACCAACTATGTACAAAGTTCCCTTTTCTCCACATCCTCCTTAATCTCTTGTCTTTTTTTATAATATCCATCCTGACTGGTATGAGATGATATCTCTTTATGGCTTTAATTTGAATTTACCTGATGATTAGTGATATTGAGCACCTTTGCATGTACCTGTTGGCCATTTGTGTTATGTCTTTGAAAAAATGTCTATTCAGGCCCTTTGCTTATTTTTTAATTGGGAATTTGTTTTTTCTCTGTGTATGTTGTTGTTGTTTTCCTATACAGTTGTATGAATTCCTTATATATTTTGGATGTTAACCCCTTACCTGATATGTGGTTTGCAAGTATTTTCTCCTGTTCTGTAGGTTGCCTTTTCATTTTGCTGATGGTTTTCTTTGCTGTGCAGAAGCTTTTAAGCTTAACGTAGTCCCACTTGTTTGTTTTTGCTTTTGTTCCCTATGCTTTTTGTGTAATATCCAAAAAACATAAAAGTTGCTAAGATCAATGTCTAGGAGGTTTTAGTCCTAGGTTTTCTTCTAGGTGTCTTATGGTTTTATGATTCAGGCCTTACATTTAGATCTTTAATTCATTTCAAGTAAATTTTTGTGTGCAGTGTTAGATAGGGATCTGGTTTCATTCTTTTGCATGTTGGTATACATTTTTCCCAACACCATTTATGGAAGAGACTAGTCTTTTACCATTGTGTCTTCTTGTCATCCTTGCCAAAGATTAGTTAAATGTACAGGCATACTTTATTTTATTGCACTTCACTTTGTTGCACTTCACTTTATTGCACTTGACAGATACTGGGTTTTTTTGCAAATTGAAGGTTTGTGGCAACCCTGCCCTGAGCAACTCTATCAGCTCCGTTTTTCCAATAGCATTTGCTGACTTTGTGTCTGGTGTCACATTTTGGTAATTCTAGCAGTATTTCAAACTTTTCCATTATTATTATATTTTTATGGTGATCTGTGGTCTGTGATCTTTGATGTTACTACTTTAACGACAGATGTGGAAAGTGAGAGAACTAAAATTGAGAAGCGCAGCTTGAAAGGTGTGACTGAATTGCTGCAATCTCATGATAAAACTTTAAAAGGTGAAGAGTTGCTTCATATGGATGAGCAAGCAAGTGGTTTCTGGTGAAGATGCTGTGAAGATTGTTGAAATGACAATAAAGGATTTCAGATATTACATAAACTTAATTGATAAACCAATAGCAGGGTTTGAGGGGATTGATTTCACTTTTGAAAGAAGTTCTATGGTGGGTAAAATGTTATCAAACAGCATCACTTGCTACAGAGAAATTGTTAGTGAAAGAGTCAATCGATATGTTGAACTTCATTGTCGTCTTATTTTAGGAAACTGTCACAGCCACCCAACCTTCAGCAACCACCACCCTGATCAGTCAGCAGCCGTCAATATCAAGGCAAGACCCTCCACCGGCAAAAAGATTATGACTTGTTGAAGGTTCAGATGATAGCTAACATTTTTTAAAAATAAAGTATTTTTAAATTGAAGTATGCACATTGTTTTTCTAGACATAATGCTATCGCACACAGTAAACTACAGTGTAGTGTAGACATAATTTTTATACACACTGGGAAACCAGAAAAAGTCATGTCACTTTCTTTGTTGCAATATTCATTTTTTTGAGGTGGTCTGGAACCTAACTAGCATATTTCCAAGCTATGCCTATGTATGTGTGGTTTATTTCTGTGCTCTTTATTCTATTCCATTGATCAATGTCTGTTTTTATGCCAGCACCATGCTGTTTTGATAATTATTAGTTTGTAATATAATTTGAAATCAGGAAAATATGATGTCTCTATCTTTGTTCTTGCTCAAGATTGCTTTAGCTACTTGGAGTCTTTTGTATCTCCTTATAGATTTCAGGATGGTTTTTCTATTTCTATGAAAAATCCCATTGGAATTTTCATAGGTATTGCATTGAATCTATAGATCACTTTGGGTAAAATGAACATTTTAACAATATTAATCCTTTCAATCCAAGAATACAGGATATCTTCCCGTTTATGTCTTCTTCAATTTCTTTCAACAGTTTCTTATAGTTTTCAGCATGTAGGTCTTTCACCTCCTGGTTAAATTTATTCATAAGTGTTTTATTGTTTTAGATGCTATTATAAATGGGATTTTCTTAATTTCATAAATCTTAATGGATTTCTTAATTTCTCTTTCAGACAGCTTATCACAGTATAAAAAAACAAATGATTTTTGTATGTTAATATTGTATCCTGCAAATTTCCTGAATTCTTTGATTAGCTCAACACATATTTTTGTTGTGGTTTGTTTGTTTGTTTTGGTGAAGTCTATTGGGTTTTCAATATATAAGATCTTGTCATCTACAAACAGGGTCAATTTCATGTCTCTGGTGGATATTAAAAAAAGTGTTTTCTTCATCTTGGCAATGTGATGTGGTATGCCTAGGTATATCTTTCTTTGTATTTATTCTGTGTATGTTACTTGAGGTTTGCTTGTTTGTTGCTTGTCTGTCTTTTTTTCTGCTTGAAATGTTTCCACAGTTTTGGAAAATACTTTCCATGATCTTTTTCAAAATATCTTCTCCTTATTCTGCATCTCCTGTTGTTTGAGTACTCAATTGTACATGTGTTATATCAATTTTTACTGACCATATATTTCAAATAGAAATTTTTATGTTTTTGACACTTTTCTATTGGTAGTTCATTTTTATAATTTCTGTTGACCCTATGTTCATACCTACAGATTTGTTTATCTAATGTATCAAAATACTATTAAGCCCATCAAAACAATTCTCTTTTAATATTTTCTATTTTCTATTTCTTTCTTTTTCATTGGGTACATATTTTCTACTTGCCTCTGTTTGGTGCATCCTCTTTCTGCAGATGAGTATTATCCATATTTGCCCTTTATGCATTAATATCAGTGTTAAAGTATCTTCCTTATAGTTCCAACCTTCAAGCCATCTCCGATTTTTCATTACTGATTCTTCTTCTCTTAGCCATGTGACTTAATTAAATTCATAACATTTATTTCCATAATAGAGCATGCTACTTATTATGGAGAACTGGTAGTTTGTGGGATTGACTTTCTCTTTTGTTTAATTCAGCTGTATTTGGACTTTGTTGCAGTCTTAGCTTGATTAACTTCACTTTGCTTTTAAACATTTTGTGTGTGAAGTCAGAACTTTCCTTTCAAAAGGGCTTGGAGTCTCAGCAGTGACAGAGATCTCTTGGGGATATTAGATTGTCTGCCAAGAACTTCTCTTGGGGAAGTTCTCTTTCATCTCCAATACCATTTTGGTCTTTCTGCACAATGTGAAATCCCTCTCCTCCCTGTTTTCTTGTCTCTAGCCTTTAATAGCTTATGCCTACACTTGGTGAAAATTACCAAGAACTGTGAAGAGTATAAAAAATGTCTATATTTGCAAGCTAACACATTAGCCTGTCATAATTTCATGGGTGCTCACAGAAGACAGGAGATTCCTGGGTCAGAGACAATAGATTTTATTACTCACATGATATCAGATAGTATGAGTTTTATGTTCACATTGGATCCTTTTCCCAACTAAGTCTTTGGCAATAAGGTGATAATGGGCCCAGCTGGATGCTACATATGGAATGGGTACACATGGCAACTGTGAACTTAAAAACCCAGACCCAAAAATAATCGGTTGCAACCAAACATTCAGAATCTTTGCCACAAAGGGAGATTTTACCTTTATTATACTGGACAGCAAAATATTGGCCCTCTTAGTTAGAGGCAGACAGCTAACCCTACTTTCCAAGGCTTTTTGTTATAAAACATTCTTGAAAAGATAAGCCAGGGCAGAAGCCTGTCAATGCCTCTGATCGTAAGATATGTAAAAATACAGAAGACCCATGGATTGCCTCTCAGCAAAAATCTGCATTGCCTGATCTGAACTAGCTCTCCTGAGTTGTCTTGGAACTTCAGTGTTCCACTGTTTTGTAGGTAGAGAAGATCTCACATATCTCAGAGGTTGTGTTTTCTGCTTTCCTGCCCTGCCCTTTATTTTGGCACAACACATGACATCGCCATTCACTCAGGTATGGTCCATAGAAAACACTGACAAGTAGATGCAGATTTTCTCAGTGACTGAGGTAATTTAGGGTTCTTTTTATCAAGTCATGATAAACATCAATGACTTGCCTTGCTTCTCCTTATGGCTACCTACTCTTATTTGCATAGTTCCCTGTTATCTTACTTTTCTCTTAAACTTGTATCTGTATTTGGTTTTCTTTAGGATGTGATTGTTGAACAGTACATTGAAATACCACAGTTGATTACAGAGCCTGAATGAAGGTTACATAACAATCTAATGAGATCCGTATTTTCCAAAGACCTATCCATTGTGAATTTCACTCTGGCTCAATATTCCAACAGCGTTGAAAAGAGTGGTACGTCATCTCTATCCTTGCAAGTTACTCTCTGCATTTTAGTTTTTCAGGTTGTTGTTTTATTTTTCCCTGTCAGCTTTCTAATAAATTCACAAAAGCTATGATTTTGTAGCATATCTGCCTTGTTCTTTGTGTTAGGTTGAGGACAAGGATCTATTGTAACTTTCTACACCCTATTCAAAAGTTAACAAATTACCTACCTCCTTCTTTTGTTAAATAAATAGGTTACTGTAATCATCATTATTTTCTGGTTCTTCCCCTCTGTCCCACTAAAATAGAAAAAATAATCCATGGCCGTTTTTCTTTTTCTTTTTTCTTGTAAATCAGCAGTTGTCAGAGATAATTCTATCACAGTTTTGAGGGCTTCCTACTTTACTCATAAGACAGATGAAAAGTATGAATGATATCTTTGAGAGTTTTTCCACATCAATTCTTTCCTTTCCCAGCCCTGCTTTAAGAGTTATCTTGATTTCTGAAGTTGTCTCTCTTTTTTCAATAAAGAACATGTTTATTTTATGGTAATATTGTTTTTCCTCAGCTTGAGAATTCCTGGTATTTTCTTTGGCCTATTTTTATTTTTCATGTTTATATTTTAATTTCATTAGATTTTGTATGAAGGAGGACTTTTATACACTGACTTCATTTCTCTTTTTCAATCTAGAAATTGTTAGTTTGTTTTAGAAAACAAATTTATTATGTAATCCATGTGATTTTATGTGTATGTATGTGTGTTTATGTAAAATGTTAACCAGAATATACACTAAAATTAGTAATTTACTGTCATTACATTTAAGTGAGACATACCACTTTTTCTCACATTTTTTGTCTAAAGCTAGTCTAGTATCATTGGTACAGGGAATTGTAATTCCCTAAGAAGCAAGCAACAGTTATTTTGAACAATAATAAAACAGAGCATGTAGGCAACTAACAATGCCTGATACATCACATAAAATTCTTTGTCTGAAATGATAAGATAGGTGAATCCCAATTAATTAAAATTTTGCCAGATAAAAAGCTCAAGTGTTCAGATTCTCTGTTCTGCAACATTAAAACTGAAGAAATTAGAGACAAAAATTAGCTTTTTTTTGCTAAGGCATAGTTACAAATTAACTTCAGGTTAAAAATTTGTGTCAAAAATGAGAACGTACTGTATAGCACATGGAACTCTATTCAATGCTCTGAAGTGACCTAAATGGGAAGGAAATCCAAAAAAAGATGAGATATACATATACATATAGCTGATTCACTTTGCTGTACAGTAGAAATTAACACAACGTTGTAAAGCAACTATACTCCAATAAAAATCTTTAAAATATCTGTGTCAAGACATATATAGGTCAGTATCTGTAGTTAAAATAATTGAAAAGATGGAAAGAAAATATAGGAAGAGTTTCAAACTTATAAGCCAGTGTAACTGCCTATGTCCAATCTCTCTTTCCAGCCATTTAACCATCTGCGCAGGCAGACTTCATAGCTTTAGAGAAATGTATCTAATTTTTTTTAATTCTATTTAAGCATGAGATAACTTATTTGTCACAATAACCCTAAGAAGTCATTTTCCACATAGGATGTTTTAAAAATAAGTTTTTTTTTACAGATGAAGAAACTGAAGCACAGAATATTAAAGTGGGAGTTTTAGTTGAGATATTTAGCAAATACCAAGTGAGATGTAAGACAACTCACGCTTGAAAAATTTCAAAATAAGGCCAAGACACAGTTAGGTGTTAGATTCCCATTAAAACATGTAGTAAGAATGTGATTCAAAGATGTTTATTTGTAGAGAATTATATTGAAAAAAGCTGCCAACATGTGGTGAGCTCCACTCTCTCATCATTCCCCTATCTCAATGAGGGAACACACTTCTCACTTGAAATCTAATGGAAAGTTCTCTTTAGGAGAACCCTTCTCAGAACTTGATGTGTATCCCCTATGGCATGCTAGAAAATCAGACTGTGGTCTGACTCCTGGATAGAAAATCTGAAGTCTGAGAGTGGATCACTTTTATGGTAAAGCAAAAGAGAATGGAATTATTGACTTGGGAATCAGCCAGGATTGTACAGGTCAAGGTCAAGGACCAACAGTGGACTGACTGCTCAAGACAATTATTTCACTCTGTGTTTTTCTGGATTCCATACCTCCCAGGATTCCAATATACTCTCATCAAATGGGAAAAGAGCCTTGGCAACATTTGTAAGATTCAACTTTCCAGCCTCCTTCATAGGAGTGCCAAATTGTGTTTTATTTTAAGAAAATAAAGAAATGACAAAATTTAGCTGTAGTTAGTTTATCTGAATGTTCATTCTATAAAAATGAGAATGAGTATAAAGTCATGAAAGCTAACATCCTCCCAACAAGTTTGATCCTGTATTTTTCAGCAATTTGTTATTATGACATACACCATTTAACCAAAAAAAAAAAAAAAAAGTAAATGTATAGCATCTAAATGCCAATAAAGTTATATTAGATATGAAGGAGCTTCATTAAAAAGTCAGTAAGGGAAGCAAAGGCAATTCTAATTTATCTGGAAGGGGGAAAACAGCCAAATTATTATGTAACATGCATTTAAAAAATATTTCTGAGCACTAAGTAGTATATTTGTAGTAGCAGTTGAAGCATATGTAATAAAAGTAACATTAATAATAAAAGTGTAATAAAAGTGACATTATAAAGAAAATATCTATAGAAACATATAAGTAATCTGGAAGGATCATCTAATGACCATATTTGAGTCTCCAAAGTAGGAAATATGTGAGCTAAACAAATAAATTTATTCTAAATGTCTAGGTATAGATTTCTAAGATGGTAGTTTCTCTAAGTTACCTTTTAAAAATTTATGAATTATTGACCTGGATGATTATAGTACATTGTCAACTCATCAGTTAGGTCTTGGCAAACGGCAGTGATCACAGTGGTAACCAAAATGGGAGAGCAGATTTGTGAGGCCAGGTTTTGTTTGAGGAATGAAGATAAATATGGCAATAAAGTGTCTTGTTTTCACCATATTTATCCATGAAATCATATGGTATATCAAATATGTTATTGCTCTGTCTGCCCAGCCCACCATGAAGTAGATATTTGGCAACTTTTCAATGAACTCAGGCAATGTAGTAAACCAAAGCAGATAACTCAGGTTAAAAAAAAAAACACTTTTGAATAATCAGATCTGGCTGTCTACATTAGGGACTAATTGAAAGCAGAAAAGTACTGCATGTCAAACACAGTCACTTAAAATTATTACAACTGATTAAACAGATCCCTCATTGCCTAAATTATAAGACAAGTTAAAATTTAATAGCTATAAGGGGAACCTAAGGCAGGATCTTTATAATAAAATGGATTAGCTATTTAATGTCAAATATCAAGTACTCAATCCTATTATAATCAGCTGATTCAAGTGAGTAGTTCTAATATTTAAGTGGATAAAATAACCAGACCATTATTGTGGGCAGTAAGAAGATAAAATCAGATGAAATTACATCCTTATAAACTTCAATACTGAACTACTTTCACTGTGTTGAAGTGCTTTCTGATTTTACTAGAAAGAATAGTATACGGTTACTGATTGATCTGTTCAACAGATTTTTGGATCTTAAAGCGATTTTTAATGCAGAATTTCCTATATGATTTATTAAACTAATTTTGAATTTGTTAAAATGAAATAAATTTATGGAAGGTAAATGCAGCCTTAAGTTACTATTTTGATTTTTTTTAGATTGGAGTTTTAGCAATAAGGATTCACTTTAATAATCTATCATAACTGCATTTGGATTTGATGTACAATTCACTTGTACTCTTATTTATTCTCTAAAACATACAAATTTATAAAGTCTAGAAAGTTCACTGTTAGTTAATCCTTACAAATAATACAAATAACAATAATAATATCAAATATTCTAGATAATCTGTGTTTTATTCATTACAGATTTTGTGATTCACAGTTTTCTGGAACCAATTATATATGATTGTATAGTTGTTGCTTCACCCATCCAAAAGGTTGGGATGTTTATTTACCTGCTTATGTTCTCTACTAAGAGTTCTATGGTGCCATGTCTTATATTTAGGTCTTTAAACCCTTGTATTGGCAAGGTTTGAATGTGTGTGTTGTGTGTGTGTTTGAGTTCTGCTTCTACTGCTTACAACAAGAAAACTTAAATCTCAAATCTATAAGACCATCGAAAAATATAATATAGGTTGACTAAATACATTTTCATGGTTCAAACTTAACTGATCTGAAAGAAAATAATTTTTATTAACTTTACCCAATTTGCTTTAGAAAATTCATTCAGATCATTTCCCTATGCATATTACTACAGGTACCTAGCTCCTCAAGAAAAAGTATAGAAAAAAAACAAGCTCACTTGAAAATCAATATTCAGATAAACTTAGCAGGGATGTATTAGGTTGGTTAAACATTAAACAGCCAGTGTTTACCTCAACTTTTTATGATCCAACCTAATATGCATTTCTTAATATTGATAGAAATCAACAATTGAGGTTTATATATTTAAGCAAGTGCAGCACAATACAGCCACACGTTTGGGTAAAGTTTAAACAAATATGATGAGATAAAAATAAAAACAACTTTATGGCTAATAAGTATACGTAAACTTTTTATATAAACATACCTTTCAGATACTTAAAACAAACAGGAAACCTCCTTAACATGGTGACACCATTCTTTATGAAAGTGGTACCATTAACCAAGTTTTATTTTATGAAGATGAAGTTTCATATTTTATCCTTGCAATATAAATCAGGTATGTATAAAGTCTTTAAAATACCACAATCATCATGCAGAAAGTGTGAACTATGATCCATACAAGTCAGTTCCATGGCAGTTAGCATTATCTTATAGTTAGAACACTAGGAAAACCTCTGTCATTAAAACATACAATTTATTATTAAGTTACCCACTTGATCTTATGTGTCTCTTTGGAGTATTCTCAAAATACGTTAGTGTGTGTACTTGATGTCTTATAGGAAACAGAATAATGCAAGACACGTGAATTTATAATCTAACATTGCAGTTTTGGCTCTCCTTTACGCATCATCTTTGGGATTGAATTTACTTATCAGATTGTACCAATCTCAGACTCTGTACAATAATTTTTCCAGAAGGAGTTACTTATGCAGCTATAATTTTGACAGCAGAAGAAAAAAGTATCTCTAAATAATTAATGGCAACATATCCCCCCTTTCTTTCTTTATCTGAAAGATTGCTCAAGTCATGTTCCCTAAAGGTTTCACTGTCCCATTGAAACAAAGTTGACAGGTGATGGCTAGATATTTTTAATTATGAGAAACCCTAAAGTAAAGAGCTTTCCAGAAGGAGTAGCAGTTAGACCCAGTAAACAATATTTGACACCTGCTTTGTCACATTACAGTGAACACCTGCCATTCGCCATTCAGAATGCTTACTGCTCACTAATTTCAAGTAAAAAATAAAAAGTTAGACTGGAGGCTTTGAACTGTTTAAAGATTTAAAATTAAATAAACTATAATCTTAACTTTTATGTCTTAATTAAATTTTATGACATAAGTAACATATAAATCTATTCTCTTGCCAAAGAATTAAAATTCTACATTGAGACTAAGATCCCATCTGACAACCAAGTTTGAGCACATTTTGAATATTAACTCAAAGGAAAGAGGCCAAAAATTTACCATTTGGTTAAAATGATGTTTTCTACAGGGAAAAATCATGAGTAATTTACCCCGTGTCTCCCTAGATCTTTGTTTCTAGATAGCAATTTATTCCTTCTCACAACAAATGGGACAGACAGACAACAAGCAAATTAATTATGTACTATACCATACATTTCTGAAAAAAAAAGAATTGAGACTTCACTTGCTGAGAGAGATTACACTTTAAACAGCCTGGACAAGGAGAGATTGAATGGGAAAATTTTATTGGAAGAAATAATGTGAAGAAAATGAGAAGCTTGCTGTGGTTATTTGGGAGGAGGGTTTGCCAGGTAGACAGAAAGTATAAAGGCCTTGCAATGAGAGAAATGCTGACACGCTCAAGTAAAAGCAATAGGGCAAGTATGGTTTGCATAACAGTAAGGTAGCTAGAAAGGAATAGGTAGGGCTGTCTACATAATTTGTGGTGTCCCATGCAAAATGAAAATGTGGGGGCCCCTTGTTTGAAAAAACAGGAGAAAAGCACTGTTAAGGATATTGCAAGATAAACCTTTTTTCCTTTCTTCCACAGTCTCTCTTTCAACTTCTTAAGGTGTTTTTAAATTTACTTTGTAATATAGTTCTGAGACAAGAAAAAGGAAACTTCTAAATTATTAGCATTAATTTTACTGATTAACTTTATATTGCACAATAGCAGTTTTAAATGCAAATATAATAGCATTTAACTCATATGTGGAATCCCTGAAATTATACAATTTGCATTTTGTAGCTCATACATGCATATACATATATATTCTTAATATCAGAATAGTGAAAACAGCACAAGAAACAAACTCAACTGATTTTATTTCACCTCCTGATGCATGTTCTCCCAATCCTCACTACCTTCAGCTTACTGGTGAGTAAAGATAGACTGAAAAGGAAAGGAACTATGGGTTACCCTTTCTTTCCTATCTTTCTTGGTCATTATTTTCAGCATAAGTAGTTAGCTAAAACAGGAGTGTTTACATGAATATTAACATGAGGAAGGAAAGACATGATAGGGTTCTTTAATCATTTTTGTTTTTAAGAGGGCCATTGGGCTTCCCTGGTGGAGCAGTGGTTGGGAGTCCACCTGCCAATGCATGGGACACGGGTTCTAATTTTTCTCTGGTACAGCAATTTTTAAACACCATTTCAGGAAGCTCAAGCTGTGTAGTAGTCTGTAAATGAGCATTCCCAATACAATAATGTCTATGCCCTAGTGAACATTAAGAATTTAATAAAATTACTTTGCATTTTTTAAAAAAATGTATGTTTTATCTCTCTATAGGACTAAAACCTGCATCCAAGAGGCAGAAGACAGGAGAGATGTGAATAATCACTATTGTATTGTGCTCATAATATCATTCCTTCATTGAGTTAAGATCATCTTATAAATGTGTTCCTCTCAAGAGGCTCTTGAAGTAAACTTGGACCTGAATTTTTGTCATTTTCTGAAGGAATGAACATTTCTATTCACATTAGCTCCATTAACTATTATCCTTTATTTTTTTTTTTCAGTCAGTCTTTATCAAAGAACAGTTGCTCAGTCTGGTCTTGAATTCTAGATTTCTGATGCCTGGCATAAAAACTGTTATTGATCCCAGCCTTAAAGTCATTAGATTTTTTTTTTTTTTTGGTACGCGGTCCTCTCACTGTTGTGGCCTCTCCCGCTGCAGAGCACAGGCCCTGGACGCGCAGGCTCAGCGGCCATGGCTCACAGGCCCAGCCGCTCCGCGGCATGTGGGATCCTCCCCGACCGGGGCACGAACCCGCATCCCCTGCATCGGCAGGCGGACTCTTCAACCACTGCGCCACCAGGGAAGGCCCAAAGTCATTAGATTTGATTGAATTCCAAAAGTGTGCTTTCTCCACCCTTGCAGATAGTTTAAGAACAGAATGTTCTTAAACTTGGTCTTTGGAGATCCCATCAAGAAGATTTCTAAGAACTACTTACACTGATGGGTTTTGCACAATTTAATCTCTAAAATTGTTGTTTCTTCAAGTTTTATATAATCTTTGCAGCTCTCAAAGTACAGTAACAGTGAGTTCCTGACAGATCTCCACATAGCCAACAGTCAAGAAGTATCTAGTGCCATGACCACGGCCTGAGTCTCAGATAAGAAAAAACAAATAAGTGCAGGTTTTGGGTTATAATAGCTGGCTGGTTTATATGTAATTGTCTCAAGAGTAATTACTAAGGAAACTTAGATCCTGATATGAGGCCAGGAACTAATATCATCACTGGGCTATCTCTCCAACAGTCTTTATGATAACACTTTCTTTTCCTAAACTCACTCAGTTTCCACACACTAAATTTTCCTTGATTTTTGGTTCCTCTGAAAATGAGGCATTTTTTTTTTCTAAAACCTTCAATGGCTGTCATCACCTATGAATTATAAAGCATCCTTCTGATTATGGGTTTCAGGTGCTCTATGGGCATACTCCCATTCTGCCACCCAACTTTATCTCCCATTATGATTTATCACAAATATACAGATGATCAGCAATTTCCAAGTCTTCTACTTATGTGCACATTGTTTCGCCATAAGGAATAGCTTTCACCATTGATTCTGTCTATAATTTCACAAAGGCCCAGCCCAGATTAATATTTTTGATAAACCCTTTCTCAAATTCCCCATTTTTAAATGATATAATGAACACCACTAGAATGTTTACTATGTGCTAATCATTGTTCCAAACACTCAATCTTTATACTAACTTTATGCCATAGATATGGTCACACCCCCAATTTATAAATAGAGACTGAGGCACAGAAAGTTACTTGGTAGAGGTCATGCAACTTTCTTGCTTCAATCCCAAGTTCTTAATAAATATCCTATATTGTTCCTCAAAATGAAACTTCCCTAATGTCTACTATTTTATTATTTTGTTCCTTGAGAGTACTTACTTAATTTTCCTTAAATTATAAGAAATGATAAAACTTCTATCCCCATGATATTTTAAACACCATGAAGTCAGAAACTGTATGTTATACTTAATATTACTTCCCACAGTATCTAATATATTTTTGCTGAATCAAATGAATAAGCAAATCAAAGGTAAGTTTCAAGTCCTATACATTTATTATTACTGTGGTCCACAGTAGAAGTTTTTGCAGTATAATGGTGTTCTGGGTTTGTTTTGTTTTGCTTTACATTATTTATTTTGCTTGTTGGTTTGTTCAGGGTTATCCTTCAATATCAGGCATTGTGCTAAGGTGCCTCCTATTTATTATACCATAATAATACTATTATTTTTATTGTTTTATGTATAAGGAGACATGTTAGAGAAGTTAAGTAATTTGCCCACAGTATATGCACATGTGTATATATTATATTTTATAATATATGTAATTACATAATATTAATAAAAATCATAATAGATAAAATGTTTTTAAAAGGATACTATGTAATATTATATTAACTATAAATATAAATAGGTATAGAGTTCTCTATAAATAAATACTGTGCCCTACTCTAAGAAAATGTACTGCAAGAGATATTTTCCCATTTACAAATAATCAATGAGAATTGAAAATGACAAATTCATTATGATTATTAATGGACAATTAACATACCACTTCACACCTATATAGGTTTTCATACTTTAGAAAACATGTTTACCTCTAGTGTCTTGTTTATTTCTAGGGATGATAATAAGCTCTTCTTTTAGATCTGTATTCTGACAGCCAGAAAGAGACTCTGAATTACTAGCAGTGCTAACTCTATAAAAAAATGAAGAATCTTGACTGCCAGTCCCAAGATCTTTCCAAGGAATTCTCCATCCACAAAAATAATTTCCACAAATTTCTAGGGAAATAATTCATTTCCCCTTTATTCTGAAGAAAGCAACATTCATGCTGGGTGGCTGACAGTAGGTGTTAATTCTGCAAGTACTAATTTAACATAGCAGGTGTCAAATACACTGGGTATTAACTGCATGGTTGCTACAAAGTGATGACAATCACTAAATGAGCTCTGATCAGGTGGCCACTGGCACTCACAGGCCTTCTGTTAGATTTTATTGCTTACCTGAGCTGCATCCATTGGGGTAGCATCCCATGGAGAACAGCTTCTCGGGAGTTTACAGAGTAATGAACACCTACTCCAGGGATATGGACATTTTCTCCATCTCCATCGTTTCCTCTTTTCAGTCACATATGATGTGACATATCAGGGTAATTATAATCATTTTAATTTTTTTAAATGATGAATAATACTGTAGGAAAATTATCAGCAGCTGCTTCAAATTTAACTCCTTTCCCAAATATTGCCAACCACCTGCTCCCATACCATTCCTTTCCCCATTATTTATAAGTAATCTGGAAAAATATGTACACAAACCCACACACCTAAAATATGTCTTCATTTATTAAAAGTATGATTTCATGGAAGAGAAATTTAAATTTATGCCTTGCCTTTTAATCTATATTTTTGGTGTTGGTAAAATATTTTTTCTAACCTCTTCCTGGTTTCTCATATGTATCTTCTAGATGTTCACTCTCTGTATTCTTTATTTAAACCACATTCACAAGTCTCACATTTTTGTACTCTGTCCTCACCCAGCAACTCACTTTTACTTTGCTCTGTCCTTTTCTTTAAGAATGGCTAGAATCTGAGGAGACAGGGGCTGCTGCTGTTTGTAGAGGGGAGTGTCTGAGATGTTATTAAATTCTAGAGGAAGTGAACAAATGACTACATTATGACATTTTCAAAGTGCTCTCTTTTAATATAAAGAAATTTTGTTGTTCAGGTTCATTTGACCTAGCCCTAAATCTCCTTAACCTTTGAAGGTTAAGCTGCAGGTGATATGATTACAATCTATGACATAAATTAATTGAGTGTTCGTCAAAATCACCAGGCTCAAATTCTTTGAAATGATCCACTTGCAGACAAAGTCTATGCAAAGCCTGTCAGCTGTCAGCTTTTTACTATTCTTGTTTAGTTAGTTAACAACTGTGTTCAGAGGCTTGAGTGAAAGCTGAATTTGTCAGGCTTTTGTGAAACAAAGAACTCAAATTCACAAGCCTTACCATGAGAATAAAGTCACCTACAGGGATGTTTTATACCAGTTTGATCTAAAAGAAATGAGATAGGAAGCTGAGAGAGGTGCCGCAGACAGGTAAGGGTAAAAGTCAGTGGTAAGAATACCAACTTCCAGGGGAGCAAATCCCAGTGTTGCCTTTTAGTTTTCTCTAATCAACCAATATGCAGTTTATGACCCAGTAAGTGCAGTACATGGCAGCCCATTTGTGATGCTCTTTAGAGAGGTCTTACTTCATGAGAGGAAAGTAGGCCTGAAGTCTTTGAAATGGAGATCTAAAAATGTAATGAGGATGTACTGTTCAGATCATAAAGGTATTTTATGTAAGATCCTCTTTCATCTTGGAGAGCTTATTATGTGAACAAAAGGACTGCTATGGATCCCGTATTTTAAAGGACTTCTAAACATAGCCACCCTGCCCCCTCCCCAAACTGTGAAATGAGATGAATTAGCTAGCTAAGGCTCCTTCAGCAGTGCTTATCATATTTATGAAATCCTGACATTCTAACAGTCTTTCCACATTGTAAAAGGAAGCTGGGCCTTGATCATAGTGTTGGTAAATGGAAAATGTGGGTCAAGAAAAGTCTTTAGATATATTAAGAAATAGTTAGCAACTATGTTTTCCTTTTTATGTATAAATCTAATGATAATAACAGTTTAGTCCATGATGTTTGAATTGCTTTGTTATGAAATAGAGATGATGCCATAACGTTGAAGGTCAGCTAAGTCAGGCTTTGACCAATAATTACAATTTCATCAACACCTACTTGTTATCTGCAATAGAGAGTGAGAGAATGTACTTCCACAGGGGTTTTGTGTAACTGATGTGGTGCTCAGCTAACTATACTTTTTAAAATTAAATGATATTGAACAAATGATACTCATGTGAAAATGCATACTTCCTCTTAAGAGATGAAGAACTAAATTTTAAATGTGGAAATCACTAAAATTCCATCTTGTGCATACAGGATCTAAAGACAGCTATTTGGTCTGAAACCTCATAATTAGTTCTGTCTCCTCTAAAATATTTAACTATGACTCAGTCTCTTATTTTTAAATCATGCTTTTATTATCTCTGTCTTGTTGCTGATTTTACTTCTTTTGCAGTAAGTCAGATTTACCTATGTGCCAATCAAATCTTGGATAAAATTCCAGATTTCAATCAAGGTAAATATCATTCCAATGTAGACATAGTAGACTCATAGAAACACACAGAGACACATGAAGACACACCCACACCATATTCTTCCCTTGTCAAATGCATACAGATTTAGGCATACGTAGTGCTTTCTCTCATTTATAATATGGAAAATCAATAGCAAAACAAAGAGACCTATGAAAACAATTTACCCCATGATTTATCTGGTTTATTTCTCTAACATCAGAAAAGTAGGCAATTATATAATCCAGGACAAATTGTTATTTTGTTTTTTTCCAGGAAATCTTCACGGCTTCCTTTAATCTTTTTTTTTTCTTGTTTCATCATTCTCAGAGAACTTTGTCTTTGTTTGCATACAATCTAGAACAATTCTAAAATATACAGAGGATTATCAGGATGTGTGATGTCATGTTTCATAAAGATTTGGAATTGTTATAAGGGATGATATATTCCTTGACTATCTGTGAAAAGGATATGACTTAGTTTTGACATACAGAATAAAATAATTAAAGGGGAAAACATTTTTAAAAGATGATAGTTACATACTTTCAAGAGCTGATTGCTATAATTCTCCACTGTTGAAAGTAATCTATCTCCTTAACTTCATTAATGTTCTTATTATCTTACTTCTTATGTCACTGTTGTTTACACATAAGTTTTACACTCCCTGCAAGATTTGTGAAAACAGTATCACTAGCTAATCAATCACTGTACAGTTCACAGATTGATTGTAATAGTGTCCTGTATATCACATATTTTCAATAAGTATTCAATATAGTTTTGAGTGTCATAGGAGACAGGCAGGTGAGAAAGGGGTTGGGCTTAGGTTGTTCTCATTAAGAAAATGACAACAACAAAAACATGAAAGTTAATTTGTAAAACAAATGATTTTCTTGCACTGAGTTCTAGAAAAACTATGTCAAATGGACCCTCATGTGAGTGGGAATAATTAACTTAATGAATAATATATGATTATAATTTTCTGAGATAAAATACACTTTTCTGGTAGATACTTCTTACAAATATATCATTATGAAAATCAAGGAACTGAAAATTTAACTCAGGAATGTCATTTGGGTGAGTTAACTCTTGACAAGGATAGAACTTTGAGAATATAGAAAGCCTGACTCTCTTAAATATCAGTCTCAAGAAAACTTCTGACAAGTGCTCAAAGTCAATGTATGGATCAATTCTCTGATGGGTGGTTCACATAACACAGTGTTCTATTTTGTTGCTAAATGCATGGATTCCAGATATTTTTATATGTGTTTATTTTTTCAGTGGACATTTACCAACCACCTAGGTTAAGAAATATGATCTCATGATGTACATAAGTTGCAAATCCCAAGAGCTATGAGACAATCCAGGAGCATGCATGCTTATGGGAGATAAGAGTACAGAATTTCAAGGAGTAAGTAATATACAGTCATATTAATAGCTAATGTGAATGAGTACCACAACCAACCATCTACCAACTCTCTTTTTCCAAAGGTAGTGAAATTTAACCCTTTGGATCACTGACTCTTTGGGGAACTTAGTAAAATAATGTGTCATTAACTGAGAAAAATACACAAACATAAAATATTTCATGTATCTCTCTCACTTATTCTTCTCTTGGCTTACTCCCCTCTAGCCATGACAGCCTCTTCGTTGTTTTCTGAATATCCAGAACCACTTAAAGCCTTTGCACTGACTATTCCATCTGCCTGGAAGGATCCTCATGGATTTATCTTCCTGGTTCACTCTCTCAGTTCCTTCAAGTCACTGCTCAAATGTCCCCTTCTCATATGGATGACCACAACTGATCTAATTAAAACTTCAACCCCTTCACCACCTCTCACTGTGTAGATATCCCTTTATTTTGTTCTATAGTTTGTAGCACCTTATAAATGTTATACAGTTTAATTTTTGTTTATTTTACTCTTTATTTTGTATCCTTCCACTTGAAAATCAGATCCATTAGGTCAAGAATTTTTACATAGTTTTCTGTTAATGTCTGTACCCCTGGTACATAATAGATAAGCCTAAATATTTATTGAATGAATGAATACAGTTTCAAGTAAGTAGTAAAGTATGGTCCTAAAGAACATGCTTTTTGGAATCAAATGGATCTGGATGAGTTTTGTTTTAGCCTTTAGTGAGCCTGTGGGAAAATAGCTTTATATCTTTGAGATTTTGTTTCTGGTATCTTACAGAAAGATAGTAAGAAAACCTACAGTTATTTAGGGTTCAGAAACAGAATGCTGTCTCCTCTCACTTATCCCCTCCTCTCTCTTCTAACTTCTGTAGAAAAATGATCTTCTTCAGACAAATCCTGAACTTTTATGCAGTATAATATGACAGGCACAAAAAGGAAGAATCATTAACACTTGAAGGGAAATAAAATTAATTAGATAAGGAGACAAAGCCAATCTAAATTATTAAGTTTTTAGGGGGAAAAAAGATGAAAGGAAAGTGATGGCAGTTTTGGTGGAGAGAAATTAGGATATGATTGGTGAATAAAAAGTTTCAGAGAAGTTTGACCTATGAAAATTCAGGTACTAAGAAATATTACTAGGGGTTATGAATTGCATTCTTTTTAATGTGTTTCAAGTAAGGACAGGAATGACTTTTTTCTTGTAGCTATTTGAATTGGATGCTTTGAATGCTGTCTGGGTAATAATGGACTGATATCAATTCCAGAATTCATGTGGGTTACACATATAAAACTTATATAAAAAGGCTGGTGTGTTGCATGGTCTATTGTTAGTACTCAATAATTTAGTAGAGTGAAAAATACTTATCATATTCCATGGCACTTAATGCATTGATTTAGTCATGTAACACATTTATTAAATGCTCACAAGCATCTGAAAACTGTTTGTCTTAAGGATATAATAAAGAAAAAGAGAGTTGTGAGTCCTGAATTCATGGATTTTACTTTCAACGTATCTAATTCAGGACAGACACATAGATAGGCTTCTGTCAAATTTTGGGAGGAGTATATTGTATTTGCATTTTTTCCCCAGGGGTTAAACCTTAAGCTTTGATTAGACTCTCAGAAAAATTTGTTACCTTAATACCAAAAAATCCTCTCCCTCAGTGAGAGAAGTTGGAGTCATAAACAAATTACACTGACTGAGAGGTGAAATGAATGACAGATAAGGAAATTAGGACCCGAAGAGCAAAGCATGAAGAGCAAACAATAGCTGAGACACATTTTGTTTGTTAGTTAGGTCATTAGTTTTAAATGACAGAGAGACTGAGAATGTTTAAAAGTTGAGGGAGAGAACTCACTGTAGAATGCAAAAGGGAGAAGTACAGAGAAAAAATAATCTAATGAATAAAAATCCCAGAGAAGATAAGAGAAGACACATCATGAACTTAAGTGGTTTTATCTGCAGAGTCTTATTTGACATCTTGTAATGAAATTTTTGAACCTTTTTGTTTGAATTATTTGCTTAGGGCTTTGAAAATAAATTAAACTCTATAATGTCAGATAACTTTTATATTCATTTGGGGTCATTAAAAGAGCAAAACCAACTAAACAAACAACAGTGAACTAATGTTTTCATCAAGTAGAAATTGATCTTTAAATTAGTATCCTCTTCAGCAGGGCTCTTGCCTTAATAGACTTTAACTGGAGAGTGAGGGAGACCCAGAACCAGAAAGCAGAACAAGGAAAAATTTACTGGAAGTAGGGAGAGAAGGATGGAACTTAACAGGAAATATTACCTTGGTGCATCACCAAGAGCTTTGGAGTTACTAATTCACTGAGCATGCCTGAATAAATCTAGTTTTTACTCAGACCATCAACACTTGTAGTTCTTAAACAAGTGGTCAGACAAGAAATTGTTTTACTCCCATTTTACTCCAGATGACACCTAAAGGTATGAAATAAAAACGTTTTCTATCACACTTTGAAACAGAGGGCATATCCAAATGAAGCAGTGCCTCTTGGTGACAGGGAAAGATCAGAGAGCTTGGTGACACTGGTATTCACATTAGAAACTCCTTGCAGTTGCTATTGCAACTTACGCTTCCCAAGGGAAGTTTAAGGAGAAAAGAGATATATTAAGCAGTAAGGCCTACTTGTTTGAATGGCTTTAGAATATAATTTGTAATTGCAAATTAATAAGTAAATTTAATGTTACACAGAACAAAAATTAGTCTCAGAGGCAGGTCCAAGACTGCATCATAGGAAGACCCTGAACCCACTTCCTCCCACAGATACACTGAATCTACACCTACATATAAAGCAATTCCTCCCAAAGAAGATGTGAGGGTTGATTGAAGAGCTTCTGCATATAGAAGAGCCACGCAGAAATGGGTAAGAAAAATGGAGATATGGCATCCATGGAACCCCACTCCCAACATAGCAACCTGCAGTAGGGAGGGATATCAATGAGGGACGTGAGCCCAGACTCACCCACCATGGGACAAAGCAAAATCACAGCAGTTTAAAGGGCACCTAAGCTGTGCAGTAAAATAATCCAATTACTAACCGTAAAACATCTACCAAATGGGCAGGGAAAGGTTGGAACCCTATTAGGGGTCAGAGGCACCAATGAGCACCATTGTTTGTGTTCCTCCATACTCCTCCCAGCCCATGCTCACTCCAGCCATACATCACGCCCATACTTGTGCATTTAGTCTATGAAGGGGATTCTCCCACACCAGGCCACTACTTCAAGAAAAGAAGAGGTCATTGTTCTGACTAATTCATAGAAACAAATACAGCAAGCCAAACAAAATGAGGAGACAGAGGAATATGTTCCATCCAAATGATAGAACAAGATAAAACCCAGGGTGTGGGGGGGACTAATGAAATGGGTATGAGTAATTTACCTGATAAAGAGTTTAAAGCAATGGTCATAAAATGCTCACTGAACTCAGGAGAAGAATGAGTGAACTCAGTGAATGAAGAATGAATGAACATTAACAAAGGGTTAGAAAACATAAGAAGAAAATATTCATAGCTAAAAATACAATAAGTGAAATGAAAAATACGATAGAGCAATGATACAGAAGAATGAATAAGCAATCTTGAAGATAGAAGAGTGGAAATCACCCAATCAGAACAGCAAAAAGAAAAAAGATTTTAAAAAAATTGAGGATAGTTTAAGAGACCTCTGGGACAATACCAAGCATATTAAAGTTTGTGTTATAGGAGTCCTGGAAGGAAAGAGAGAAAGAGACAGAAAAAAATATTTGAAGAAGTAATGCTTGAAAACTTCCCTAGCCTGGTAAAAGAAACAGACATCCAGATCTAAGAATCACAGAGTCCCAAACAACATGAATCCAAAGAGATCCACAGTAAGACACATTATAGTTAAAATGGCAGAAGTTAAAGATAAAGAGAGAAAATCTTAACATGAACAAGAGAAAAACAATGACATAAAAGGGAAACCCCATAAAGGTTATCAGGTTATTTTTCAACAGAAACTTCATGGGCCAGAAGAAAGTGGCAGGATATATTTAAAGTGCTGAAAGGGAAAAACTTACAATCTAGACTCAAACTATCCAACAAGGTTATCACTCAGAGCTGAACAAGAGATGAAGAGTTTCTCAGACAAGCAAAAACTAAAGGAGCTCATCATCACTAAACTAGCCTTTCAAGAAATGTTAAAAGGACTTCTTTAAGTGGAATAAAAAGGCTATGACTAGAAATAAGAAAATATGTGAAAGAAAACAATCTCGCTGGTAAAGGCAAGTGTATAGTAGAGGCAGTGGATCAGCCACTTAAAAAGCTAGTATGAAGGCTCATGATAAAATTAGTACAGCCAATTACAGTTGAACCTTGAACAACACAGGTTTGAACTGCACAGGTCCACTTAAACATGGATTTTTTTCAGTAGCTATACTACAGTACTACACAATCCATGGTTGGTTGAATCTGTGGGTAGGGAACTGTAGATTTGGAGGGCCAATTGTAAAATTACACACACATTTTTGACTATGTGGTGGATGGGCACACTTAAGCCACCTGTATAATTACAGTAAGCAAAGGATACACAAAATAACAAGATGTAAAATATAACATCAAAAACATAAACATGGTGGAGGGGGAACTAAAATGCACTGCTTTTAGGAGGTGGTCATATGGTGGAGGGGGAACTAAAATGCAGTGCTTTTAGAAGGTGTTCAACCTTAAGTGACTATCAGCTTAGAATAGTCTGCTAAACATACAGGTTGATATATATGAACCTCATGGTAACCACAAACCAAAAACTTACAATGAATACACACAAAAATAAAGACAAAGGAATCCAAACATAACAAATTACAAGGGAAGGAATCAAGGGAAGACTGGTTCTACAAAAGATAGAGAACTACAAAAACAACCAGAACAATTAATAGAATGGCAATAAGGACATATCTATCCATAATTACTTTAAATGTAATTTAATTGCTCCAATCCTCAATGTTCCAATTAAAAGATATAGGGTGGCTGAATGGATAGAAACACAAGACCCATCAATATGCTGTCTACAAAAGACTCACATTACATCTAAAGATACACATAGACTGCACATGAAGGGATGGAAAAAGATATTCCATGCAAATGGAAAAAAAGAGAGCTGGGGTAGCAATACTCATATAAGATGAAATAGACTTTAAAATAGACTGTAACAAAAGACAAAGAAGGGCATTCCTGATGATAAAGGGGTCAATCCAACCAGAGAATATGACATTTGTAAACATTTATATATATAAAGCAAATAGTAAGAGAAATTTAAAAATAGCAATATAATAATAGTAGGGGACTATATTAACCCACTAACATCAATGTATAGATCATCCAGACAGAAAATCAATAAGGAAAAACGGGTCTTAAACACACATTAAACCAGATGAAATTAGTAGGTATATAAATATCCCAAAGCAGCAAAATACACATTTTTCAAGTGCATATGGAACATTCTCCAGACTACCTTACATGTTTGGTGAAAAAAGTGTCAATAAATGTAAGAAGACTGAAATCATACCAAGCATCTTTTCCAATCACAATGGTATGAGACTAGAAACCAACTACAAGAAAAAAATAGAAAAAAAACCCTACAAAAACCACAAACACATTGAGACTAAAAACATACTACCAAAGAATGAATGAGTCAATGAAGAAATCAAAGAGGAAATCAAAAAGCACCTGGAGATGAAGAAAGTGAAAACACAACTCTCCAAAATCCATGGGATGTAGCAAAAGCAGTTCTAAGATGGAAGTTCATAGAGATACAGGCCTCCATCAAGAAAGAAGAAAAATATGAAATAATTTAAATTTATGTTTAAAGGGACTAGAAGAAGAGAAAGTAAAGCCCAAAGTTAGTACAAGGAAGGAAATAATAAAGATTAAACTGGAAGTAAATGAAATAGAGACTAAAATATAATAGAAAAGACCAATGAAACTAAGAGTTGGTTTCATTTGAAAAGAGACATCGACAAACTTTAGCCAGACTCATCAAGAAAAAAAGAGAAAACGCAAATTTAAAAAAATCAGGAATGAAAGAAGAGAAATTACAAACAACAGCACAGAAATACAAAGGATGATAACAGAATACTATGAAAAATTATATGCCAACAAATTAGACAACCTGGAAGAATTAGATAAAGTCCTAGAACTATACAATCTTCCAAGACTGAAATAGAAAATAAGAATAAACTGATCACTAGTAACAAAACTGATTCAGTAATCAAAAAACTACCTCCCCGACCAGAAAAAATGTCCAGGTCCAGATAGCTTCACAGGTGAATTTGACAAAACATTTCAAGAAGAGCTAATACCTATCCTCCCAAATTATTCCAAAAAATTTGAAGAGGAACGAATGTTTATGAACTCATTTTACAAGGCCAGCAGTACCTTCATACCAGAACCAGACTAAGACAACACAAAAAGAGAAAATAACAGGCTGATATCATGGATAAACATAGGTGCAAAAATCCTCAACAAAATATTAGCTAACCAAATTTAACAATGCATTAAAAGGATTATACAACAGAATGAAGTGGCATTAATTCCAGGGATGCAAATATGGTTTAAAATCTGCAAATCAATCAACATGATACCTCACATTAAAAACATGAAGAATAAAAATCATCTGATCATCTCAACAGATGCCAAAAAAAAGCATTTGAAAAGAGTCAACATCCATTTATGATAAAAACTCTCAACAAAGTGGGTAAAGAGGAAACTTACCTGAATATAATAAAGGCCACATATGACAAACCCACAATTAACACTGTACTCAATGATGAAAGCTGAAAGCTTTTCTGTTAATATCAGGAGTGAGACAAGAATGCCCACTCTCATCACTTTTTATTCAATATAGTTTTGGAAGTCCTAGACACAGCAATCAGACAAGAAAAAAAATAAAAGTCATCCCAACTGAAAAGGAAGAGGTGAAACTGTCACTATTTGCAGATGGCAATATACTGTATTTAGATAACCCCCCCAAAAGTCCACCAAAAAACTATTACAACTAATAAATGAATTCAGTAAAGTTGCAGGACACAAAATTAATATACAGAAATCTGTTGCTTTTTTATATACTAATAGTAAACTATCAGAAAAAAATTTCATTTGAAAATCATATCAAAAATAATAAAGTACCTAGAAATAAATTTAACCAAGGAATTGAAAGACCTATACTCTGAAAACTATAAGACACTGAGGAATAAAATTGAAGATGACACAAATAAATGGAAAGGTATACTGTGTTCATGGAGTGAAAGAATCAATATTGTTAAAATGTTCATACTACCCAAAGCAACCTACAGGTTAAATGCAATCCATATCAAAATACTCATGGTATTTTTCACAGAACTAGAACAAATCATTCTGAAATGTCTACAGAGCCACAAAAGACCCTGGAGAGCCAAAACAATCATGAGAAAGAAGAACAAAGCTGGAGGTATTCTGCTCCCAGACTTAAAACTATACCTCATAGCTACAGTAATCAAAACAGTATGGTACTGGGGCTTCCCTGGTGGCGCAGTGGTTGAGAGTCCACCTGCCGATGCAGGGAACACGGGTTCGTGCCCCAGTCTGGGAAGATCCCACATGCCGCGGAGTGGCTGGGCCCATGAGCCATGGCCACTGAGCCTGTGCGTCTGGAGCCTGTGCTCTGCAACGGGAGAGGCCACAAGAGTGAGAGGCCCGCATACTGCAAAAACAAAAACAAAAACAAACAAACAAAAAAAACCCAGTATGGTACTGGCACAAAAACAGACATATAGATCAATGGAACAGGATAGACAGCTCAGAAATAAACCCATGCTCATATAGTGAATTAACTTACAACAAAGGAGGCAAGAACATACAACAGGGAAAAGACAGTCTCTTCAATAAATTGTTTTAGGAAAACTGGACAGCCACATGCAAAAGAATGAAACTGGACCACTTTCTTACACCATATACAAAAATAAACTCAATGGATTAAGGACTTATATATAAGATCTGAAATCATAAAACTCCAAAAAGAAAACATAGGCAGTAATTTCTTTGACTTTGATCTTCATATTTTTTTGGATATGTCTTATCAGGCAAGGGCAACAAAAGCATAAATAAGTGGGAGTACATCATACTCAAAAGCTTTTGCACAACAAAGGAAACAACCAACAAAGCAAGAAGGCAAACTACTAAATGGGAAAAGATGCTTGCAAATGATATATCTGATAAGGGGTTGGTATCCAAAATATATAAATAACTCATACAACTCAATAACAATAAAAACAACCCTATTGAAAAATGGGCAGAAGATCTGAATAGCCATTTTTCCAAACAATGTATAGAGATGGCCAACAGGCACAAGAAAAGATGCTCAATATCACTAATCATCAGGGGAATGCAAATCAAAACCATACCACGTCACATCTGTCAGAATGATTTTTATCAAAATGGCAAGAAACAAGTGTTGATGAGGAAGTGGAGAAAAGGAAACACTCGTACACTGTTGGTGGGAATGTAAATTGGTGCAGCCCCTGTAAAAAACAGTATGAAGTTTTCTCAACAAAAACTAAAATTAGAACTATTGTATGACGCAGCAATCCCACTTCTGTGTATGTATCTGAAGAAAACAAAAATATTAATTTGAAAACATACATGCACCCCATTGTTCATTGCATCATTATTTACAGTAGCCAAGATATGGAAGCAACCTAAGTGTCTATTGATAGATGAATGGATAATGAAGGTATGGGAGATATATAGATATAGATAGATATAGATATAGGTATGATGAAATATTACTCAGTGATGATGAAGAATGAAATCTTGCCATTTGTGAAAACGTGGCTGCAGCTAGAGATACGCTAAGTGAAATAAGTCAGAGAAAAACAACATATGATTTCACTTATACTTGGAATCTAAAAAGCAAAACTAATGAACAAACATAACAAAATAAAAACAGACCCACAGATACAGAGAACAAAATGGTGGTTGCCAGAGGGTAGGGAGATGGGGGGATAGATGTAATCTGTGAAGAGGACTAAAAGGCACAAACTTATAACTATAAAATAAATACATCATAGGGATATAATGTACAGTATAGGGAATTTAGCCAGTAATATTGTAACAACTTTGTATGGTGACCGATGGTAACTAGACTTATTGTGGTGATCATTTCATAGTGTATAAAAATATTGAGTCACTATGTTGTATACCTGAAACCAATATAGTAGTGTATGTCAATTACAATTCAATTAAAAAATAGATTAGCATTAATGCATGTAAAGCCCCTGGCACAGTGCCTGGACCTTAGTAGGAGGTTAATAAAGGACAGGTATTGTTAATAAAAACACATTAGTCTCCTGAACAGCATTGGCCCTTTCATTTGGCCACCCATAAATCCTCTTATATTCTTATGGACTCAGCAAGGTAGGTAGCAAAGTTGATTGATTTACATAAAAAAATACTTTAATAAATTCCTGTGTAAAGAGTCATTACATAAAAGTTCTATAGATCAGCATCCCCAGCCCTAATCCCTTCCTTATTCCTGGAAGGGAACTACTTTTCTGAATTTGCTGTGTATTTTTTCTGGTCTTTTGTTATATGCATTTGGTTCATTAAGTACCCAAATTATAAATACTGTATTTTATGGGAGAATTTCATTATTAATTTTAATGTTAAAATACCATTCTGCAGCCATCTATGTATTAATATCTAATATAATATCTTGGGAATTTTTTTCCCATAGACCCACTTCCTTATTTGAGTAGCTTTGCCTCAGTATAGACATATATTACTATGATTTATTTAGTCATCTCCTTTGATGGCTTTTTAGATTGGTTTGGTTTCTATTTGTTTGTTTTAGAGCCAAAATAAACATTGTATTATAAGGCTCTTGGGGTATGTTGGAGGTCATTCTCTTAGTCTTTTCATAAAACACAGAAATGCATCTTGCCCTTATGATTGGAATATTTGGATTAACTGGAAACTTAACTGCCTTTGGATTGTTCTGTGGATCAAATCCTCAGTGAAGCCAAGGGTGAAGTTTCACAAGATCAGACATTAACAAGAAAGTGTCAAAGTAGTAGAGAAAAAGAAGGCACTTGCCACATGGTAACTTCAGCTGACAGGCTTATTTGTGTGCATGAGTTACAAACCTTTCCTGAACCTCCTTGTACTGAAGATATGTTAACAGAAGTTAATTTGTGTCAGTGAAACTGGTAGGGGCTTGGTTCACTATAGAATTTGTACAAAAAGTGAAGTGTAAAAATTAGAAGAAAAAAGGTGACCTACAGCTGGTAAACCTGAGACATGTGCAACATACTTTATTTCAGGAAAATTGATTAGCTATTGAGAAGATAAGTTTGGACCAAAAGCACAAACCAAGAAAGGTCAGAAATCCCAACAAATATAGTTAAGTCCTTAAACCCTCTTCTTTCACATGCAAGATGAAGGGCTTGAAAAAAATAATTGTAACCTCTTAATTCTATGTTTTCTAAATGAATTCCATCAAATTCATATTTTCTGTAATAATGAAATCTCTGATTTAAATTTGATATTCAATAGTTATATAAACATTTGTGTAGACAAGCAGCTATGAAAATCAGATGAGAAACTTTAGAGATTCATTACAGGTTGTCTGGCAATGACCTATTGGAGCTGAGAACTTGTCCTTCCTCTCAGGGCTAGGGATTTGCCCATCTTCAATTTGCATACAGGAGCTGAAGACTCCTAATGTCTTCAAGTATCAGGCAGATGGCAATTCCTTGAAGTCTCCTCAAAACTGGCAGCTAAGCTCAGCCTAACTAATGCTTGAGCCCAAAATATGTATTCTCTGAATACAAGGCTGCTTTTATTCTTGTTCCATAAAAAAAGGGAGAGCAGTAAAGAAGGAGAGTCCCATTGCTAGAATACAGTCCCAAGTAAAGTCCCGTATAGTATGTCTATCTCTGTATCTCCACAATTTGCCACCACTTGACTTTTCTTCCTGGCACCTACACTAACTAACCTGTACCAGTATTCACAGCAATTTATTAAAGTTGCTCTCAGAAATTATTACTGAACCTAGCTTCCTATTTACTTTCTATTGTAGACAGTATTAATCCCTTCTACTTTCTTACAAATTTCTAAATTTTGATTTACATAAGAATATTAAAATACATGTATGATTTTTATAATTGGTTTTTCTTTAATATTTAATATTCATCAGTCCATCTGTAAATCTTTTTCACTCAGTGAGCCACTAAAAGGAACTTGGGACTTACTTTTATGTGAATATACCTTAAAGCATTTATCAAATAAGCCAAGAGAGCAAGGAAATTGCCACATACTTTAGGTATGTGTGTGTATGTGTGTGGTGAAGGATGTGGTAGTCTATTTGGGAAGGATAGAGCTGCAGTATGCATGGAAAGCTATAAGGAAAAGTTTAGACTACTCATATAGTTAAAACTTTACTGCATCTTCCAGCTCTTTGATGATTGATACATTATATGAAAGCATTGTCTTTTTGAAAATGAACAGCCTTTGAGCCAGTTTATAAATTGCATAGATTCAAGCCAACACCAATTACAAAGAAAACATTACTCTGTCTTTCTCCCCCTGTGCTGCTTTTACTTAAACAGTCATTCAGGTGGAAAAATGCCAGTCTTCCTGCCCTGGGGCTTGTTGAGTTCACTCACAGATGTCTGGCTCAGATTAGAAATGTATACAATGGTACTGATGCCAGGCTGAGCCTGGGAATTTCCTTGACATCACAATGAAGTATAAATGTTTGAATGATCACCTGAAACAGGTCTAGGATGGCCTTTGCTAATTTTAAAGTAGGTTTTCTTACCTTTCCTGAAAGTATCCTTCCTTAGAAAGTCTATTCATCACTGTAGCATGCTTTGGTAGGGGAAAAATGCCAAATGGAGGTGGAGGATGATAGGTAATAATAGGCAGAACACTCTGCTAATCTGACATTGAAGCGGAATATCTGTATATGTATGTTAATTTTATAGATAACTGAAGCTTTCAAGCATTGAAAGTAATTTTAATAAATATTTCTGAAACATATTACACACATTTATGCCTTCTAAAACACATGAGTTTAATATAATTTTACTTTTCTATTAAAGCTCAAAGTATCTATCTACATGAATGCCAATCTATTCTGTAATATAATAGCGAATGGAATCAGTATGGCTTGGAGAGCTGTAGAACAGGTCACACTCAAATGTTTTTCAGCTTTTCTCTATCTTCAACCTGTGAGCTGTAAGTTTTACTATTGTTTATGTACCTAACTAGCCATCTTCAAGCCTGATTCTAATTTAATTTTCCAATTTTTGCTGAATTTTGGGAAACTACATTACTAGCCTTATTAGAAAAAATTAAGACTTATGAAGGTATCTTAACACAAGTTCAGTATTTCTCTGAAGGAATACCATGGATTACTTATTCACTCATAGATTCACATGACACATATTTATTGGATTCTTACCACCTTCTAGGTGCAGAACAAACAAAGAGAAATGTTCTCCTCAAGACAGGAGAACCTGGACTAATAAAACTAAAGAAAAGGAAATAAAAATTGCAATCATCTAGGTTATATTTAGGGTCAGAAGCTTCAGATGAAATCACAAAAAGTTTAAACAAACAAAGCAAGTGATATTTCTCTATTTAACAGATGAAGGGAATGAAACTCAAGTTTAAATAACTTGCCCAATATCGTAAGTGTCAAAGCCAAGATTTGAAACTTTGTCTTTCTGCACTTAAAACCTCTGAACTTTCCATTTTGCTATGTTCTCTCTCCAAAAGCCATTTTCCTTCCTGTTTCTCCCCATCTCCCTCCTAATACACACAAAGGAGTGTGAAGAGGGGTGCTAAAAATGAGGCAATTTGCACAAAGCAGAAATACTTCTGGGAGATTATCTTTACATCTTTCTCTTATAATACTTTGCTGACTTGCCCTCACTTGTAAATATAAGCTCTCATTCAATGGCTTTTTTTCTTCACACATATGGGGTTGTTCATATCTAAATTTTATAGAAATAAGATGGCCAGAAAACTGAAATCTGGATAAGTGAGATTGCACTGACTTCTGTGGGGCAATTTTCTGCCCAATTGGTTGATTATTTATTACTTTTAGGAAGGCAGAAAATGAACAATGAATAAGGGCGATGCAGTGAACAGAAGGAAAGCAGCAGGGTCAATAAATACTAGGTACAAGGTGCATGCAATCAAGCTTGTAAAGAACCTTGATCAAGCCATATGGATGCTGAGGAGTTAGCTCTAAGCAGCATGTTCTGTGGAGCTTCCTGTGGTGAGCTGCTCAGCCCAGGGAATGCAGGGCAAGGCAGTTGAGAGAAGGCAGGACCCCAAACGTCAGGGGCAACTACCTATATTAAAAAAATAGGTGCTGAATCTAGGGACTACAAAAAAGTCAGCAACTGAAAATAGATATTTTTGAACAAGAAGCATGCTTCTGTGTTTACTGTTTCTATTATCCTTCAGGCTTAGTTTGCTTACCTTCTTTTTAATAGTAAATATTATTTTTCCCTTTAAAACATTCACTAATAATAATGTTCAAAAACCTGGTTTTATAAGATTTGTACATGAAACACATCCAAATTTGAGTTTTTCCTAAATCAATTCAAAACATATTCTAGAACAATTTATGCTTCAAAAACTGAAGCAAAGTATTTGGCGTATGAATCATCAAGAATTGCCTAATGGTTTAGATTAGAGAAAGGAATATATGCAATAGTGGGCTCAATATTTGGAGCTTTAAGAGACTTCTAAAATTTCCCTCATCTCTCTTTATGTTTAGTAGAATGGATGAAGGAAACAGTTCCTCTTGATCTGACATCCAGACCAAATGGATAGGATCCCTGCAAAAGGATACCAAATGAAAGAACAATGAAGTAGCCAGGGAATACTCAGAGGTGCTAAGATTTCCCTTCAGTCAAGTGATCTTCAGCAAGTCTTCATCTCTTGTCAGGTTAAGATAAGAGACCACACACGTATCATCATCATCCATCTAAGCCACAGGCTGAAGTAAGTGTGATAGCCATTGTTGTCAGGAGACACTGTGCAATCACAGAAAACAACACCAAGATTTGGTAATTATCTATTGTTTTATTCCCATTTACTTAAAAGGAGACAAAGTTCTCTGGAGCAGACCTAATGAACATTGCTCATAAGAACAATAGAAATAAGATATTAATCAAATGTATTCTAATGCCTCTAGTGAAAGAATGATATAAATGATAAAGTGATTAATAGGAGACAACAAACCTTTGAATGTCTGTCAGCATTTGTATGCAGCATGCTTGAATATTTTAATGAATTAATATAGCCTCCATGAAAGCCTGGAAGCCAGAATTATCTTCAGCAGGGTCACACCTTATTTTCAAGAGTTTCCAAGCTCTGTGCTAATTCCCTGAATTGGTATGCGAGGCAGAGTTGTCGATTTAACGTTCACTGCAGAACTGAAGTCTAAACATTAAAACATATCACAACCTAGCGTGCTTTTAGTGAAACACTAGACAGAAAATGTCAGTTTTGATTGAGTTCTTCTTCTGTCAGAGGCAATTTAGCACATGCCAACTTACTTCAACAACAACAAAACACTTGTCACCCTGGCTGTAATAAAACCTTGGAAGAAAATCTCTACAAAGAAAACAGGAGAAACGTCAAGGAGGCAACTATGATTGTGAAAGGACATTCTTCTTCTACGTAATCTTAGAGCCAGGCAGAATTTACTGTCAAAAAAGATAACTTAATAATAATGAATCAGGTTGCTTCCTTGCAAGAGATACCTCAGTATTAAAATAATATCTGGCAGCCAATACCGAAAACATGGCAGCACATTAAAACTGGCCATAAATACAGTAAATAGTCTTAGACATTTAAGGAGACAAGCAACTGCATCTAAACTGCCATGTGTTAAAACACATATTTGAGCGGGAGTCTAATTGTCTCCTGCGAAGGCAACTGGCTTTGACTGGGGCCTCTGAGAAGGGACTAAGTATAAAGGAAGCCAGGGATTTAATAAGCCAGGTTCTCTTTGCTTCTCCAGCAGTTCCTATTTTAAAACTTTTCATTATGATCTTCTATTCTGTTGTTAAGTTTCTGTAACTCTGTCTGCTTAGAATAGTCTAGGAAAGAAGGTCTGAATTCTTGTCTCTTCCCTTTCTACCATACCCTTATCCTTCATAAGAATACATTTTTCCTCCAGTCACAGAGTTTACAGGCCAGGATTGTAGAGTGATACAGAAGAATGCCCTTGTAGATGAATGTTGGGATAGGAAAAACAAAGAGAAAATCTTTTCCCATAGATTCCACATCCTGATTCTTTCTGAAACCTTTGATAGCTTCCATCTGCTCTGGAGGTTGAAGACAAGTGTTGGCCTGCCTGTTCAAATCTCTGACAGTTTTGGAAAAATGCTTTTATGGGGAAAACATTGAGAACTGTGAGGGCACCCCTATTTTTCATGCCCTCTTTGCACTAACAGAAAGCTACCCCCACCCCAAACAAACACAGTATCTCTTACAGCTTTCTGAAAAAGAGGTTTTTCTTTCTCTCATGCAACCCCATCAGTCAGACTGTAGGTCCATGTTCCCACTGCCCATCCAGATTATTAAACTTCCACACTCTCCTAGCAAACAAACAAACAAATCTTCCTCCACTGAATTTCATATAACTCATTAACACTATTCAAACCCCGACTTTTGATTATAACCTTTAGGTGATACATTCATATTTATTAACACCTGGTTTACAATTTTCCTTCTGATTCCAACTTGTGGCACCATTTGAGATAATGTCTTGATTGTTACGTGAGCCTGATTTTATAGTAATGGTCTCCTCTCCAGTCTACTTCAGCCATCTTCTTTCATGATTTTAACTTGGATCTTTCACAGTCCAGGAGGCATGCATGGTAGTTAAAAGTTTTCTGATGCAGAAATAGAGAAGTCAATGGTAAAAAAAAAAAGAAAAGAAAAGAAAAGAAAGGATTTTTAAGGTAGGTCCATGTGAACATGTGGAATTTGAAAAGAGAGTGACAGTATTTAACCAGATGCTTGCTGGGTAGAAGAGTCAGATGAGAATAGAGAACAAAAAAGTGAGGAGTCAGAAATTGGAGATAGTGAGGAAGTGAACGGAGGAGGAAAGAGTAAGCATGTGGGAGGAATGAAAACGACAAGTAATTGTGGTCAGAGATTCAGAGGTAAAAGTGAAATTAAGAATACCAGAGAATACATTTTAATTCAAGTCTCTTAAATTTAATTGCATCTATTTTTCACTGCATTTGGTACGCTGGAAGAAAAGATATTCTTCCTGTAATCTTGATCCAATCTTTCCAGAAATAGTGTAGTCCAAGTATTCAAACTTTTAAAAAATTTCCTTCAACTTATTCTTTCTGCTGGGATCTCCACCTCAAGCCACAAACTAGCTCACTTTCCTATCTATCATACTTAACAAATTTATAAATATAGCTTATTTCTTTCTTCTATTCAAACTCACCAAAAGCATATGTGCCATCTTAACTTAGTATTTTTTTCTTCCCCAACATACACTGCAAATGTTCTTCCTAAAAATACCCAATGACCTTCCGTATTATTTTAGTTCATCACTTTTCCTGTGATTCTCATCCCCGAGCTCTCTCCTTCAACTTTTTCTGAGCATTTCCTGTCAGCCTCCTTTGCTCGTTGTCATAACAACTTGAACAGTATGCTCTTACAAAGTAAAATTTACTGCACAGAGATGTAGTGAATTTTTTCTCTTTCCTGTTTCGCCCACTAAACTGTGTATATTTTGAAGTAATGTCATATTCATTCTCATATCCCTTTGCAAATTACCCCAGCTGCCTTAAAACTTAGTAAAAATATAGTTGCCTGATGAATATTTCATTAATTTCCAATTAATTTTAACACTAATACTTACATATATTTCCAGACATTTTACACAAACGCTAAAAAACTTGCATGGCCCTATTATGCTTCAGACATCAGTCATGTGCATTCTAAAGGAAAGTTGCTTTTTTTTTTCCCCAGAGCCCACATCAAAAAACTTTATAAACAATTCCTTATTATTTTTTAAGTTTTAGAAAAGTTAGAAATTACACAAGTCAGAATTGTAAAAAGCAAATAGGTTAGCACAAATGGAAATTTACTGGAGAATGTCCTAAGACAAGAAACAGTGCACTAGCAGCAACCCAGCATTCACCATGTACTACCCTCCAATACAACCTACTTCCTCTTGTCCAAAGGGAACAACTAACCTGACTTCAAACACAACATATTACTTTTGGTTGTTTAAAAAATTAGGTGGATCATATGAATACAGATTAAACTTTACATCCTAATAAAAGAAAATAAATCCTCTTTCCAATACACTAAAACATTCACAATTGATCCTTTATTAACTGACAGAAAAATCAATAAATTCTATAAAGAAGAAATTTCACACGAAAAATATCGGATCACTGTGCAATAAAAATCGGAATTATTTACACAGACAAAAAAAAGTTTCTACTTGGGACTTTAAATATTATATATACATATATACACACACAAAAATGTATATTTAAGTTCTATAATGATAGGAACAATTTTCTTTTCTGATATAGATCAGTAAAAGAAGGAAAATCTCTTCTAAGGATGACATTAAATTATCACTGATGGAGTGTGGATAGGGTGAAATATAGATATCTATATTGTATAAAACTATCTTTACACAAATCACTTATTATGTATAAGAGGATATATTAAATTATATCATGGAGAATCTCGTGATCAAAGACAACGTTATCAGCGTTGAGTGAAAACAACACCATAGGCCTCTGGAATAAAATACACTGAGAAGGCAAAATCATGACTGTGATATTCTTCAAAAACCGTATAATCTGAATCAGATCATAAGAAACCATCATTAAAAAAAACAAATTAGTAACATTTTACAAATTAATTGGCTTATATTCATAAATGGAGTTACAAAAAATATGTATAATTTTTGGAAAACCTGAAAAGTGACCAAAGGGAGTTATTTTATTTTTCCCTTAGAAATTGTTAGTTTTTATATTTCCAGATTTCATAGTTCTTAATTGCATATATTTTTCACTAAACCCAACGTATGCAAGAGCAAGTGTAATGAAAAACATTACTTCTACTGAAGACATTATGATTTGTACTTTTACGGAAAAATTGAATTATAGTTGAAGAACATATGGTTTAAAAAATAATATTCTGAAGCGTATATGAGAGACAGTGAAACATTTGTTATATATACTGAATCAACAGATTTTTAAGACAACTAAACGCATTTTTATGGTTTTCAGATGTACTTTTGTTTTTTTTAAGTTAAAATTCATACTGACATAATTTGAAATTCATGTGCAGTTATAAGAAACAGAGAACCCATGTATACTTTATACAGTTCCCCCCAATAGTAATATTTTGCAAAACTGTAGTATAGTATTAAAACCAGGATATTTACTTTGGTACAGTCCACCAGTCTTATTCTGATTTCCCCAGTTTTACTTCTTCTCATTTGTGTATGTGTATTTATTTCTGCACTAAAATTATACAGGCAAGACATTAAACAGTTTCAATATCAGAAGGATCCCTTCTACTGCCCTTCTTTAATCACCCGAATGTTCCTCCTGCCTGTTCCTACCCACTGGAGACCACTAAGTTGTCCTCCACTTCTAAAAGTTTTCCTTTCAAAAATGTTATATAAGTGGAATCACACATTATATATATCTTTTGAGTTCTCTACTTTTCACTCAGCATAATTCCCTAGAGATTCATTCAAGTTGTTACATACATCTAGTTTATTCCTTTTTATTGCTGACTTGTATTAAGTGGTTTATGTACATATACATACAAATACACAGTTTGTTTAACCATTCACCTATTGAAGAACATCTAGGAATATTACAGTTTCTTGGTTGTTACAAATGAAATTGCTACGAACACTTGTGTATGGGATTTGGTGTGAACAAAAATTTTATTTCTCTAGGATGACTACCCAAGAGGGCAATTGTTGTGTAGTATAGCAGTTGCATATCTAGTTTCAGAAGAAAGTGACAAACTATTTTGTAGATTGGCTATACCATTTGCATTCCCACAAGCAATGTATGAATGATACAATTTTTCCATGTTCTCACGAGTATTTGTTTTTATCACTATTTTTTTAAAGTATTCTTGGAAGTATGTAGTGATATCTCATTATAGTTTTAATTTTCCTTTTCCAGGTGGCTACTGATGCTAAATATCTTCTTCAGTGAAATGTCTGTTCATGTGTTTTCTCTGTTTCTAAATTGTTTTTGTTTATTTTTCACTGTTGAATTTTTAGAGTTCTTTGTGTATTATAAATACTAATCCTATGACAGATATGTAGTTCATAAGTATTTTCCCCCAGAATGTACTTTATCTTTTCTTCTTCCTCACATTGGTTTTTAAAAGCAGTTCTACTGAGGTATAGTTGTTTACAAAGAATTAAATAAACTAAATATATTTAATGTGTAAAATTTAATGAGTTTGGACAAGTACAAACACTCATGATGCTATCACCAAAATCAATGTAATACACACAGCCAACACCTCTCAAAGTTTCCTTAGGTCCTTTTATTTTGGTTTTGGTTGTTTTGTGGGTATGGAAAGAACATTTAACATGAGCTCCACCCTCCTAACAAATTTTGAAGTGTGCAATACTGTATTGTTAACTACAGGCATTACATTGTGTAGCAGATCTCTAAAACTTAGTCATTTTGCATAAATAAAATGTTATATCCATGGAACAACAACTCTCCATTTTCCCTACTCCCAACACCTCACAACCATTATTGTATTCTTTGCTTCTATGAGTTTAATTATTGGGATAATGTACTATTTGCCCTTCTGTGACTAGCTTCTTTTACTTAGTATAATCTCTTCAGATTCACCTATGTTGTTGAAAATGGCAGAATTTCCTTCCTTTTTAAAGCTGAATAATACTGCATCATATGTATATACCATTTTCTTCATCCATTCATCTGTCAATGGACACTTAGGTAGTTGCCATATCTTGGCTATTGTGAATAATGATGCAACGAAGATATTTTTTTGAGATCCTCATTTCAATTTCTTTGGGTGTATATGCCCAGACATGGGATTGCTGGATCATATAGAGGTTCTATTTTAATTTTTGAAGAAGTTCCATACTGTTTTCCATAGCTGCCAAGCCATTTTACGTTCCCATATACAAAGTTCAAAGGTTCCCCTTTCTCCATATCCTTGCCAACACCTGTTTGCTTTGGTTTTTTGATAACAGCCATCCTAACAGGTGTGAGGTGATATCTCAATGTAGCTTTGATTTGCATTTCATGATAATTAATGATGTTGAGCAACTTTTTATTTCTTTCACAATGACCTGTTGGCCATTTGTATGTCTTCTTTGGAGAATTGTCTGTTCAAGTCTTTTGTTCATTTTTAATCAAGCTATTCATCTTTTTTTGTTGCTTTTTGTTTGTTTGATTTGTTTGTTTGATTTTGCTCTTAAGCTGTAGAATGTTCACATGGGCCTTTCCAGAGGAAATGTTTTTAATTTTATTTATTGAGATGCAACTAATATATATTTGTCTTTTATAGATTGTGCTTTCATGCCAAGACCATGAACTGTCCCTAGTCATGGTCCTCTGATATGTTCTCCCTTTTTTGTTTTTAAGTTGTATAGCTTTATGTTTTACATTTATGTCTGTATCCCATTTTGAGTTAATTATTTTAATAATGTATGAAGTTTATTATTTAATAACATGAAGTTTATGTTTAATTTTTAATAATGTATGAAGTTTAGGTTTAAGTTTTTTTACCTATATTTTTTAATAAAAAAGAGAACTTATTCAATAGATAGTGCTGGAGAAATTGATTATCTATGGATAACCAATTTCTCTAGCACTATCTATTGAATAAGTTATCTTTCCTCTACTGAATTCTTTTGTACCTTGTTAAGAAACAGTTGTGCACATTTGTATGGTTATATATCTGATTCCATTGTTCTATGTGTTTACTAATTTACTAATAACAACTCTCTTAATTACTGTAGCTACATAGTAAAACTTAATATTCAGTAGAATGATTATTCCACTTCATTCTTTGTCAAGAGTGTCTTAGCTATTCTAGTTTCTTTACATTTTCATATATATTTGAAAATAATTTTGTCTGGATTTATAAAACACTTTGTAGGAATTTTGATACCAATTGCATTAAATCTATAGATCTGAATGACATATTTGCTATCTCAAGTCTTCTACTCCATGAACGTGGTATACCTCTCCATGTATTTAGGTCTATCCTAATTGTCAACATACATTTCCTATACATGATTTGTTAAACGTATATTTAAGTATTTCATTTTCTTTGACATAGTTGTGAATGGTTTTGTGCTTTTAATTTTAGTTTTGGAATGTTCACTGTTAGTATAATAAATGCAATTTATTTTTTTTTAATGTTTGGTCTTTTTATGATCATCTGCAGAAGTTGATGAACCCCACATAAAGTCTGGTTCAGTTACCGAGACTGACAATATCAAATATACACCAAGAGGGTATGAAAAGGTTTAATATCATTGAAGACTCTGGGGGATCAGGCCTGGCATCCCCAGTAGGTCCAAAATGGCTTGAGAGAGCAAGGAAAGAAGACTGGCCTGCGTTTATATTGTGATTAGGGGGTGGGGTCAGGGTAAGCATTGCTGAACACTGGAAGGGACTTGCATGGTTAGAATTCCCCACAGGCACCAAAGGAAAATCCACCTTGGCTTTCTCATCAGCTTATACAGATGTGGCTCACAAAGAGAAAAAGGAGGGATGAGACTTAAAAGATGCTGCAGTCAAATATCAAAAATAAAGTCAGACCCTTCATTACAGTCATATATCATGAAATATTAATATGCTCACTTTTTAATTCTCCAAGTCTTTCTTTAGATTCCTTGGGCTATTCTACTTATACAATCATGTCACCTGCAAATAGAGACAGTTTTATTTTTTCTTTTCCATTATACATGCTTTTATTTATTTTTCTTCACTTATTGCAGTGGGTAGAATTTCCAGTGTTATTTTGAAAAAGCCTTGCTCCCAATCCTAGGGGAATGATATTCACCACTACATATGATGTTAGCTGGTGTTGTAATGGATTAGAATGGATGTTTTGTCAAATGTTTTTTTCTGTCAATTAATATAATCATATGATTTTTCTTCTTTAGCCTGCCAATATTAAATGCCATTATAAATGTCAAAAATCAAATATTTAAGTTTTCAATTCATTAAAAATAATTTGTTTCCCAACCAGCTTGTCTCAAAATCACTTTGATTTCTTATCGAAGCTGATAGGGTAAAACAAATGTTTATTCTTATTATGACTTTGTATGATTTTTTTTATCCAAGTATATTTCCTCCTTTACTTGGGTATATTTATGAAATTGTTGTATATTGCCTTCAATATCTCTGTAAACATGTTATAACCTGTGCATATTGTAAAGAATAGTATCTCTTTGAATTGTTTTATTTCACCACAGTGTAGTCAAGGCCTTTTCAGAGTTAGTCTCCTTAAAAAATTTGCATTATAAATAATAATAATGCAAGTGATGTTTTCACAAACCTGAAGATGGGCCATGCAAAGCTATTCACAAAATTATAAATAAATCTGATGGCATGCTTTTCCTGATTTTCTTTAGTGGTATTTTAAAGTCATAAAATAGGTTTTATTTTATAGTTCTACATATTATACTAACTGGAAGTTAAGTGAGTAATGGCTTACCTAGCTCTTTTACTAGTTATCAGCCTTGTTTCCTATTTTCTCTTCATATACAATCACTTATTAATAAGAAAAACAAAAAACAAAAAAAAATCTTTCCTTGGAAATTTCTCTCCCAACCCTTCCTACAATTTAGGACTAAGTTGCTCAAGTCACTGTTTTTTATGGTGAGGTCTTTTTTCTGATAAAAATAAAAGCTTGCATTTATTCCAAATATTCTTCTTGGAGGTGGGTAAGACAGAAATTACTGCTATTTGGAACAAGCATTTCCTGCCTTGGCTTCAGTTGACAAATGCTAAATCATTGATGAACACTGTATAGGTGACTGTGTTGGCCTTTAGCAGCAGTGGTCTCCTGTGTGGTAGAGATAAGGAAGACAAACTTCTTACACTTAGTCTAAGGAAAAAAAGGGCAAATAAAGCATTGTTGTGTGTCTTCACTCCCTCTGATGTTTTATACATATTTACAAATGGTTAAATATTGTAAATTTCTTCACAGAACTGCCATGTACAATATCATTAGATGACAAGTAGTCTCCCAAGTATGAACTGAAATTCCTGGAGCACTTCCATGCTAAATAAAGCTTTGTGTCAATGTCAGCTGTTCAAATGTACTTAAATCTTTCCAGAAAGCAGAAAGATGATAATGTGAAATCATGTAAGTGCTCAGGGATCTCCCATAGTAATAAATCATAACTGGAAAACAAAGCAAACCCAGGGCAAAACTGCAAAATAAAGGCAAGTGTGTCTTTGGTTTTCCCCCCACTTTCTCAGACTGTCTCTCTTCCATTTCTGGGTTTCTGTGTAGTCTAACTAGCTCAGTTTTTTTTTTTTTTTTAATAGAACAGGGACCCAACTCTAGGACCCCATGTGTATAGTGCTACTGACCAACAGGCCTTTCTCCTTTTCTGTAGAGCAACGGTAATTTGCCCAACTTTAGTTAAATTTCCTCAGGGAATATGCAGCTAAAATGAAAACATATATATACAATAATCACTGAATAAGTATTATAAACCTAGCCATACTAACATACATCTAATCATTGCTGATGAATAGCTTTATACATTTAAAACATAAAATGAGCATCTACAAAGTGCCAGGAACTGTAAGAGTTATTACCAATTAAATAGATAAATGTTGAATTTATTGTTGATGGGATGCTGTTAAGAAAAAAGTGTGTCTGTTTGCCCATCCATCTTTGTATCTATCATCTATCTATATAGTGTCTTATCTTTTTCTATGTAATACATAGGAATGTTTTCTTAAGTTTCAACAGAATATGGTTTCTCTTGATACCTTCAGACAATGAATGCAGAAACAACCTGGGATCATGTGAAAATCACTGTTGTTAATGAAAAAAAATGTTGATTCTGACAAGTAACATGTAGTAGTGATTCTTTAAAAAATATAATTGTTTCTGCTTTTGCCCCTTAGTTTGCCTCTAAAGTTTAAAAGTTTCATAAAGGATTAAAAGAGCTGAACTCTGTCTAAGAATTCTAAGTTCTAAATTTACATTCTAAATGTATATTCACTACTCAGATGTACAGAAATGTAACATTATTTTCTATAACAAATTCATTTTAGCTGAGAAGCACCTAATTCTGCTGATATCTGAAAATTCTTAATCTTAGCCCTTCTTTATTTCTAGAAGTAAGTTCTGTGAGAGCAGGGACATTGTTTTATTTCTAATAACATGGTAGGGGCTCAATAAATATCTGTATAATAAACTATTAAATTTTGCCATTTTATACTAATCTTTACTAGTAGATATGGACTCATTTATGCTTACAAACTTAGACTGTTTTGAGTATATATTTATTAAAAAGCCAGATTTAACCTGTGGCTTCTCCATTTTCATGAAAGATGGTCTCTTGTTGGGTCTCTAAATGGCAGGCAGAGAACAAGCCATCAGACATTGAATTTCCTCTCAACATATCTAGAATTTATGTTGCCATGACCCTCATGTCCCAGGCTTAACTTGTACCATTCCCTACTCTACAGTTTACTTTCATTAGATCTATTTCCCAATGATCTATGCTCTAGCATTGTAGAGCCTGGCTGAGTATTCCTATTGAGCCTTTGGAAATGTAATATATCTATGTCTATATGAAGTGTTCATCTCAAAACTGTTTGATTTCAAATCAAAGTACCTACTATAAGCTAACACATCACTTCATTAATTGACTTTTTTACTCTAGGTTCTATCCACTACCTCCCCAAGGGGAGGGAAATATCATTTGTTCAATGGCAAGAAACATTTGGAAAAATAAAAATATATTGATTAAATGTTTTCAAATATAATCACATGATAATATGTAATGGAACATTGTAGTAGTTATCAAAAAGACTATAAGACATAAACTTTCAAATGACAAACAAAGAGATACAGAGACTGTTGAAAAGAAAGAAAGTGAGAACTTTAGAAAAGTAAAACACTATGAGGTTCTTCAGATACATGTATCTGATGCAAACAATCAACAAGATGTAATATATTTGAAAGAATGCAACTTAACAAATAAAACCCACAACTATTAGCACTTGAATACTGATCTTATACTTTTGACTTTCTATTCCACCTAAAATGAATATGCCTCTCACATTAAAACACACACACACACACACACACACACACACACAGTTTCTTCTAATATTAGCTTTTTGCAATAATCATCTTTAAGCCACTGAAACAGACTTTTGAGACAATCTGATTTTATCTTCTGAAACACTGATCTCATGGACCACTGCAGAGCTGCCCCCCCACCCCTTTTAAGGGCAAGATCACTATCTCATTTAATATTATTTTGAAGAAGAATGGGAATGCTGTTTTTGTTTGTTTTAAATATACTTGTAATGAAGTCAAATGTCTTACAATTTTATTCACAACTATTAGGAATTGTAAGCATAGTTTGATCATTGGGTCTATCTACTCATATGCTAATTGAAAGAGTGACTAACATTTCAATTTCCATTACAAACAGCTAGACAAAATATCCTAGGATGGGGAGGTCTCTTACTAATTCTAAATTGCACTAAATTGTTGAACACCTACTGGGCTCCGTAAATAATCTGTAATCATTCTTCTTATATTTTACAGAAAATAATGTTTATGATGTATTCCTGGTTTTTTAAGATGAAGTATTTAACTAACCCATGCTTAACAAAGACCTATTAACAGAAATAGCTGGATAATACAACACATTAGCATTTTGTTCCAACTCCTCCTAAGTCATAAGTTCCTTTCCAAAAAAGGAAAAAAAAAAGAAAAATTTCAATAAAAATGTGCTTCGACTTGCATAAGACCATTGTGTGGTCCATTGCAATGATTAAAACAAAGTTACATGGAAGGGATCAACACAGCATAAGAAAGAACAAAGTATGAAAAATGCAGTTACTTATTCTGCTGCCAAGTATATCCTGTCTGAGAAAGTACCAAAACCTAAAATTCTACATTGATTCTTAAAAGTATCACAACTTTCATTAGGCAAATGACCCATGCAAAATAAATCTTTAAAACAAATTCTGAACTAGCAATAGGCAATAGTCATGACAAGTGTGTTTTTTGATTTAAGCCCTCTTTTATCTATTTCATCATTTTTCTGATTGCTGGAGGTGACCAGAAATTTGGGGAATACTTAATCACTGAAAATGAGGAAAGGAAACAACCAAATAAATGCAAAGAGAAAACTAATACAATATATGAAAAAGTGATACTTTCCTCTATGTGACTAATTCACTAATTATGAAAGTTCCCTAAGATATTCAAGACCAAGAGTCAATTTTCTCATTTTTCAGGACTTATTTAACAAGGCTGATTTGCTGTCTATTATAGGGTGCACCTCATTATCTTCCAAATTCGTGTAATCACAGAATGCTTGATTAAGGAATGGAAGCTTTGACTGTAATGGATATGCATGCATGATTAGCTGTAGGAGGGTATCTGTAATTATGTGGTGTATAAATATACATCTATATACTTTAAACCTTCATGATAAACACAACAAAAGTCTTGACATTTATTTCAAAATTCTTTTAGTCATAACTTAAAAGAGAAAAACAATAGTATGTTTAAAAGAACCAATAGAATTCTTGATCACACTCTTCCAGAAGAAAAATTCACAATATGATATAAAATTAATATTTACTGTCTTAAAATATTGGTGATTTTGGAAAGTTATATGGAGCCTTTGTTTCCCAAGGTATTTTTGTGCTATGAGGCTAATGCAAATGTATATCTCAATTCATTAGGCAGGCAGAGAGAGTACTGATAGGATGTGTATCTTAAATTTCTGTACTTCATATCTGTTTAATAAAATCCAAAACTGGCACATAATACACTTGTCCCCTCCATCACTCTCTGCTCTCTTATACAAATGCCCATAAATACATACCACACCATGACTGCTTCAAATATCAGGTGTGAACATCAAAACTCGCCAATTGTTAAGAAATAAATTGCCCAATTGGCATATATTCATAAAAGAAGAATGATAAACTGCCTATTAAATCTATTTCCATAAGTAGACTTAAAAAGTCAATTAAACTAAGACACAAGAGGGAGGATATATGGGGATATATGTATATGTATAGCTGGTTCACTTTGTTATAAAGCAGAAACTAACACATTATTGTAAAAAAATTATACTCCAATAAAGATGTTAAAAAAAAAGTCAATTAACTAAACTCAAATTTCAGCCAAACTCTAAATACTCTAATAATCATATTATAACAGAATTAGAGACTTATTTTTATGAGTTGAACTTTTTTCTATGTACTAGATGACTAGTATTTATCTATTTATTTGGATTCAGTCCATAAAAATTATTTTATATTTATGAATATTTTGTTTCCACAAAACATGTGATGTAGCATTTATCTTTGTTTCCCTTTTCTATTACATATGTTGAGAAAGAAAACTGTCAACTACTAATAATGAAAATTTTTTCTTTTTCCTAAATTATTATGAGGCATTTCACCTGTGATGGTTTAAAAAATACATTTTAAATAATTTATCATTTTAAGAGCAATGTAACAAATATTTAATGAAATTATTTCTTATATTTCTTTATATAGATTTCATTCTGAAGAAAGAAAAGTTACTCTACACATTTAATTAACTCACTTGCTGCCCTCTCTATTATCATGAACCATGACTTAGTTTCTAGCAGTCTTATATTTTACTGAAGAAAACCTAATAGGAAGTCAACCGTACATGTCATCTTAATTTGTCACCTCACTAAAGGGCTCTTAAAATTCGCAAAACTGATAGTGAATTTCTTCCTAGGTCATTAATGTCATTTTTCTGGAGTGAGTTGATTCCTATGGTTTATGAAAAGCTTTATGTGCAGGATTCAGAAAATGAAGGAAAGGAAGAATAAAACACTTTGAGTTACCAAATGCAATGCTAACTAGATCTGTGATCTTATACAGT